>NC_060215.1:138667500-139267500 GCF_021130785.1 Homalodisca vitripennis
TGATATGGGAGAAGCAAATGTACGTTTAGTTTATTAATCTATTGTTGAATAATTCTTACTCAATAAAACATTCAATATAGGACATGTTCTATTTGCATCTCATGCACAAAATTTCAAAATTTTGGTGTAAACATTACGCAAAAGAGAAATCCAAATAATGGTTTTAAGAACCGCGGAGGGTGACCGGATCATAATCGTGTTGAAGTTAGGCGTTACATTCTGATTTTTGTTTTAAATTTTCATTTGGATAACGAATTTAGCTATTCAATTTTATTTGAGCATTTAAGTAAATAATTTAGACAGTATAAAACGTCCACTGAAATATTAAACGTCATAGAACCCTTTGCCCTAAGCGGAAGTCACCCGGTATTAGAGATCTAGGGAACCATAGCCTCATTGTTTGACCAGTTTTAGAATCATGACTTGTGCCAACTAATAAACACTCACTTTTTTAAATATTCTATTAGCAGAAAATAGCTCGTTGACTGTTAGTACACCAAACACTGGATATTTTTGCTATAATTGAATTTTTTAGCCTTCTTGCTTTATATTCATGAAAAAAGTATTTTAAGATCCAAACAATGTTCATTGATGAACAGATAGTGAAAAGAAGAAATACGGACGCATTACACTTTATTTCACGATTATATTCAATAATAATTCAATTCAATAATTCTTTATTGTCATTATTTAACAATTATACAAAATTGTATGACATGCGTCACTAATCCTATTTTTCAACCAATAAGCTTCGTAATGTATAAAAAATTTAAAATGAAAATAACATTTCAAATAAGTAATAGTAATAGTAATAATAATAAAAATGCATCCAATAAATAACTCCACATACACACATATGTTAAAATCATAAAGTCATATCAACTGAGTCGCACACCCTTCAGCTCCCCACATCTTTCAGCTCTGACAACGTTGGTTGCTGAGTTCCAGGAACTCGCCCACGGAATAAAATGTTTTTTCTATTAAATATTCTTTCAACGCCTTTTTGAATTTTGATTGATTAGTGATAGATTTGATTTTTTCTTGTAAACTATTAATAAATCTGACACCCATCTGAGATGGGAGATGGCCATGAAGCTGTAATCTGTGTTGAGCAACTCTATATCTCTTCTATACAGCCAGAGGTCGGTAAGGTACTCACCATCCCTGGACATGCCAAGTCGCAGACATTTCTGGAGCCTGCAGAATTGGCAGCGGTTCCGGTTGACGCGGTCAACGATGCAGTTCTTGTTACGTGGACACTGGTAGTTGACCACGGAGGACTGGCTGCGACGGAAGAACCCCTTGCACCCCTCGCAGGTGATCACCCCATAGTGGACCCCACTGCTCTTGTCCCCACACACTTTGCAAGGGATTATTTCAATTTGAGCTGCAACAAAGAAAGGGATTGCGTAAGTCGGCAGCGGTGTACAAATGAACTTGGATGGTTACAACAGAAATGGTGGCAAACCACTCAAACTTCCTTTAGGTGATTTAGTACAATTGTCAGCTGGTCCTTGGTTTTGAGGGTGATCATGGATGATTTCACTCACTGATGATAAATGATTATATGGATATAGGCATTAAAGTAATCCATAAACATCGCCTCCGTAATTCCGAAAAAAGTTCAGGGTCAACATTTTCAAAGGCAGGGCTGTTGGTATTAAAGGACCTCTTCAACTATCAATACAAGCTGTGCTTAGTATTGGCCTCAATCCTTATATGCTATAAATTCACGTTTAAAATTATTTACTCACTTGATATTAAACAAACGTTATAGGAAAGTAAGTCAATTTAAAAATGGAACGTAAAATGTAAAAAGACATTACACAGCTTTGAATTCAAAGTATTGGATACCTTCAAAAGTCCATTGCCTTCTTCCAAGTTACTTAAAATCCGGCTGTAGTGAAACAACCTTGAGGAGTACCTAACAAGGATATTGTATTGTTACCCTTAAAACATTTTTACACCCTTCTGTTTGTCA
This sequence comes from Homalodisca vitripennis, assembly GCF_021130785.1. NCBI lineage: Eukaryota > Metazoa > Arthropoda > Insecta > Hemiptera > Cicadellidae > Homalodisca > Homalodisca vitripennis. The sequence goes on from NC_060215.1 coordinate 138,669,482, forward strand.
TATAATTGTGTAAAACGTACCATTTTAAATATATGATCAATACAATCCAAATGCCTTTTTGGTTTTTCTTGTAATGTATATACTTTTTGATTACTTAAACGATGATTTACAAAAAAGTTTGAGACTTTCTTACAGGAGTAACCAGTAAAAATAACTAAAACGCCAGAAAGAGTTTGGATGTGTATTAAGCATATATTCAAAATGGTAAATCCACAATTCTACGACTAAATTATGGTCGTAAACGTGTATGAAGTTTAAATTTACTCTTAGTGGGCTAAAATGAAGGTGGCCAGTTCTTAATAATTAAAATAAACAATATTAAATAGTCTTTAGACATACAAGATTTAAATTAAACTTAGCTGTGACTCATAGTATACTTCTATACACAAAACTACTTTACCCTTTAAAATTAAAATTTTAAAATTTTTTATCTTAAATTTAGTACTGACTTTTAATACGAATTGACCTTATCTTAATAACTTAATTTCTTAATATATGAAAAGTATATAGCAGTTATTTAAGTAAGTCAATACTTCATGAACAATAAAGATTTAAGTATAGACCAAAACATTGTATAGAATTATAGTTTTCTATTGTTGCTTCTAAAACGACAAATCGAATATAAAGACTATATAATCTGACATATTCTTTAAAGTTTGTGAAAATCATACATGATAAACACGAGTGTATGACATTAAGTTTTGTATGGTGATACCCCCACGGAGATATTTAACAGAATTGTAATAAAAACACGTGTCTTTTGATTATTCAACTATTTAGTTACACCTTGATCACACCGTTTCATAAAGTCTGATTGATACTTTCTATATATCTCGAACAAAACTGATCAACCAACTTGGTCAAAACTAATTGGTTGACACAAGGACTTATCAGGTTTTATCAGGGTCAGATCAAATTTTGATTACAAGGGAGTATACTGTAACAGCAGAGTATTTTATACTCTACGTTTACCTTGTCTGGCACTAAGTGAAGCAGGTTGGAAGTAAAGGAATTAATAGAATTAGTTCATTCATATTCAGTATCTACTGGTTTACAAAATCACGTCATCTTAACGGATTAATATAAACTAACTATTCACAAGAACTGCAAGTAAGTGAAGATTGATAATAACAAAAAGAACATGAAACATGACTAAATACTAAGAGGTTACCAACTATAGCATTAAACATTTTTGGAACGGAAGATACCACTGCCAGACCCAAGTCTCGCCTCACCTACAGGAACATGGATTACAAGTGGAAAACCCGATCGCTATCCAGAAGTCTTTCATAAGTATTCTGGTTCACTTTGCGTAAAGATCTCGTATGATGCGGTATGTTAGTACTGAGCAAACAACTTCTTCAGGAAAAGTCCGCTATCCGACACAAAATCAGAAGACTTGAATAAGACACTCCCTTACAGCTCTACACGATGCTTGGTATATCCTTGTAAGGAGCACCTGAATCTGTACAGATGGATTCCTCTAATAGCTCATTAAGTGGTGTACGTGACATGAGCCCGCAATCCAACACAATACCGAGAATCACAATTGCGATGCTCAGAGCTTCTCCTCATCAAGCCTGGTAGATTTCGGTAACTAGCTCCTGAATTTAAAAGCTCTTTGGATGGTGTACGTGACATGACCGGTCAGATAAGGCGGACTATTAAGAGTCTGCAATTCGACATGATACATGACTCTTTACTGAGTACAACATCTCACCACCAAGCATGATACTCACACGTTTTTACTCCAGGTCTGTACAACGCAGTGCGGTGTAAGTGGGGGGACACTGCGCTTGGCTACCTTAAGTTTGATACAACCTTGCTGATAACCTCCAAAAGATTGAAAAACCACACTTTTGGTATGGAATTTTCTGTTTTTCTCAGTTTCGGTTCACAAAAATATTACTATTCGTGGTTTATAATACATCATCGTACAGTAACTTCAGTTTTGACAGAGGTTCGTTCGAATTGTCTTAGAAGAAAATATAGATTTCATATTTCCCGGTCGACCTATTCCAAGGAGTATGTTCCTATTATCCGTGATAGTCTTGAGTTGTTCGGTAGTTACTTTTACAAGTTCCAAGTGAAAGTTGCACACGCTTTACTTATTACTTACACCCAGCTTGCTTTAATACTTGTTTCTTAAAATATTACATGTTGGGTCAGAGCACCACATCAGCCCGCAACAGCATCGACCAACCTACCAGCCTCTCTAGTCTTCCGGTGCCTCATGCTGTCACTCCCACACCCTCAGCAGACCGTCGGGACTGCAGTTTTAAGAATGTTTTGTTGATAGGTGACTCACATTTGAGACACGCTAGTAGTAAGTGCGTTTTCAAAGGGGCCTATCTTGAGTGCTGTCCTGGGGGGAAAATAGTAGATATTAAGAATAGATTGTTAAATTATGTAGGTTTAAGTTTATCTGTAATTTATATTCATGTTGGTGCCAACAACTTGAGGAAAGGGTATCGGGGGGGGTCCTGGGTACAACGGAGGGCATGGTAAGCGGGAGGCCCTCCACAGCATGGCGGATCTGCTGTTCACTGTCAAAACCAATTTTCAAAATTCTAAAATTTTCTTGGACAGTGTACTAATTCGACGTGACATTGGCTATAAAGCTCTACATGACTTCAACCTTCAGTTGGAGCTCATGTGCAATAACTTCGACGTTGAATTCGTCGAAGCTAACACTTGTGTTAGCAGGCGGGACCTCACCCGGGATGGTGTGCACTTCTCCAGGAGAGGTGTTACTCGCTTGGGATCTCTATTTGTGAACGCTATTACTGCGGGTTTGCGGTATCTGGATGCAGCACCAGCCGATGACCTGGGTGAGGACATGTCTAGTCTCGATTTGAGTCCCGGGCCTGGGAATACCATCAGCGGGGACCATGACCCCTCTGGGAGCTGCGATGTTTCTCTGGTCCCGGGAAACTAACTGGGATGGGGGGCACGGGGCGTCTCAAAGTCGCGCACCTCAACATTAGATCCCTCAATACAGGGTTTGAGGAAATGTGTTCATTTGTGCGTGACTTTGACTTTGATGCAATTGGGATATCTGAGACATGGCTTCACCCCGGCACCCCATCAGACAATTATCAGATGACTGGGTACACACTTCTGCGATGTGATCGGCGTGCTGACTTACACGGCATTGCAGACGCGGTGACAGGTGGTGGCGTTGCCTTGTATATTAAGGAGGGAATCTCCTTCGAGCAGCACACACTTACTGAGGATGTGGGCCCTGGTATCGAGTCTCTTTGTGTTTGTCCTGAGGATAAGGGGAGTAAGGCTTGGTTTATGTGTGGTATACAGGCCACCACATGTAAGGTACACCTCACTGTCAGCTTTGTTTCACTCTATCTTTGTTAACTTGGCTATCGGATCGAACTCCATTATGTACTTGGGCGACAACAACATAGATTTATTGTCAAATAGTTGTAATGAAGCCAAGTACTTACGCCGACTCTTGAAAGAATACAATGCAATACAATTAGTAAATGAACCAACAAGAGTGACAGCAACCTCTTCCACCTTGTTAGACCACATAATAGTGGACAGGTCGGTCGAGGTCGAGAGGACCGGCGTCATCGATGCAGCAGGCATTAGGGACCATAGAGGGGTGAAGATAACGGACCACAAGTTGATATATTGTTGCGTAAAAGTTAAGAAAGAGAAAAAAGGGCCAAAAATGATAACCTACAGAGATTTTTCAAAATTCAACCCAGAAAGTGCTGTCAAAGCAGTCGCGGAGATTGACTGGGAGAGAGCAATGCACATTGACGGGGTTGACAATATTGAGCACTTCATCACTACCCATGTTAAAAGTGTATTTGATTCACATGCTCCAATTGTATGCAAGAGAGTGACAAAAAAGAAAGCCCCGTGGAGGAACGATGTCATAAACAAGCAGACTAAACTAAAAAACAAACTCCGTAAGATATATTGGAAAACCAGGGACAGTAAAGATTGGGAGATGTATAAAAGAACACGCAATGAATTGAATGGGATGGTGTGGAGAGCAAAGAGAGATTTTTTCACTGAGAAATTATCCACTAACAAGGATCCCAAAGATTTTTGGACTTGTTTGAAACAGTGTAATATAGTTATGAAAAACAGAAATGAAAACATTCCACACCAACTGAAGCTTGATGACATCAATCAGTATTTTGTCAATATGGGGAATGGAAATGAAGCCAGAGTTGAAGAAATCGATGTCTTCAGAACTAGTAAGAGAATTGAATCGATGAATGATTTTAGCTTTTCTGCTGTCACTGAAGATGATGTAAAAAAAGCACTAAATGAAATAAAATCTAGAGCTGTTGGTAGTGATGAAATATCCATCCAAATGATTAAGGCCGTGAGTCCGTATGCTTTGGGTGCAATTACTCATCTTATTAACAAATCATTGATGAGCGGTGTGTTCCCGCAGAGATGGAAAATGAGTGTTGTTCATCCATTGCCAAAAGTAACGTCCCCTAAAAGTGTCCAACAACTGAGACCCATCTCGATTTTACCAGCAATATCGAAGATTATGGAAAAAATAGTAACACGTCAAATAGCACAGTATATGAACGAAGTAAACATATTGCCAAAAACACAATCTGGATTTAGAAAAAATCATAGCACATGCACTGCCCTGGTAAGTCTGTTCAGTGACTTAATTGATGCGAAAGATAAAGGGATGTGTAGTTCACTAGTGATACTGGACTACTCACAAGCATTTGATTCCCTTAACCATGAACTTTTGTACGCTAAGATGCATTTTTATGGCTTTGGCAAAAATTCAATCGAGTGGGTAAAATCATACCTAGGAGACAGAAGTCAGGTTACAAAGATGGGAAGTGAGACGTCAACTTCACTTGTCAAAAGGCGAGGTGTTCCTCAAGGAAGTTGTCTTGGACCTATATTGTTCAACTTATATACGTCTGACTTCCCAAGTTGTGTTCAAAGCTGTGCAGCTCACCTGTACGCAGATGATTGTCAGTTGCGCTTGTCATACGAGCCTGGCTCCATTGATGAGGCTATTGAGAAAATAAATTCCGACCTAGTGAACATCAACACTTGGTCGGTTAACAATGGCCTTAAACTCAATATAGGTAAGTGCATTGTCCTTCATCTTGCCCCACACAATCTGGTGCAGGCCCTTGGTCAGAGAGGAGTGAGAGTAAGGCTCAGTGGGGAGAGCCTGTCTGTCTCTGAGTCAGTCAAGACTCTCGGAGTTGTGCTTGACAGTAAGCTCACCTTTTCTGATCATGTCACTCATGCTATCCAGCGTGCCCTTGGTAGGCTGAGGGGTCTGTACAGATTTAGAAGTCTGCTGCCAGAATCCGCTAAGCTCCGGCTTATGAGTTCTCTTGTTCTGTCTGTATTTTATTACTGCTATCCTGCATACGGCAACAGTATCTCTAGGGGAGACATAGATCGGATTCAAAGACTGCAAAACTCTGCAGTTCGATTCATTTTCAATTTGAGGCGCTTTGATCATGTGTCTCCCTTCCGAGATGCTGTCAGTTTGTCCCCCATGGAAAATGTATGCAGGATCCTGACATGTGGCATGATCCACAAGGTGCTTGCGCTGGGTGAGCCGCGGTACCTGGTCGAGAGGCTCCAATTTCGGGAGGAGGTCTCTCAACGCAGTGTCCGCCATGGTGACTTGCTTCACTTTCCCAGAGTCAAGCATGAGTTTGGGAGGAGGAGCTTTTCTTACTTTGGCCCAAAGTTGTACAATGACCTCCCCCAGAGCCTTAAACAGACTTCTGTTACTGTTTTTAAAAGTAAACTAAGAAAAATGATTGTACAGTAATTTATTTGTCTTGATTGGGTGTTATATTTAGTCTATAGGTTTTAGTTTTTAATTTTATTTCCCAGTATTGTAAATAGTGTAAGATATGACAAGAGTTGTTCTGTAAAGCAGTTGTTATACTGAGAAACGCTTGCAATAAAGGCATTTTTATTTATTTATTTATTTATTTGGGTCTCAGGACTTACTTGGTCAGTTAATTCTATTTACTACTTCTATTCGCATATCACTCGTTAGTGAAACGAAAAATATGAAAAAAGGACTAAACATCTAGTGGGAGGATCGAAGGATGTTGGACCCTACTATTGAACAGTCTGCCAGTAGATGGAAATACAGCAGTCTTCTTGTGGCAGACCGATGTGGAAACTAAATTGACTTTGAAAATTCCAACTATACTAACACCGAGTAATGTGTAATGTTAATGTTAATGTAACCTCTGGATATTACACTAGTTGGCAACACTGCATCGACGTCAGTCATGTCTAATCATACAAACCCCAAGAATCTAAATTATCTTATCATCGGGACGTTCAACTAAACCAAAACCAATTTAATGTAACCTCTGGATATTACACTAGTTTGAAACACTACAAGAACATCATTCATACCTAATCATTTAAACTCCTAGAATCTAAATTATCTTATCATCGGGACGTTCAACTAAACTAAAACCATTTTAATGTAACCTCTGGATATTACACTAGTTTGAAAACACTACAAGAACATCATTCATACCTAATCATTTAAACTCCTAGAATCTAAATTATCTTATCATCGGGACGTTCAACTAAACTAAAACCATTTTAATGTAACCTCTGGATATTACACTAGTTGGAAACACTACAAGAACATTATTCATACCTAATCATTTAAACTCCTAGAATCTAAATTATCTTATCATCGGGACGTTAAACTAAACCAAAACCATTTTAATGTAACCTCTGGATATTACACTAGTTGGCAACACTACAAGAACATCATTCATACCTAATCATTTAAACTCCTAGAATCTAAATTATCTTATCATCGGGACGTTCAATTACACCAAAACAATTTTAACTTAAGATCTGGAAATGGCAGTAGTTGGCAACACTGCAAGGACGACAGTCAGGCCTAATCATTTAACCTCTTACAATCTAAATTATCGTATTATCGGGATTACCAACAACACCAAACCCGTTTTAACTTAACCTCACTTAAAGCCATTCAGGCCTAATCATATCAACCCTAGAATCTTATCTTATCATCGGGACGCCCAACTACACAAAACCGTTTTAACTTAACCCCCTGGATATTACACTAGTTGGCAAAACTAAGATGCGTCAATCAGACCTACAAATAAAAATAGTTCTCGAAGTTTGACATTGTTCTTATGGGATACATTTCAAGATCATGTCACTTTAACTGGCTCTTAAGATCCGACTGTAGAAAATGGCCTTGAGTTGTTCCCATAAGAACAATGTTAAACCTCATGCAGTAATGCACCATTAATTTCAGTAGTAGAATTATGGGAGGTGTCTAATTTTAAAGGTACAATTAATATAAATCCAAATGTTTTCTATTTTTTTATAAATGGGTTAGTCAGAAAAAATCTCAAAGTTTGTTGTAGTCTATCGTTCAAATATTCTAAAAGCACCCACTTTACAAAAAAACTAAAAAAACGTTTGGATGTGTGTTAACAATATCTTTAAAATCTACACATCCCATAACGCTACGATTTAAAATAAGGGCGTAAACTGTTTGAAGTTTTTTGTTCTTACGGAAAAGAACTCAAGGTTATTTTACTATGACTGGCTTTTAAAAAGGACTTTCGACACATAGCATGTCGGAGTGGTATAGTTTAGCTATCATAATTAAATAAACGTATTATCCACATTGATGTCCCAACAGGGCTCCCCTCAGTTTACAGTCCCATCAGTGGGTGTACACAGAATTAAGTTGTTGCACAATGTTCAGGGACATGACGACACCGTGCAAGGATGTGGATAACTTTCTCTCCTCACTACACTAGCGCCATTGTCGGAGTGTTGGGCCATTTCTTTTGCATTGCCACCAGTGCCAGATGGCACGAGGGTGAGTAACGACCAGAATAGAAAACGAAAGGATGGTAACGGTGCCTACAATAATGACCCCTGGTCAGTTCATACAACTCTCACATGAGGCCTCTACAACCCTTAAAGTTCTCTGGTGGTCATTGTTTGACCTACTGAACTTCATACAGCTGCCTCCGAGACAACTAGGAGAGATGCCTCCCAGGAAATAAGAAGTTAATCTCAACAAGAACTCAGAGGTCTGAGATAACGAAGTTATCTCCAGCGATAGTCCAGGATATTATCCCACACCAAGCGAGTCCAGGAGTAGATAAAATACCATTAAAAGATCAAATAGTTGGCTAAAAATGGTGATTTTAGTTTCTATATAGTTTATATTATTTACATTCTGAAGGTTTTTAAAGTGTACCTAGCAATAAAAAATATCACCTGAGGGAAAAAATGGTCGTTTACTATTTTTAACCCTTTTGATAACTTTCCGTTTCGGCCCTCCACCTAAGCTAGCAAATTCACGAAAAAGTAGGTTCCTTCTTGAATAAGATAGTGAGTAATGAGATAATTTTACTGGATTCGACTGTGGACTTCGAAGATTGAGCCTTAGGGTGGTACAATCAGTTTATGGTTAGCTATTTTTTTTTTTTTTTTTTTTTATTTAAAGTCACAGCCCTGTAAGACAGCTTTCGTGAAACTAGGAGAGTTTAACACTTTTTTATCACTAATAGAGAAATTAAAAGCATTTTAAGTACGAAATTTAGGCAATTTTCTTAACCAGACCAAAATATAAACGGCTGAAGATAAAGAGTTATTTTTTAAGTGATTTTTATCTTTAGGTTTTTCTGAAGGGTTTTCAAGTGTACCTAGCAATAAAAAATATCACCTGAGGGAAAAAAATGGTCATTTACTATTTTTAACCCTTTTGATAATTTTCCGTTTCGGCCCTCCAGCTAAGCTAGCAAATTCACAAAAAGTAGGTTCCTTCTTGAATAAGATAGTGAGTAATGAGATAATTTTACTGGATTCGACTGTGAACTTCGAAGATTGAGCCTTAGGGTGGTACAATCAGTTTATGGTTAGCTATTTTTTTTTTTTTTTTTTTTTTATTTAAAGTCACAGCCCTGTAAGACAGCTTCCCTGAAACTAGGAGAGTTTAACACTTTTTTATCACTAATAGAGAAATTAAAAGCATTTTAAGTACGAAATTTAGGCAATTTTCTTAACCAGACCAAAATATAAACGGCTGAAGATAAAGAGTTATTTTTTAAGTGATTTTTATCTTTAGGTTTTTCTGAAGGTTTTTCAAGTGTACCTAGCAATAAAAAATATCACCTGAGGGAAAAAAATGGTCGTTTACTATTTTTAACCCTTTTGATAATTTTCCGTTTCGGCCCTCCAGCTAAGCTAGCAAATTCACAAAAAGTAGGTTCCTTCTTGAATAAGATAGTGAGTAATGAGATAATTTTACTGGATTCGACTGTGAACTTCGAAGATTGAGCCTTAGGGTGGTACAATCAGTTTATGGTTAGCTATTATTTTTTTATTTAAAGTCACAGCCCTGTAAGACAGCTTCCCTGAAACTAGGAGAGTTTAACACTTTTTTGATCACTAATAGAGAAATTTAAAGCATTTTAAGTACGAAATTTAGGCAATTTTCTTAACCAGACCAAAATAAAAAACGGCTGAAGATAAAGAGTTATTTTTTACGTGATTTTTATCTTTAGGAAGTAATATATTTCTTAATAATTGATGACTTACATTGCTTTTTTATATAATATAAAATATTGCAAGAATTATATTTATAACTTGCATATTTGAAGTTATATTTTTCAATTACATATAATTGAAGAAATTGGTATATGTTTAATAAGATTCTTGTAACACCAAAGGTTTTGTATAAATAACAAATTTCATTTGTACAAGTTATTCTTTGGTGTTATACTGCACGAAATTCATATGCTTATCTTGAACCGTCTTTCATTGGGCTTAATTATAAGATGATCTCTAATTCTGCTTTGAAAGCCTACCCTTTCTCGTGGAATGATCAAAGTTTTTTGACCACTGTTCAGAAAATGTATCTGAACTGGCTGTGAGCAAAATTAATTTTCCCAATCAAAAATCGATCGCACCACATTGATGAATACTTATTAGAGAGGGCGCCTTCGCGGGATGCAAACAAGTTAACACGTCACTTATCACAGCAGTCACTTAACGGCCTACTTTACAATCAGAATCTGGCTTACAGCGTCGTTTTTAGGACTAAATACTGCTTTTGTGCTACCATCCAAATAAAGACGCATCAATGTACTGCAGAAGCATCATTGTTGGACATCCGAATGGCACATTCCACTTGTTATGCATAGGCAGTTCGAATCGATCGTAATCTCGACCCAGGATTGAAAGAAAAGCAGAATCCACTCTTGGACTGATCCAGTGACTCTTAAATTTCAATACCATCCCTCGAATCATGATATTTTCTAGCCCACCACAGAAGATGTGTTGAACCAATCTAGCCCACCACAGGTACTTTGCAAATAGCTCTACTATCCTGAGTAAGAGAGTTCTCAGTCCAATATATCCAATACTTGGTGGGTTAGGAACAGAAATTGCTGTAACAATCGGGGATAATAACTCATACAAGCTTAACAACCTGCTAAGAATATAAACGGGATGGTGGATTCCAGAGATGAGCGCCATCATCCTACCAGGTAATGTATAAACACACCTGGGCGAAACCGAGCCAAAAATTGTAATAAATACAAGAAATGAGAATTTATGGATATTTATCAACCGTTTCTGGGATTTTAAAAGAGTTTCGCTAGGACACAAGTGAATGACTCCGACTTTTTCGGTCCCCACTTGATCTTGAAGCCAACTCTCAGGCAACTTTTCCTCCAGAATCGTCTAGGTAAAATCACATCTTCTTCCATACTGAATGTGGGAACTGTGACTATACCGATTTTACTGTACTAGGAGAAGATTCTAAGCCCTAAACTCGGCCGGATAGAAAATATGCCCACTTTGATAAGCAAACAAAACAAGATCGTCAGCCGATCCCAAAAAATGACTAACAAACGCTCATTCAAAAGGAGATTAAACGCTACTATATCCTAATTTGACTCACATTAGTGCCACCGTTGTTGTGTTGGCCCACGGTCAACTGATATTCCTCGCACTCAAATTAAAGGGGAAGTGGAAGAGCACAGGGACATAGATAACGTTAACACCTCGCCACATTAGTGCCACCGTCGTAGTATTGGGCCACAATCAGATGATGTTCCTCGCATTAAAATTCAAGGAAGTGGAGGAGCACAGGGACATAGATAACGTTAACACCTCGCCACATTAGTGCCACCGTCGTAGTGTTGGGCCACAATCAGATGATGTTCCTCGCATTAAAATTCAAGGAAGTGGAGGAGCACAGGGACATAGATAACGTTAACACCTCGCCACATTAGTGCCACCGTCGTAGTGTTGGGCCACAATCAGATGATGTTCCTCGCATTAAAATTCAAGGAAGTGGAGGAGCACAGGGACATAGATAACGTTAACACCTCGCTACATTAGTGCCACCGTCGTAGTGTTGGGCCACAATCAGATGATGTTCCTCGCACTCAAATTCAAGGAAGTGGAACAGCACAGGGACATACATAACGTTAACACCTCGCTACATTAGTGCCACCGTCGTAGTGTTGGGCCACAATCAGATGATGTTCCTCGCACTCAAATTCAAGGAAGTGGAACAGCACAGGGACATACATAACGTTAACACCTCGCTACATTAGTGCCACCGTCGTAGTGTTGGGCCACAATCAGATGATGTTCCTCGAATTAAAATTCAAGGAAGTGGAACAGCACAGGGACATAGATAACGTTAACACCTCGCTACATTAGTGCCATCATAGTAGTGTTGGGTCGCGATCAGATGATGTTCCTCGCACTCAAATTCAAGGAAGTGGAACAGCACAGGGACATACATAACGTTAACACCTCGCCACATTAGTGCCACTGACGTAGTGTTGGGCCACGATCAGCTAGTGCTCCTCTCACTAAAACTCACAATTTATGATAAAAAATATCAAAAACAAAATAATGAACGAGAGTTATGACTATAATTATGATAGTAAAAATATCAATTAGTAATATGCTCATGGAGTTATATAATAAATACGTGATGTAAAAGAAGATATTTTAAAAGGAACACGGCGACTTCCGAAAGAAAACACAGCCAACAATCACGTATGTGTCTCGAGTTGCAGCACCAACGTGCAGGCGCAAGATTGCAAGTAAATTGGGAAACGTCATCTTCAAAGAACTATATATAAATAATAAGATAGAATTCCATTAGAAGAGTAAAATATATAATCTTTCATCGAAGTTACGTGTTGGTTTGAGGGATGAGGTGAAACAGTTAAACCTGAGAAACCCATAAAATTTAAGGAAATCAATAACGTTAATGGATTTTACTGTGTTGTAGTTAAATGCATATGGGCGTACCAACATTGGGGAGCCAAATAAAACTATTTAGATGTGTTAGCAAGTGAACTGTTAATTTTTGGAAATATAGTTTAACCATTGGTGCTGTATCGTTTCTCGAAAAATACAAGCAGAGAGGTAAAATGTCCAATTCTGCAAATAAAACCTACCATTTCATTTGCAAGCCCAATTTATCAATAAATGATAGCAAATAATTATTACAAAAAACAATAACTGTTCGGTTTAAATGTAGAAGATAATACGAGGTAATGAAGATGTAATGAATGGGAGAGGTAATATCCAATTGTCAAAGAATGTGACAAAATAAACATAGAATAACAGTCACCAAAATTTACATGAACTTCTACTTCAGTTGAAACGAATAAGAGTAAGGGTTAACAAAAGATTATATCTTCGGTGCAAAAACGTTGGAGATGAGTTTCAGTCGAATAGAAAAATCCAGCCCTCTGTAGTGTAATGCCCTTGAATTGTATTACATAAGAACAATTTTAAACTTCTTACACTTTCACGCCCCAATTTTTGTCGCAGGTTTACGCGAGGTGTCTGATTTTCCAATGCCCATCCAGAGGGTTTTTTTAGTTTTTCTTGTAGTGTTCACATTTTGAATATTTATACGATAAAGTACAAAATTAAAAAACATTAAACCAATAACAATATCATAAATACAAAAGGCGTTTGGATGAGCCTTAATTGCATTAAAAAGATTAGTATCGCATAGTTCTACGACTAATAAGAACGTCGTAAAAGTGTTTGCTGGAGTTTAAAATTGATCTTATGTTTAAAGTTTAAAATCAAAATGGCCGCAACAGAGTCGGCTCTTAATGTGGTGCAATCGATTTTGATTTTTGAAAAATTTTTTATGTAACATTCCTAAGCCATTAAGTCGTTAACATTCGTAAATACAAAAATACACAATTATTGATCAAATCCACGTGAATTTACACGCATTCAAATTGAGAAATTTAGGACATTTTGCAATCAGGCCCAAATCAAAACTACTGAAAAAATTAAAATTTTAAAATTTTATAACCTAACGTAAAATTGCCTACTTTAAATTCAATAATGTCACGTGGAGTGGTCAAAATAAATGTTTATTTTTTTATATTCAGGAGAGTTATATCAGGGCTATGAATTTAACACGAAAAAAGTTTCCCAACCTCAAAATCGACTGCAACATCTTAAATGTGCTAATTGTGTCGCAAAGTTGTTCCCTGAATAACTGCGGAAGGTTACCTGACATGTTTATGGTACTGACGAATTTAGACATATAAGTTTAGTGTTGTCGTTTTGAAAATTATAAACAATAAACCGTTTACGTTTTGAAAATTAACTAAATGTTCACAAGGCAGATACTATAGTTTTATGTACGAACTTATACTGTAACCCCCCCCCTCCCCACCGTGTGATAACATCCACTCACGGACACGCACAAGCATGTGGCTCTTGGACAAAGGCAGATAACAGACATGGTTCAAACCCGGCCTGCCTAGATAAGGCCAGTCGGTCTAGGTTGATGCCTTTGCAAAGGTGTGGGCTGCGGAGGGTCACGACCATAAAACATAACCATAACTTTATCTAACTATACATCTAATCTTATTCTGTATTAGATAGACGCAACAAGCCTCATCGCGATCAGTTTTCTTAAAGCAAATTATTTAAAACCAAATCGAAAAACTAGGTTACAAGTTGCGTCATAAGTTTGTAATGTTATCACATAAGTAGTGGTACAGTGTACAGGCAAATACTATTGTACAAATATGTACTGATATACACATGCAAGGCAATGCTATAGTAAGCCAGTCGTAATTATTGTAAGCCACTCGAAGATTAATAGCTCATGGTCTTTGGCGAAAGTCACATTTAATTTAGTGACGTATGAAAGATTTCAACAATATAGTGTTGTGTTGGTTTAAATGGTTACATTTCACAATATTTTTAATGTTTTACAAATCTAAGAAATCTACGGTAAAGTAGAAATTCGCGTTAATACTGTGGGAGGCAAGATTTGTAAGCAGTGAACACTAGTTTTCCTCCTACAGTCCTCTGTACAGTTTAGTTCAGCAGTGCGGTACGGTATATCGTATCTTACGCCCGTGGTTGATGCAGAGGCCTGGTCTAGTGGGCACAACGACATCGCTACGATAACCAAGTCAAGCAACGCCGAGCTTGACTGCTGCTTGGATGGGTGACCGGTGAGCGATCCTGTCCTTGCTAACAACCCTCCTACCAGATTGTGGTGGATTGGAGGTCACCCCTGCCGTCGGTCCGTGGGTTATATAGAAAGAGTTTCTTAGTCCTCACTTCGCTGACTAAATAAGAACTCCTTTGACCTCCTGGGGAATCTGAAGGAGTGACGTCAAAGTGACGTAGCCAGGGCCTGGGGCATGCTGCCCGCAGGCCGGACCTAGCCCTCTTGCTCCACATGTCCGTCGATTGTTGTATAAATCAGTGCCCGGGTGGTTGGCGCGGTGAGGGGAGGGGAGGGGAGGGCTGTGGCGGCGGCTAGGGCCACAGAGTTGAGTAAGGTACCTGTTTGGCGGGTTCCAGGACCAGGAGTACGGACTTTCACCCGCCAAGCCGCAGCTACAGACGGCTACAAACACCTACAAGCTTTCTTCTCAGGCCTCGCCGCGGCTAGCTGGCGTTGGGCGCCCGCGGCTGTACTTGCCCCCCCAGACAATCGAACTGGGTACGTTTGTTCCACAATATCTGATTTTAATAAATCCGACATTTTACTTCAGACGCGAGGCCGGGCGAGCTGGTCTACCAAAGCTAGGGAGATTCGATCTGGCTATTATGATTTAAGAGCGTGTTCTAAAACACGATCCGGTGCTCGTACGTAACAGATCATCCTATCCCAGCATCGAATTATTTACATCCCGGAATACGTAACAGGCCCCAACATTTTATTCTAACGTCCCATTACCTTTCCTGCTGTAAGTTATTGTCTATTCTATTCTGGTTTCAAAATGACGATAACAGTTGGAGATTAGGACAATATAACGTCGAATGGTCCGTTCAAAATACGTAGTGGAATGGTCGAACGTTCTTACAACGAGGAATTGTTACACCTGATCTAAATCAGTATTCGTCCCTAAATAATAAGAACTAAGAATGCAAATATCTAATGAGGAGGGAAGTCTTATGTGAGGGATAAGTCCCGATAAAACGGCTTTTAAAATAACATTTTAGGACATCCTTTGATTATACACGAGAATATTATACAGGTACGGGATAAAATCTGATGCACAGCCGAGTTGTAAGGCATTATTAAAGGACACTGTGTTTGCACACGAGAATATCAGATGGGTGTGGGATAAACTCTGATGCACAGCCGAGTTGTAAGGCATTGTTAAAGGACACTGTGTTTGCACACGAGAATATCAGATGGGTGTGGGATAAACTCTGATGCACAGCCGAGTTGTAAGGCATTGTTAAAGGACACTGTGTTTGCACACGAGAATATCAGATGGGTGTGGGATAAACTCTGATGCACAGCCGAGTTGTAAGGCATTGTTAAAGGACACTGTGTTTGCACACGAGAATATCAGATGGGTGTGGGATAAACTCTGATGCACAGCCGAGTTGTAAGGCATTGTTAAAGGACACTGTGTTTGCACACGAGAATATCAGATGGGTGTGGGATAAACTCTGATGCACAGCCGGGTTGTAAGGCATTGTTAAAGGACACTGTGTTTGCACACGAGAATATCAGATGGGTGTGGGATAAACTCTGATGCACAGCCGGGTTGTAAGGCATTGTTAAAGGACACTGTGTTTGCACACGAGAATATCAGATGGGTGTTGGATAAACTCTGATGCACAGCCGGGTTGTAAGGCATTGTTAAAGGACACTGTGTTTGCACACGAGAATATCAGATGGGTGTTGGATAAACTCTGATGCGCAGCCGAGTTGTAAGGCATTGTTAAAGGACACTGTGTTTGCACACGAGAATATCAGATGGGTGTTGGATAAACTCTGATGCACAGCCGAGTTGTAAGGCATTGTTAAAGGACACTGTGTTTGCACACGAGAATATCAGATGGGTGTGGGATAAACTCTGATGCACAGCCGAGTTGTAAGGCATTGTTAAAGGACACTGTGTTTGCACACGAGAATATCAGATGGGTGTGGGATAAACTCTGATGCACAGCCGAGTTGTAAGGCATTGTTAAAGGACACTGTGTTTGCACACGAGAATATCAGATGGGTGTGGGATAAACTCTGATGCACAGCCGAGTTGTAAGGCATTGTTAAAGGACACTGTGTTTGCACACGAGAATATCAGATGGGTGTGGGATAAACTCTGATGCACAGCCGAGTTGTAAGGCATTGTTAAAGGACACTGTGTTTGCACACGAGAATATCAGATGGGTGTTGGATAAACTCTGATGCACAGCCGGGTTGTAAGGCATTGTTAAAGGACACTGTGTTTGCACACGAGAATATCAGATGGGTGTTGGATAAACTCTGATGCACAGCCGAGTTGTAAGGCATTGTTAAAGGACACTGTGTTTGCACACGAGAATATCAGATGGGTGTTGGATAAACTCTGATGCACAGCCGGGTTGTAAGGCATTGTTAAAGGACACTGTGTTTGCACACGAGAATATCAGATGGGTGTTGGATAAACTCTGATGCACAGCCGAGTTGTAAGGCATTGTTAAAGGACACTGTGTTTGCACACGAGAATATCAGATGGGTGTGGGATAAACTCTGATGCACAGCCGAGTTGTAAGGCATTGTTAAAGGACACTGTGTTTGCACACGAGAATATCAGATGGGTGTGGGATAAACTCTGATGCACAGCCGAGTTGTAAGGCATTGTTAAAGGACACTGTGTTTGCACACGAGAATATCAGATGGGTGTGGGATAAACTCTGATGCACAGCCGAGTTGTAAGGCATTGTTAAAGGACACTGTGTTTGCACACGAGAATATCAGATGGGTGTGGGGATAAACTCTGATGCACAGCCGAGTTGTAAGGCATTGTTAAAGGACACTGTGTTTGCACACGAGAATATCAGATGGGTGTGGGATAAACTCTGATGCACAGCCGAGTTGTAAGGCATTGTTAAAGGACACTGTGTTTGCACACGAGAATATCAGATGGGTGCGGGATAAACTCCGATGCACAGCCGGGTCTTAAGGTAATGTTAAAAGGCACTTTGTTTGAGTACGAGAATATCTGATGGGAGCGGGATAAACTCCGGTGCACAGCCGGGTTTTAAGGTATTGTTAAAGGACACTGTGTTTGCATACAAGAATATCAGATGGGTGCGGGTTAAACTCCGGTGCACAGCCGGGTCTTAAGGTAATGTTAAAAGGCACTTTGTTTGAGTACGAGAATATCTGATGGGAGCGGGATAAACTCCGGTGCACAGCCGGGTCTTAAGGTATTGTTAAAGGACACTGTGTTTGCACACGAGAATATCAGATGGGTGCGGGATAAACTTCGGAGCACAGCCGGGTCTTAAGGTAATGTTAAAGGCACTTTGTTTGAGTACGAGAATATCATATGGGTGCAGGATAAACTTCGGAGTACAGCCGGGTTTTAAGGTAATGTTAAAAGGCACTTTGTTTGAGTACGAGAATATCAGATGGGTGCAGGATAAACTCCGGTGCACAGCCGGGTTTTAAGGTAATGTTAAAAGGCACTGTGTTTGAGTATGATAATATCAGATGGGTGCGGGATATACTTCGGAGCACAGCCGGGTTTTAAGGTAATGTTAAAAGGCACTTTGTTTGAGTACGAGAATATCATATGGGTGCAGGATAAACTCCGGATTTCAGACGAACAATTGAAGAACAATTAAAAATCAATGGGCCCGCGCACAGATTGTGTGTGTTTTGTCGGGTTTAGGTTAATCACAAAACACGCTATACCCCACGTTGAAATCAAAAGTAATTCTAATTTAAATATTAAATCATTCTGCGTATACGTACTAGTGGGCTATTATCTTTAGTGCACGTACATGTGGACTTGAACAGTTTATTTTTGATCCGTCATAAAGCTTATTTCAAAGAATATTTAAGCTTTTACAGTCTAGAGGACAGGTGCCGATTTGCATTATATTAGCAGCAATTCTCGTTTTTAATGAAATCGATAAGGGAATTCACCCCAAGAAAGAAATCCATTTAGCGGGGGTCGAAATGGGAGGGTATCGAATTGGTTAAAATATAAAATTATAATGTGTTACTTTTTTCTATCAGACACGTAAATGACAGTTAAATCAGCTTCCAGTCAATCAAATAAAGACCAAAATTTCTGTCTAATAGCATATATATTAATCCTAAGATATCGGCATACTGTTTAAGGTTAAGGAATAGGTTTGTAGACTAAAGATCTACATAGTACTTTAATCTCTTACAGTTTGGGATTTATACGAACACTAGGAGGTAGCTAATAAGAGTGTCAATGGTCAATATCTTTAACAAAATGGACATTAATATCAACAAAACTATGGAACTTTATTATTTAGGATTTCGTACCTCCTGTCATAAAAATTAAACGATAATTTTATTTTATAAATTTAATCCTTTCAGTAACCGCAAAATATATGTAGCGGGATTCACAAAATACGAATTGGTGAACGTGATGAGCAATTTGGATTTACGGATATTTAAAATCTTTCCAGTCATCTCTACAAGGTAAACTAAAGGTAGTAAACTGAGTTTATATACACCAAAAGACATTACACTTATTAGTAAACCACATACGTTCTCAAAGTACCCTTAAACCCCATAACTACTTAATTCCAAATTTTGTAAAATGCGTCCTTTTTGAGTGACTATGATGACTATGCCTGGCCGGAAAATTCCAACTATAAAACCATTTTAAAACGGAAAATTTAGAATGCTTATTAAAACAAATTAACAGATTAGATGTTTTGAATGAGAACACGTTAAATTCTACAGGGTTATTCGTAACTCTGTTGAATTAATGTAATATGTTACAGTCATTGGCTTTTGTATACTTTGTATATTTGTAATATTGGTCCCATGGACGAATCCTGGGATTCCTGGATTTTGTAGACGAGCGGACTACATTGTTGGTATTCAAATTTTAATTTTATACATTTGCATTACGATGTTTAATATCAAGTGGTATACTTTATTTAAAAAACCTAAACGTTGAATTATATTTTAATACTAATTCTTAAACCTTTTCGTTGATAAAAGGGATTTGTGTGTGTATCCGCAATGACCAATTCCAGAAATGTTATTAAATTTTGGACTGTTTATAAATTAAACCCTTAACGTATACATAGTACCCATATATTTCTGGTTCTCTGGACCTTGATACTTTGAGATACTCAACGGTGGGTTATTTTATTCAAATTCGGAAAGTTTAACAGCTACAAAATTACAATATTTTTAAGCACCCACTTACGTAATGAAGTCGTCAATGTGTAGGTACTGTACAGTAAGCGCTTGCGGAAATTTAAACTGCCCAACACAGGGCCCTGTTGTCCTTACGTCTAATTAGTACCGCCGGAGCTCACACCGTAGGGATTTGCTATTTTCTGGGGACCGTGGCTCTGTAAGGACGAAGTCCTCAAAAACGGCCGATAATGGAACATGGAACCTTGTACGCGCCAGATTTGTGTGAAAGTGGGGACAGTTTCGGCATTGATGGGCGAAGCGGCGACGGCCAGTCACTCACCTCTGGGCCTTGCCGCTCACCGACCGCCCAAGGTCTTCGCCCCATTAGGCATCAGGCGGACTCCTGGATCCGTGCAGAACCTGCAGTAACACGCGAGTATACTCACGCACTTGTGGAAAATAGCAAACGGAAAGTGGTAAATTTCATTTGACAGTAGGAAGGTGAAAAATTTCACTTGATAGTAGGAAGGTGGAAAATGTCATTTGACAGTAGGACAGTAGGAAGGTGAAAAATGTCATTTGACAGTAGGACAGTAGGAAGGTGGAAAATGTCATTTGACAGTAGGACAGTAGGAAGGTGGAAAATGTCATTTGACAGTAGGACAGTAAGAAGGTGGAAAATTTCATTTGACAATAGGACAGTATAAATGTGGAAAATGTCATTTGATAGTAGTTACCGGGCTCTACATCTGAACCATGACAATTTATAAACGTCGGTTATTTTGGTTGTATATTCATACAACAAAAATATTTTTTTGAATAGACTAAAATCATGGCTCTTTCATTTGGAAGATATTGAGTTTTTGTTTAATATTATACAATAGCTTACTTATTCAGATGATCAGTGTTTATCAGTAATGTATGGTTAATATTTGTATGTAAATATTTATTTATTGTTAATACAGTAATGTTGTGAAGTCAATATTTTTGTTTTTATTATGTATCTGTAGTCTATGTTCTGCTTCCTCGTGGATGGTGGTACGGGAAGTCAGGTGTTGTTATTTTCTCTTGTTGCAAGTTGCATTTGTTTATTTTGTTAACTGTGGATAAATTTTTTGCTAAGGCACAACATGTTTGTTTTTTTGAGACCATCTTTGTCAATTTTCTTTAAAGCAATAATTTTTTCTGAGTGCTATTGTTTTTTTTTGTAAGTACTGTAAAGGAACCTCTGAACAGGCTTGCCTTAGAGGCCCTAGATTTTCTTAAATTTCCTTCTTGTGTCAATATTTACCTACTGTAATATGTACATACTGTATATTGTAATAGTTAAGGCTGTTTTCAAGCAAAACTACTAAGTTAAGTAATAAAATAATGGTCAGCCTGACAAGAGAATTATTAAATGTTGAAATAAAAGTATACATTTTGTTAAATGTTGAAATTTAATAAAATAAAATTCTTTATTCTTTATTCTTTTATATTATTTATTTTCATTGTTACAATATACTTTATGTATACAGACATACTGACAAAGAATCCTCATCCAACTGATAAAATGACACGTGGAAAGTAGGCCCTATAGTTTGTGCGGACGCTCAGGAACCCCAGAGGATTATGGCGGACTCCGCGCCCCGACGCGCACACACCGTCACACGCGCATCCCAGCCAACCTGCCGTTACTTTTATTTCGGTGACGCACATCCCTCGATTTAGTCTGCAAAATTTTTAATTCTGATTTTTATGTAATGAAAATAAAGTCCAAACACGAATTGACTATGACATTCCTGACGTATCTTATAAATAAAGGGGTCATTTATCACTTTTCCACCTGTTAATAAAGCAAACCAATAATACATTTTGCAAAACGTTAACGATAATACCAAATTGTTAATGATGAATAAAGATAATAATACACTTTTAATTTTATCATTCATGTTAAATATTAGAGAGATAGATCGTTCATTCTCGTTATTACATTAACAGTAAGCTAATTTCGTTTTCCTTTTGTAAGTCCTACGTATTTATTTAAATATTATTTATTTGCTTTATTAACATGTGTTTATTGATATAACGTCTAGGTAACTGATATTACAAAGTTGAGCTGATCATTGACCTCTTTATATCTAGATACGTAGGGAATGTCGTAGTCATTGCAGTTTTGCAGACTACGGCCTAGGCTTGTGTGAGTCATAGGGACAGTGACAGGAGCTAGGCCGGGCTGCGCGCGTGACGGTGTGCGTGCTTTCGTGCACGAGGGCCACCTAATCCTCTGGGGTTCCTGAGGCTCCGCTCAAACTATAGGACCTACTTTCCGCGCTTCATTTTATCAAACTTTCTTTCATTAGCAGCAGGATGAGGATTTAGTCAGTCTTGTAATCCTCTGGGGTTCTTAAGCCTTCGCAAAAACTACAGGACCTGTTTTCCACGCTTCATTTTATCTTGGTCTTTTATTCATAGTCTTTAATTAATTAGGAGTAGGATGAGGAGTTGTTTAGTATTGTAATCCTCTGGGGTTCCTGAGGCTCCGCACAGAATATAGGACCTACTTTCTACGCTTCATTTTACCAGTCTAATTATTGGCAATAGGATGAGGAGTTTGTCAGTCTTGTAATCTTCTGGGGTCCATAATCCTCTGGGGATCCTGAGGCTCCGCACAAACTATAGGACCTATCTTCCACACGTCATTTTATCAGTCTTTAATTAATTGGCAGTAGGATGAGGATTTTATCAGTATTGTAATCCTCTAGGGTTCCTGAGGCTCCGCACAAACTACAGGACCTATCTTCCACACGTCATGTTATCAGTCTTTAATTAATTGGCAGTAGGATGAGGATTTTATCAGTATAGTAATCCTCTAGGGTTCCTGAGGCTCCGCACAAACTACAGGACCTATCTTCCACACGTCATGTTATCAGTCTTCAATTAATTGGCAGTAGGATGAGGATTTTATCAGTATAGTAATCCTCTAGGGTTCCTGAGGCTCCGCACAAACTACAGGACCTATCTTCCACACGTCATGTTATCAGTCTTTAATTAATTGGCAGTAGGATGAGGATTTTATCAGTATTGTAATCCTCTAGGGTTCCTGAGGCTCCGCACAAACTACAGGACCTATCTTCCACACGTCATGTTATCAGTCTTTAATTAATTGGCAGTAGGATGAGGATTTTATCAGTATTGTAATCCTCTAGGGTTCCTGAGGCTCCGCACAAACTACAGGACCTATCTTCCACACGTCATGTTATCAGTCTTTAATTAATTGGCAGTAGGATGAGGATTTTATCAGTATTGTAATCCTCTAGGGTTCCTGAGGCTCCGCACAAACTACAGGACCTATCTTCCACACGTCATGTTATCAGTCTTTAATTAATTGGCAGTAGGATGAGGATTTTATCAGTATTGTAATCCTCTAGGGTTCCTGAGGCTCCGCACAAACTATAGGACCTACTTTCTACGCTTCATTTTATCAGGCTTTTTTCATAGCAGCAGGATGAGGATTTTGTCAGTCTCTTAATCCTTTTGGGTTCCTGAGACTCCGCACAAAGTATAGGACCTACTTTCCACATGTAATTTTATCAGTCTGTAAGTATTTAGCAATATGATGAATACTGCCTCTTGAGGCAGCGGACAAAATATAATTTTTGATGGGGTCAAAGTGTACAAGAGATGTACATGAAAGGATGGCGCCTCAAACTCAAAATTTAATTAGTATATTAAGTAGTAATTTAATTAGTACATACAATGATGATTTAATTTGATTACTCTGATCTTGTTAGTCTTTATTAATTCAATTGAACATGAATAAAGATTTGTCGGTTTTGTTCCAAACGTTTTTTGGTAATTAAAAACTTTTAGAGCTGAGAGCAAACCAATTGACCCCCTTTGGGAGGATAATTTTTGAACATTAAATGCACCTAAATGCGCCAAAGCAAATTGTATGTGACATAAGATTAATTTTTAATTTATTATTGTTCAAAACATAATCTGGGGGGAGGGTACGGATGTTTCCACCCCCTCCCCTGTATACAATAATATTCAGAGCATATTAATAAGTATGTACAACATGGACTATAATTTGAATACTTTTATCTTGTTAGTCTTATCAGTTGAGTTTGATCTCATTTCTAGCTGAGGGTCTTAGGATTAGTCGAGGATGTTATAAATAAGAACAGAGGAAAGAGTATGAATGGAACTGTTGACCAGTGCTTTCATCAATTCTGTAGTGTATTTTCCGCAATCCTCGAAGTACGGAAAATACTTGCAACGAAATTTGTATAGCAAAATGTAACAGTCGTTTTGTACCTTGCGAGGACGTTCAAGAAATCCTTCTGCGCGGCGACGCAACGCAACGCGATGTGTGTTCAACTCGAAAAAACTCACTCGAACAGTGCAATCCATGCAGCAACAAATTCAAGGATTAAAAATTCATTGGCAACCCCTATTTCTCATATATGTATTAAAAAATGTCTTTTGGAGGAACACGTCCTAAAACAGGCCACTGATTGTATATCCTACTGTGTGAAATCAATGTAGAAACTCTCTAAAAAGAAATTAACAGTAAAGGTTCCCATAGCTCTTTTAAGCCCCAGACCAAATTTTGATACAAAATACAGTGCTTTTAGAGATTAACAAGGACGTGCTGTACTATTGTATGACATGGCTACAACACGTCCGAGCAAGTGTCACTTCTGGGCAAACTGTCCAATCCAGAAGCTCCACCACTCTATCACTAAACTGCCTTCTGAACATAAAATGATTGAAAGGAACTTGAATTTTAGTGTTGTGTTTCATTTTACATAATTTTGTAAATTAAGGAATCATTTTAGATTTTAGGAAAATGTGGAGTTGCATCGGGATTTAACAGACCGATCTTCGCAAGTACGTACGGTACACTGTACGATGGATGTAAAGATACATTAGAGAATGGACGTTGGATGAATTACATGATCTATTACACGTTGAGCGCATTACATAAAGCGCGATGCACGCAACTTGCTTCACAGGCTTCCTCCTTCTGAAAGTGCAACACATGGAAAAATACATTGGTACTTAAATACTGACATGCAGTAACACATTTTATTACGTAACAAATAACTACTATACTATAACTAATGTCCTTAATTACATAATTATGTTAAAAAGAGCACAAGTAAAATACTCATTCTTACAGTAGCCACCTAGCAAATCAAACAGCAGTAGTCAATGTCAACCTATACAGTGTAGATAGAGACGTATAACTTAAAATCGCTTTGGACATTGCAGTACATTAGTGACCGCAGATAATACCAACAGTAATCTCATTTCTTTTGAATTGCTCGACTTTCTTCTCAGTTAGAATGCTTAATTCTAAAATATAAATATGGACCACAAACCGTAACCCCTCCACCAACGGCACATGTTTTACGGCCCAACTTATAAAAGTGAAATGTTACACTCAACTTGAGAACTTTTACGGTTCAAACTCATAAAAGTGAAATTTTGCACTTAACGTGAGAATTTTACTTCGGCTTGACTTATAAAAAGGCTATTTTGCACCTAAGTGAGAATTGTTACGGTTCAACTCATTAAAGTGAAATTTCAGCCTCAACGTAATAACCTTTTTACGGCTCATCTTGTAAAAGTTAAAATTTTGCAGTTAACGTGAGAACTATTTTTACCATTCAACTTAGAAAAGTGAAAGTATAACTAAAAGTTGCTTTGGACACTCTCAACCGTGTAGTACATTGGTGACCGCAGATTAACCAACAAAGATAAAATACCAACAGTAATCTCATTTCTTTTGAATTGCTCGACTTTCTTCTCAGTTAGAATGCTTATGTTTAAAACAAAATATGGGCCACAAACCGTAACCCCTCCACCAACTGCACATGTGTTTACGGCTCAACTTATAAAAGTGAAATTTTACTCTTAACGTGAGAATTTTACTACGACACGACTTATAAAAGAGCGAAATTTTGCAGTTAACGTGAGAACTTTTTAACGGCTCAACTTGTAAAAGCGAAATTTTGCAGTTAACGTGAGAACTTTTTTACGGCTCAACTTGTAAAAGCGAAATTTTGCAGTTAACGTGAGAACTTTTTTACGGCTCAACTTGTAAAAGCGAAATTTTGCAGTTAACGTGAGAATTTTTTACCGCTCAACCTACAGAAGTGAAAGTCTGCACTCAACTTTTTATGCCATCAGTTACTCTTCGCCACTCCGGGGGGGCGGAGGGACTGTGACGACTCAGCGGAAAATCCCCATTGTAGAAACTAGGTCACGTTGCATACAGTGTTAAAGGTATTGATGAGACCGATCCCTGGAAATGAGGAAAATGAGGTTTGGATATCGCCGACAAATTGGCGCCCCCTCTATGACCTTTATATTTAATTATAATTAAAACTACAATAGTTACAAGTGGTACTTTTTTAAATTTCATATTTTCAAAAGAAAATCTTCCTCTCCCTTGCACGAATTTTCGTAGTATTGTCTCCCGACCAGAACCTTGGAAATAAAGTGAAAATTTAGATAAAAAATACCACTTATAAAAGATGCTACCTTACCAGAACATCTGTACAGCCAAGTATAGAATTATTTGCTATAGTTTCGTCAATGTTTACTTATAAATGTGATGACTACGGGCTATAAAAAGTGTAACCGTAGGCTTAGTCGTATTATTCTTCAATATAGCAATGTCTAGTTTGAGGTTAAGTGGTAGATAGGTCTCAATAACGTTCTAATTCATTAATTTTTAATTTATGCAAGTGTCGTGGAAGAATCGCTAAGCTAATCACTAACGGTACAGAAGCAAATGTACACGTCTTTTTATTTTACAGATTAACTTCCATTTTCTCTGTACAATGATCAATACTGAAATTACATTACAGAGTTCATTTACGCGTATCTCTACGTTTGAATTAGGGCCCAACGCACAATTCTGTAAGAATACAAGAAACCTTTATTGCTCGGAACAATTATACAATTGTATTGCAATCGTCAAAATTAGTACTCTATATTGTGTGTATCTCTTAATTAAGTGATATTTCAATATTAATCTTATATCTTTTTCGAAAAGATGTGTTGATTTACAATTTTTAGGATTCATTTTTTTATAATTCCATACCCTAATAATATACGAGTAGTTCATTCAGGTAATTCAATATTAAGTCATATTTTGGATAGATTCACCAAAATATTAGTTAACTCCCCCTCCTTATCAATTATCTTTTCATCCGTACCAGTAATAATATTCTCTCTTACGAGATGCGATTCTGTGAAGTCAGGTAGGAAGAGTGTTTATTACAATGCATCCCTCCTCTCCCGGTATGAATTAGCTTTCATTCCGTAGCATTAAAAATTGTCCCCCCTTACGAGATGCGATTCGTGAAGTCAGGTAGGAAGAGTGTTTATTACAATGCATCCCTCCTCTCCCGGTATGAATTAGCTTTCATTCCGTAGCATTAAAATTGTCCCCCCTTACGAGATGCTATTCTGTGAAGTCAGGTAGGAAGAGTGTTTATTACAATGCATCCCTCCTCTCCCCGGTATGAATTAGCTTTCATTCCGTAGCATTAAAATTGTCCCCTCTTACTAGATGCGATTCTGTGAAGTCAAGTAGGGAAGGTGTACAGGTGTTTATTACAATGCATCCCTCCTCTCCCGGTATGAATTAGCTTTCATTCCGTAGCATTAAAATTGTCCCCTCTTAGGGGTTGTGATTCTGTAAAGTCAAGTAGGGAGGGTGTACAGGTGTTTATTACAGTACTTGCCCTCGGTATGAATTAGCTTTCAATCGGTAGCATTAACATTGTCTCCCCTTAGGGGTTGTGATTCTGTGAAGTCAAGTAGGGAAGGTGTACAGGTGTTTATTACAGTGCTTGCCCTCGGTATGAATTAGCTTTCATTCCGTAGCATTAACATTGTCCCCCCTTAGGGGTTGTGACTCTGTAAAGTCAAGTAGGGAGGGTGTACAGGTGTTTATTACAGTGCTTGCCCTAGGTATGAATTAGCTTTCAATCGGTAGCATTAAACATTGTCCCCCCTTATTGGTTGTGACTCTGTAAAGTCAAGTAGGGAAGGTGTACAGGTGTTTATTACAGTGCTTGCCCTCGGTATGAATTAGCTTTCAATCGGTAGCATTAACATTGTCCCCCCTTAGGGGTTGTGACTCTGTAAAGTCAAGTAGGGAGGGTGTACAGGTGTTTATTACAGTGCTTGCCCTCGGTATGAATTAGCTTTCAATCGGTAGCATTAACATTGTCCCCCCTTAGGGGTTGTGACTCTGTAAAGTCAAGTAGGGAGGGTGTACAGGTGTTTATTACAGTGCTTGCCCTCGGTATGAATTAGCTTTCAATCGGTAGCATTAACATTGTCCCCCCTTAGGGGTTGTGACTCTGTAAAGTCAAGTAGGGAGGGTGTACAGGTGTTTATTACAGTGCTTGCCCTCGGTAATGAATTAGCTTTCAATCGGTAGCATTAACATTGTCCCCCTTAGGGGTTGTGACTCTGTAAAGTCAAGTAGGGAGGGTGTACAGGTGTTTATTACAGTGCTTGCCCTCGGTATGAATTAGCTTTCAATCGGTAGCATTAACATTGTCCCCCCTTAGGGGTTGTGACTCTGTAAAGTCAAGTAGGGAGGGTGTACAGGTGTTTATTACAGTGCTTGCCCTCGTTATGAATTAGGCCAGTGGCCCATGAGGACGGGCAGAATAAGGCTTAAAAGGGGATCGGCTTCTCCTTTTTTTTTTTTTTTTTTTTTAAAAAAAAAAAAGCTTTCAATCGGTAGCATTAACATTGTCCCCCCTTAGGGGTTGTGACTCTGTAAAGTCAAGTAGGGAGGGTGTACAGGTGTTTATTACAGTGCTTGCCCTCGGTATGAATTAGCTTTCAATCGGTAGCATTAACATTGTCCCCCCTTAGGGGTTGTGACTCTGTAAAGTCAAGTAGGGAGGGTGTACAGGTGTTTATTACAGTGCTTGCCCTCGGTATGAATTAGCTTTCAATCGGTAGCATTAACATTGTCCCCCCTTAGGGGTTGTGACTCTGTAAAGTCAAGTAGGGAGGGTGTACAGGTGTTTATTACAGTGCTTGCCCTCGGTATGAATTAGCTTTCAATCGGTAGCATTAACATTGTCCCCCCTTAGGGGTTGTGACTCTGTAAAGTCAAGTAGGGAGGGTGTACAGGTGTTTATTACAGTGCTTGCCCTCGGTATGAATTAGCTTTCAATCGGTAGCATTAACATTGTCCCCCCTTAGGGGTTGTGACTCTGTAAAGTCAAGTAGGGAGGGTGTACAGGTGTTTATTACAGTGCTTGCCCTCGGTATGAATTAGCTTTCAATCGGTAGCATTAACATTGTCCCCCCTTAGGGGTTGTGACTCTGTAAAGTCAAGTAGGGAGGGTGTACAGGTGTTTATTACAGTGCTTGCCCTCGGTATGAATTAGCTTTCAATCGGTAGCATTAACATTGTTCCCCCATTAGGGGTTGTGACTCTGTAAAGTCAAGTAGGGAGGGTGTACAGGTGTTTATTACAGTGCTTGCCCTCGATATGAATTAGCTTTCAATCGGTAGCATTAACATTGTCCCCCCTTAGGGGTTGTGACTCTGTGAAGTCAAGTAGGGAGAGTGTACAGGTGTTTATTACCGTGCTTGCCCTCGGTATGAATTAGCTTTCAATCGGTAGCATTAACATTGTCCCCCCTTAGGGGTTGTGATTCTGTGAAGTCAAGTAGGGAGAGTGTACAGGTGTTTATTACAGTGCTTGCCCTCGATATGAATTAGCTTTCAATCGGTAGCATTAAAATTGTCCCCCTTAGGGGTTGTGACTCTGTAAAGTCAAGTAGGGAGAGTGTACAGGTGTTTATTACAGTGCTTGCCCTCGGTATGAATTAGCTTTCAATCGGTAGCATTAACATTGTCCCCCCTTAGGGGTTGTGACTCTGTGAAGTCAAGTAGGGAGGGTGTACAGGTGTTTATTACCGTGCTTGCCCTCGATATGAATTAGCTTTCAATCGGTAGCATTAACATTGTCCCCCCTTAAGGGTTGTGACTCTGTAAAGTCAAGTAGGGAGGGTATTTGTTACTTCAACGCAATTTCTCTCAATGGAATTAGCTTTTCATTTCCTAGAATTAAAACACTCTCTTCAGATTATATGAATGCCTCGTGTCATGTAAGAATGGTCTGTTATTTTAGTTCATATGATCAACTTATTCACGATCTAAAATAGCGTAAATAGCACCAAATGTACTACAGAACTTTGAGGCTACAATAAAAAAATCGCATTATATTTAGGAGGTACTGTCATTAAATACAAGTTATGTTTATCACTGTGACAAAAGCGACCCAAATCATGGTCTTACAGATCGCTGCATATTACAAGATGTGTATGAAACTCAAAATAAAATTAAGCTTTACTATAAGAATTGATTTTGTACTACTTAACTTTGACATCAATTTATCGTACACATTGTCTAAACACTGTTTCAACACTCAATGTTGGAAATATAATTTTAAAAAAAAACGAAAATATAAAATATTATCTGTGTACAAAGTGTCTGAAATTCGGTTTCATTTTACGATCTGGAACTGATTAGGGCTTTTTACGCACTCGAAAATTTAAATGCAAATTTTACAACTTAAAATCTTAAGTATTTTAATAATGTTGTAGTGTAAGTTTTAGGCCGTATTACAGACAGCATGAGCGTACGAGTAAGTATTCGGTGTGCACGTACGTTTACAGACAACACGTACGTTTACAGACAACACGTACGTTTACAGACAACGATACCTCGATTGGCTTTTATTTTAGCAAATTGAATAAATAACTTGAATATTGTAATTTCATTTTTAGATAAAGAACAGCCGTGAGAAACATAAATAAACTCGTAGTTCGGTAAGAGTCAAGCACATCTTTAAGTTATCTTTCAAGGTCGTGCGAGTTGATAAATAGGTTTATACTGCAGATAAATTTATATTCGTACAACGAAATAGGTAAAAATCGTTCCACTAGGTACATAAGCTACCGAAATGGTATTTACACTGTTCTTATGATTTATATAGCATGCATGTGATGCTTGTTAGAAATTAGCATCTGAACTGGTTCTCAGGTTGAAAGTCTTCTTTGGAAATTTCAATACGGTACAATATTTCTGATAATGCTCGAGGAACTGCATTTTGCTTAGCTGACAGATCGAAGTATTCCACCGTTGTGACCATACTGTCAACAATAGCACGGTTCGGATCTACAACTGCGGATATAGACCTACTCTACTATCTATACCACTCCCTGCGGTATCCATAGTGTCTATACCAAAAAAATAGAAGAAGGGACATTTTTTCTAGGGTTTGAGGGACCTGGCCCTACAGTCGCATAAGAGAGGAGGCGGTCCTGTTATACAGCTACTCGGAGATCAGATCTTCATGGTGGATTGAGGATAGGTGAATTGGAATCGAGTTTCCTGTGTCCTGACTTCCGCACTACTCGCTTCCTGGTTTTGGAAACGGAAAGAGTTTACCGATACAACAAAAATTTGAATTTCCTGATTGATCTCTATAGGCCCTGTAGAACTAATTTTGTTGCCATACAATATTTTGCTATCAATAAATGCCACTAGTACCAGGTCTCAGCCACAAGCAACACTCCACACCATGCATCCATTCTCAAATCTTTTATCCTTATTTGCTCCGGATAAAAACGTACGTCATCAACGTACGCAAATGATAATTTATAATAGTTCATCAAGATTTTACAATGTTAACCTAAACGTGTTTTCGAAGTTTATTGGGGACATTTTTCGATATTAATTTTACTATAGATGCTCATTATCAGAACCATCGCAATAGACAATACTGATTTACCATGAATTTGACAATAGGAGATGGCCTTGAGCTATTGCGACCATGTGGGTAATATCACACAGGTGTGAATCATATTACACATACTTACGGGTTCCATCTATTCTCAGTTCAGTAACAACATCTGAGTTAGCAAAAGCCGACTAAACTCTGTCTTATTATTGGACCGATTGGTCCGGCAGGTACAAATCCGGCATTAGATGGGCAAATTGCTAACCATTACGTAGCTTTGCTACGATGCGGTTTGTATCAGAATGCAAAATATTTAGACCCTCTTATTAATTCCTTCTAAATTGTTCATTAAGAGGCACGTTATTGAAAGTTTAAATCTACATTCGACAAGGTAAGAACTAAAAGTCTGGGTTCATAGCAAAAAGTCCTTGGACCGATTGGTCCGGCAGGTACAAATCCGGAATTAGATGGGCAAATTTCTAACTAATACATAGCTTAGCTACGACGCGGTTTGCATCAAAATGCAAAATTTGTTGACCCTCTTGAAAGTTTAAACCTGCCTTGGACAAGGTATGAACACAACTCTGAGGATTTATCAAACAAATCCTTGGACCGATTGGTCCGGGAGGAGCTTGGCACATTTCTAACCAATACGTACTTTAGCTAAGACGCGATTTGCATCAAAATGCAAAATTTGTTGACCCTCTTGAAAGTTTAAACCTGCCTTGGACAAGGTATGAACACAACTCTGAGGATTTATCAAACAAATCCTTGGACCGATTGGTCCGGGAGGAGCTTGGCACATTTCTAACCAATACGTAAATTCGCTAAGACGCGGTTTGCATCAAAATGCAAAATTTGTTGACCCTCTTGAAAGTTTAAACCTGCCTTGGACAAGGTATGAACACAACTCTGAGGATTTATCAAACAAATCCTTGGACCGATTGGTCCGGGAGGAGCTTGGCACATTTCTAACCAATACGTAAATTCGCTACGACGCGGTTTGCATCAAAATGCAAAATTTGTTGACCCTCTTGAAAGTTTAAACCTGCCTTGGACAAGGTATGAACACAACTCTGAGAATTTATCAAACAAATCCTTGGACCGATTGGTCCGGGAGGAGCTTGGCACATTTCTAACCAATACGTAAATTCGCTACGACGCGGTTTGCATCAAAATGCAAAATTTGTTGACCCTCTTGAAAGTTTAAACCTGCCTTGGACAAGGTATGAACACAACTCTGAGAATTTATCAAACAAATCCTTGGACCGATTGGTCCGGGAGGAGCTTGGCACATTTCTAACCAATACGTACTTTAGCTAAGACGCGATTTGCATAAAAATGCAAATTTCTTTTACCCTCGTAATAATTCCTTGTAAT
The DNA here is from genome assembly GCF_021130785.1 of Homalodisca vitripennis. Taxonomy (NCBI): domain Eukaryota; kingdom Metazoa; phylum Arthropoda; class Insecta; order Hemiptera; family Cicadellidae; genus Homalodisca; species Homalodisca vitripennis. Next base: position 138,702,316 of record NC_060215.1, read on the forward strand.
GGGGCAACTTGTTCGCTGCTATGAATATTGTGACATTGGTGCGTTCCCCAAATCCACGTGATTGTCCAGAACACCGAAGCGAATTATTTTTAGCCTTAGTGCTAACGAAGCCAACTTACAGAGAGTGCTGGAAAATGGAGATATACACTTCTCGAAAGTGTTCATAACAGTGTGCAGGTTGTGTTCAAACGTCCACCCCTGAGAAGTTTTGGAGGATCGTATTGTTGGAAAACTCGGAAAATACATCAAGCTCAGTGGGGCCTATTTTTCGGCATACGTCGTTCCAAAATTTGGAACTGATTATTAGAAAGGGGTCACTAATAAAAGCTGACTATCGCCCTTTTTGATACTGAAAAGAGTGAAGGGAGTGGCACATAAAAGATTACTTTAATATCTTTATTTTAAATGATTATTTTTCAAAATCAAACATTAAATTGAGCTCATTAAAAAAATATACTTCTGTCCACGGCCATTCCAAATTGGCAGAACTTTTAATCGTGACGTATTCCGTAGTTGGGCTAAAAATATATTAGTTTGAATGAAAATCGTTTGACGGTATAAATATTGCACGTTTGGCATTGTACTAGAATAGTCAAGTCACCAGTACGTGTTGAGGCTATTTTTGTTACACTTAAGCCCTTCCCCAGTTCGACCCTCTAGGGCGGAATGCGGTAGCGGTATCTCAGTCAGGCATTTCAACACATATTTCCCATAGTAATACCGCTCAGACCAGGTAGCCCACGGAGAACTACAATAGTACATCTTTGTGCTAGAATCAGGGTTTTTAGTATTTTACGCCAGCACAGTTGCGATTTTCGAGGAAGAAGAACGATAGGATGTTGAATCCGAATCAGTTGATTTTTCTGAAATTCCCAAATTTCTTTGAACGAATTCTCAACTTCTGAGTCATGAATTAGCTAGTAAGAAGCTAAAAGATCATTTAAGCAGCTAGATTCTAGTCTAAGATTGCACAAAAATAGTTAATGTTAAGTTTTATCCACAACAAAATTAAAGGTAATTCTATTCAACTACACAGAAATTCAAGGAATACACGAAATGTTAGAAAAGAAATGTTGATAGCTTCGACCTTGCAATGTACACTTAAATTTGTTTTACAGTGATTAAGTATATTTTAAGTAGTGCCTACGTGTACATGTAGAGGATCATGAATTTATAACAAGCGATATTTTTCAAGTTACCGAAATTTATACGAAGATTTATTATTTATATATAAAGTTCAAGACTGGAAGAAAATAAACAACACCTGATAAATTTGACATCTAAGACATTTTACAACATGAAATTGGACTTTCATCTTATATGTCTATATGGGTTGTATTGATATAGGCATTTTATTCTCATTCATTTAAAAACAAACTGCTGAGGATAATATTCAATAATCAGGTATTATAATTCCGACCATTCGGATACATCAGAATCAGGGTCAAACGCAAAGAAGATTTCTGTGAAGATATCCATATGATTAGGGGGCTTCCGCAAAATTCGAGTTCAGTAAACCGTTGCTATACTGAACGATTGTTAAATTAGTGGAAAACTGAATTTAGTTTCTAAATAAAACATTTTAAATCTATGTTACATTCTCAATTTTTAAAATGTACATATAATTATGAAAGAAAAGCGTTGAAACGACGAAAGGCAAAAATACTTTTTCCTGGTATTTTGTAAAAAATTCAAGTCAAACCCACAGAAAACGTCTACGCTTGTTTTCAAGTAAAAGCAGTAAAATGTTGGGAAGGTCACTGTGTTTGTCCGGCTTATCAGTCCGGTGCGTCCGGATTATCGTTGAGCTAAACCGGAAGTGAATAGGCCGCCGTGGTACGGCCACCGGGACGCGACTCACGGACCGGCCGTGCCCGAAAATCTGGAAGTTCCGCAATCTCCAACAGGAAAACGGGGTATAACGGGACTTCCCCGTCGGTAACGGGCATTTGCATTACAACAGATGGAAACGGAGAGAGAGAGAGAGATAGAGAGAGAGAGCTCGCGCAAACAAGGTGCAAGAACAACCGCGTAAACAAAGTCAACGAACTGCCGGAGTAATAATAAACAGAATGTTGATAGCGACCGGGACATCATTAAAAGAAACATCAATTAATAGTGTAGTTGGGCAAAGATTGGAAGACTTCCGTATAGGGTATGGCGTAAGAACGGACCGGGTGGGGAGTAGTGTTGAGCGGGTGGGGAGGGGGGCCGGGAGGGGGGGAAGGCCGGTCATCGCCCTGTCGGGTGTAAATAGCACAAACCAAGCCCAGCCGTTCTGTGTTGCCGGCGAGCATTGCCCTATAGCCACGCTAGCTTTGCTCGTTCGCTTGCTAGTACATACTCGCTTTTACACCCTCCCCCCACACCCCTCAACCATTATATCGCGACGTTTACAATAATTTGCATTATTTTCTGCGATAATTAAATCATACGGCCGCTACATACGTATGCGTGACTTGCCACTCTCGCATTTAATTAACTGATGCCGTTTCCTTAAGTCGTAAACGTACGTGACATAAAAAAATAATGACCTTATCTCCAGTCGTTTATTGGAGCCTAAGAAATTTCCCAAAATTACAATTTTAATAGCCTGAACATTCTAGTGAATGAATAGAAAGTGCTTTATTTGTTTCTGAATCGAGAGAGTATTAATTATAAAACATTGTGACAGTGACATAAAAAAATTACAACACTTCCAAAAACCCAGTGCACCACCTCAATAAGGCCCCTGCTAATTTAGTGCTCGTTGATAATTTGAAAAAAACTTATCATACACAATTTACACATACCTACATCTATATAGGACAGGATAATACACAAAACTAATAAAACGAGAAACCAAAGTGGTACAAAAATACACCACTGTACCGACTACCAACATATATATTTTAAAATAGATCAGCAAAATTATATACTTCCTTATGTGAATAAAAACGTGTCACATATTTGGTCATCTGAAAAAAAAACACCTGTAAAGTATAACAAATTAATTTATTGTTTAAGAATGTTTTACGAAATATTGTTTCAGAAGTATATTTGCTTCTATTTAAAAATCCAACCCTATTACACAAAACCCATTAGGGAATAGGCTAACTAGAAATCTTCATTAATTCAATTTTCAGCAGGTTTCTAAAATATTGCCCAAAATTTAAAGTTACAATTTTACTTTTTAAATCAAATCATTCAGCGGTTATAAAAAAATTGAGGAGACAACATTTTGAAAGATTGGCAGTCTGGTTGGTCATTGCTAAGTGATCATTGAGGTACTGATTACTCAATTGATGTTGAGTTCAGTACGTTCCACCAGTGCGTGAAAAGGGTGCTACGGAACTCGATTTATTGCGTGGGTCAAATAATGGATATATTGCGTGAGGGGTGGGTTTAGCCGTATCTCACATTTGATACTACACATGACACCAGGGGCGAATACTGTGGGGAGCAAAGGGGGGCTATTCCACCTGCGCTTTAGCGTCTATGTAAAATATAGGACGCTAGGCACCCCCAGGAGGGTTCACTTCTGGTTGGTTTATACCATCCAGTTGAATCCACAATGGGTACAACCAAAATACCGCTTATGGGGTCTTATGGGTCACTTAAATCTGGGCAATCTCATGGATGTCCAGGAGCGGCACATCACTAACTGCAAATGTCGAGATTCTGAGGTGCAAGAGTAATTCGATAGGTCTAGTCTAATGCGGGAGATGACTGTTGTAATTGGTGGGTTTTTTCCCTAAGAGTCAAAGGTTCTTGCTAGCCTAGATATAAGGGTATGGCACCCCCTGCCTGCTTTGCCTGGAGAGGCTGGTTCAGAGCTGGCCTCCCCTTCTTCCGAGGGGACATGGCTTGAGTTTAATGCCCTAAATATTTCCTCATGAATCTCGACAGGGTGCGGTCCCTACCCTCAACCTTACGCATCCAGAATTTCCTGTCACTCCGGAAGCAGCATAAAGGTCCTTATAGGACTAGGTGCAATTTTCTTACCTTCTTGTCCTAAGGGGAACAATGCTAGGCACGATACCGACCCACTGTATTCTTGGCCACCTACAGGTATTTTCGAGAAAAGCAAAATTATAAATGCCTACTCTGCATTTGAAGATCCAATCACTGAATATTGTACTTAAATATCCATACGATTAGGATTAGAACGTACCTATATAGAATTTGGAAAATTATACAGCTAGTTGTTTTCCACCGATGTTTTTCAAGGGGATTTGATGCATCAGTTGATTCACATATCTGCAACGACACAAGAGTAAATACAACTTCAGGAGCGTAGCTAGGGAGAATAAGTGCGGGTGCTACTCCAAATAAATGTTCAAATTTGACTTTTGTCACGGTTTTTAATTTATAGAATACTCCGAAATATTGTTTAAAATTGTTACATTTATGCATTATCTTTGTAGTAATTAATGTTCTCCTGATTTCATGTTTTATATGAAGTATGTCCGTATATTTTAGTAGCACGTATCAAATTTGCCTCATATTCATATATTTAAGAGAGGTATGTTTGACTTTAGAGTCCATAAAGAACATTCTTATAAAATGTCCATCACGTTTGAAATAGTAAATAATTTACACGACATTGGGTAAACTGGCGAGCAAAAAAAAGCAATCGCAAAATAATCTTAAATTAAAAGTTCTTAAATTTGGTCCTAATAATTTAAAAGATTTTTTTGGTCTACACATAACAATGTGAAGGCCTTTTATAAAATATTTTTTAGACAACGCTTGGTACAACTGAAGTGACTTTGTCAACAGCCGGAATAGTCGATGCTGGTAGGGCGCATAAACTCCTCATGCATCAAAACAGCCTTAGGCTATAAAAAATTATTTAAAAATTTAGGCTATAAATAATCCACAAGATAATAATCATCAATTTAAGACAAGCAGAATAAATATAATAAGTTGAAATAACAAGACCTAATAAAGGGGATATTTTCCGAAATTTGCTAAAGAGAGCAGAACTTTGCATTAATTCTAATGGCGGTCTGTATTAAAACCAAAACCGAAGAAAATATTATCAAACTTAATGTAAGTAGTTGCACTAAGGGCCAATAGCAATAAAAAAGCAAGATATATTATTTTACCCATTACAAGCCCCTTGATCTTTTCTGCCTTATTTGTTGAGATTTGTAAATTGTGTGAATGAATCCAACAGGTGGGAATTGAAAATGAATCGACTTATGAAAATGTATGGAAATGGAAAATTTCGAAGGTGGTGACGACATAGTTGGTGATTCATGGATCAATAGCGGTACCAGGGCTCTGGCCTGAGTCAACGGCCCGCTGTGCTGCCGACCCACATTACCGCCGCTCACAACACATACCGGTACAGTCGATCCTCACAGTTTTCTGAGATTGGGCATAGGAGGCCCCTCATTCAGGCCAGTCTTACCCACATTACCGCCGCTCACAACACATACCGGTACAGTCGATCCTCACAGTTTTCTGAGATTGGGCATAGGAGGCCCCTCATTCAGGCCAGTCTTACCCACATTACCGCTGCTCACAACACATACCGGTACAGTCGATCCTCACAGTTTTTTGAGACTAGGCATAGGAGGCCCCTCATTCAGGCCAGTCTTACCCACATTACCGCCGCTCACAACACATACCGGTACAGTCGGTCCTCACAGTTTTCTGAGACTGGGCATAAGGAGGCCCCTCATTCAAGCGTCTTACCCACATTACCGCTGCTCACAACACATACCGGTACAGTCGATCCTCACAGTTTTCTGAGACTGGGCATAGGAGGCCCCTCATTCAAGCGTCTTACCCACATTACCGCTGCTCACAACACATACCGGTACAGTCGATCCTCACAGTTTTCTGAGACTGGGCATAGGAGGCCCCTCATTCAAGCGTCTTACCCACATTACCGCTGCTCACAACACATACCGGTACAGTCGGTCCTCACAGTTTTCTGAGACTGGGCATAGGAGCCCCTCATTCAAGCGTCTTACCCACATTACCGCTGCTCACAACACATACCGGTACAGTCGGTCCTCACAGTTTTCTGAGACTGGGCATAAGCCCCTCATTCAAGCGTCTTACCCACATTACCGCTGCTCACAACACATACCGGTACAGTCGATCCTCACAGTTTTCTGAGACTGGGCATAGGAGGCCCCTCATTCAAGCGTCTTACCCACATTACCGCTGCTCACAACACATACCGGTACAGTCGATCCTCACAGTTTTCTGAGACTGGGCATAGGAGGCCCCTCATTCAAGCGTCTTACCCACATTACCGCTGCTCACAACACATACCGGTACAGTCGGATCCTCACAGTTTTCTGAGACTGGGCATAAGCCCCTCATTCAAGCGTCTTACCCACATTACCGCTGCTCACAACACATACCGGTACAGTCGGTCCTCACAGTTTTCTGAGACTGGGCATAAGCCCCTCATTCAAGCGTCTTACCCACATTACCGCTGCTCACAACACATACCGGTACAGTCGGTCCTCACAGTTTTCTGAGACTGGGCATAGGAGCCCCTCATTCAAGCGTCTTACCCACATTACCGCTGCTCACAACACATACCGGTACAGTCGATCCTCACAGTTTTCTGAGACTGGGCATAGGAGGCCCCTCATTCAAGCGTCTTACCCACATTACCGCTGCTCACAACACATACCGGTACAGTCGATCCTCACAGTTTTCTGAGACTGGGCATAGGAGGCCCCTCATTCAAGCGTCTTACCCACATTACCGCTGCTCACAACACATACCGGTACAGTCGATCCTCACAGTTTTCTGAGACTGGGCATAAGAGGCCCCTCATTCAAGCGTCTTACCCACATTACCGCTGCTCACAACACATACCGGTACAGTCGATCCTCGCAGTTTTCTGAGACTGTGCATAAGAGGCCCCTCATTCAAGCGTCTTACCCACATTACCGCTGCTCACAACACATACCGGTACAGTCGGTCCTCACAGTTTTCTGAGACTGGGCATAAGCCCCTCATTCAAGCGTCTTACCCACATTACCGCTGCTCACAACACATACAGGTCCAGTCGATCCTCACATTTTTTTGAGACTAGGCATAGGAGGCCCCTCATTCAAGCGTCTTACCCACATTACCGCTGCTCACAACACATACCGGTACAGTCGATCCTCACATTTTTTTGAGACTAGGCATAGGAGGCCCCTCATTCAAGCGTCTTACCCACATTACCGCTGCTCACAACACATACCGGTCCAGTCGATCCTCGCAGTTTTCTGAGACTGGGCATAAGAGGCCCCTCATTCAAGCGTCTTACCCACATTACCGCTGCTCACAACACATACCGGTACAGTCGGTCCTCACAGTTTTCTGAGAATGGGCATAGGCCCCTCATTTGAGGGGAATAACAGCAATATAATTACGTTATCATCTCATCTCGTTTTTTTAAGATTTTCAATGCAAATGCAACAAAGTAATTTATCTTATTTATCACCGATAATCTGTATAAGGTAAAATAAATGTAAAGGATACAGGATTTTTCAGGACATTTGCTATCATTCAGTGGAAAAAATTAGTAACACTACGTTTCGAGATCTGCTATCAGATCTCTTCTTCAGGTAAATAACTAACCTAACACATAATTACAAACTAGGTTAAATAAATAAATCATGCTAGAGCGTTGTGACACGCGTTTTTTTTTATTAAGTACATGTTTTAGAGTTAGTAAAGTTGATACACAACACGGTGGTTGTGATTCTTGACTTACGCGTGTCACAACGCTCTAGTATGATTTGTTTATTTCAACCTAGTTTGTAATTATGTGTTAGGTTAGTCATTTACCTGAAGAAGAGATCAGATTGCAGATCTCGAAACGTAGTGTTACTTATTTTTTGTCACTGAACTATGGCAAATGTCGGGAAAATCATGAGTCCTTCACGATCCTTCCATCGACAAAAACAAACTTCAAACAAAGAATAAATCAACTATCTTATATATTTCTATCTTTGTTCCGTTAGCTATAACAGTTTTGATATTGCGTTAGGGGGGGGGGGGTTTGATCGTGTGAACGCCCCCAATCAGGTAACGAAGAGCAAGAGTCTACTCAGGTTTAATACTGTTACTGACGTTGTCATGCCTGGTGCGGATCTGGGTCTACTAAACAGTTTAGTATTTCAATAATACCTTGTACTAGTCACTTATTTTTAGAATATCTCAATAGCAGAGAATGCACATCAGTTATGTCAGATTAAATAAACAACGCGATCATTTCAGCAGTGTACCGCCATTGAAATGTGAAATGTGCCACGTGCAACTAGCAAACTGTGTACTGAATTAAATACCGATCTTATAAATGCAATTTATTGAAAACGGAATCCTATCAAACAACAACTGGGCAGTATTAACTGTCGGTTGCGCGTTCGGAATACAAATTCGTTTACCCGTGTCTATGCAATTTAATTGTTATACCCGCACTCCTCTGTGCAATTACTCGGGAGTTATTTTGAGGAAAACGTATTACTCTTCGTCTGCAGAATGTAAAATACGACATTCTTGAGTAAAAGTGAACAATTACTAACCATCAAAATGAAGAGATAGATAACGAAATTACATTCAGTATCCAAATCTTGTTTCAAATTCATAAACTTTCAATTTGATTATTTTTCGTTAAATTTAACTTTTGGCTGATAAAAAAACCAATACGCCTTATTTTAAAAACAAAGTACGTTTCATCGCTAATTACATTATAACTAAGAAATTATAATTAGCATTATAAATAACATTATAACCTTTGATACCACTAGTGAATTACATCTTCCAATATAAATTTAATTTTTCGAAGCCTTTCAGAATTCCATCGTAATTTTTGTTAAGTGTTTTCACTAAATTAGAAAAAAACCATTTTGTAATTTAAGACAAGTGTGTTTAATAAATTACGCTATAGATTGGCTGCGAGTTAATAAAAAAATTTATAATAAACATAAAATATCTGTAAATACAAATAACAGAAGTTCGATGATAAACATTGGTTAGAAGAACAATGGTTGTTAAGTTATTAAAAACTGTACGTTATCAAATTGAAAGTCATGTGCATAGTGTGGGAAGATAATTCAGGATTTCAAAATAATTTTATTCATGAACGTTCCAACTGAATGCGGATGATCGTCCAACATTAAATGTCTCTCAAAAGGTGTGAAAACATAAAATGCGGACAATCTGAAAATTAACACCGTGCATAGCTTAAATCTTTGGTTAATATAAGGATGATAGTAAACCAACCATTGGAATACAATACAAAATCGAATCATCATTTAAAATTAACTATAGCATTAGATACAGTATTAAGGCATCAAAATTATTGTAATTAACTTGGACCCGAATAGGTACAATACAAAAACCCCGAAATTGTGACTGTTATACTTTATCGATTACAATACAACAATGTGAAAATTAGAACATACTCATAAATATTTAGAGACTACTGTAAATTATACTAACTTGTAACCATATTACACTGTGAAGGTCGTTTGAGACAATTGTAGCCTCATGATACTGTGTTGGTTATAATACGTATTTGTAATATATCGGTTTCCAATGTTATAATACAACAGCACAAAAACCAGAACATAATTTAAAAGTTTTGGGATTAAGTGTATAATAAGTATTAACTTGTAATCATATTACACTATGACAGTAATCTGAAAGCATTGAAGCCGCCCACTTGATACTATGTTATTTACAATTTATACTTGAGACCAGGTGATATTTTAGTATAACACAAACTTGTACTGTATATGATGGCTACAAATGTTACAATACGATAGCACGAATACCCCTTCACCGTAGTTATAGACGTTCAGTTATTAGCTCTTATTGTAACCTTCATATAACTGAATCGTCACAAGTACCTGTTATGTCCTTGACAATTATACTCAGTTATTAGCTCTTATTGTAACCTTCATATAACTGAATCGTCACAAGTACCTGTTATGTCCTTGACAATTATACTCAGTTATTAGCTCTAATTGTAACCTTCATAACTAAATCGTCACAAGTACCTGTTATGTCCTTGACAACAATTATACTCAGTTATTAGCTCTTATTGTAACCTTCATATAACTGAATCGTCACAAGTACCTGTTATGTCCTTGACAATTATACTCAGTTATTAGCTCTAATTGTAACCTTCATAACTAAATCGTCACAAGTACCTGTTATGTCCTTGACAACAATCGTACTCAGTTATTAGCTCCTATTGTAACCTTCATATAACTAAATCGTCACAAGTACCTGTTATGTCCTTGACAACAATTGTACTCAGTTATTAGCTCTTATTGTAACCTTCATATAACTAAATCGTCACAAGTACCTGTTATGTCCTTGACAACAATTGTACTCAGTTATTAGCTCTTATTGTAACCTTCATATAACTGAATCGTCACAAGTACCTGTTATGTCCTTGACAATTGTACTCAGTTATTAGCTCTTATTGTAACCTTCATAACTAAATCGTCACAAGTACCTGTTATGTCCTTGACAATTGTACTCAGTTATTAGCTCTTATTGTGACCTCCATATAACTGAATCGTCAAAAGTACCTGTTATGTCCTTGACAACAATCGTACTCAGTTATTAGCTCCTATTGTAACCTTCATATAACTAAATCGTCACAAGTACCTGTTATGTCTTTGACAATTGTACTCAGTTATTAGCTCTTATTGTAACCTTCATATAACTAAATCGTCAAAAGTACCTGTTATGTCCTTGTCAACAATTGTACTCAGTTATTAGCTCTTATTGTGACCTCCATAACTAAATCGTCACAAGTACCTGTTATGTCCTTGACAATTGTACTCAGTTATTAGCTCTTATTGTGACCTTCATATAACTAAATCGTCACAAGTACCTGTTATGTCCTTGACAACAATTGTACTCAGTTATTATCGCTTATTGTAACCTTCATATAACTAAATCGTCACAAGTACCTGTTATGTCCTTGACAACAATTGTACTCAGTTATTATCGCTTATTGTAACCTTCATATAACTAAATCGTCACAAGTACCTGTTATGTCCTTGACAATTGTACTCAGTTATTAGCTCCTATTGTAACCTTCACATAACTAAAACGTCACAAGTACCTATTATGCCTTTCCAAACAATGGTATACTCTATTGTAACCGTCATATAAGTACTAAATCGTCACAAGTACCTGTTATGTCCTTGACAATTGTACTCAGTTATTAGCTCTTATTGTGACCTCCATATAACTAAATCGTCACAAGTACCTGTTATGTCCTTGACAACAATTGTACTCAGTTATTAGCTCTTATTGTAACCTTCATATAACTAAATCGTCTCAAGTACCTGTTATGTCCTTGACAACAATTGTACTCAGTTATTATCGCTTATTGTAACCTTTATATAACTGAATCGTCACAAGTACCTGTTATGTCCTTGACAATTGTACTCAGTTATTAGCTCCTATTGTAACCTTCACATAACTAAAACGTCACAAGTACCTATTATGCCTTTCAAAAACAATGGTATTACTCTATTGTAACCGTCATATAAGTACTAAATCGTCACAAGTACCTGTTATGTCCTTGACAATTGTAGTCAGTTATTAGCTGTTATTGTAACCTTTATATAACTAATAAATCGTAACAAGTACCTATTATGTCCTTCAAAACAATTGTATACAATTATAAGCTTCCATGTTATCCTTCATAAAATTAAATCGTCACAAGTACCTGTTATGTCCTTGACAATTGTACTCAGTATTAGCTCTTATTTTGACCTTCATATAACTAAATCGTCACAAGTACCTGTTATGTCCTTGACAATTGTACTCAGTTATTAGCTCCTATTGTAACCTTCATATAACTAAATCGTCACAAGTACCTGTTATGTCCTTGACAATTATACTCAGTTATTAGCTCTTATTGTAACCTTCATATAACTGAATCGTCACAAGTACCTGTTATGTCCTTGACAATTGTACTCAGTTATTAGCTCTTATTGTAACCTTCATAACTAAATCGTCACAAGTACCTGTTATGTCCTTGACAATTGTACTCAGTTATTAGCTCTTATTGTGACCTCCATATAACTGAATCGTCAAAAGTACCTGTTATGTCCTTGACAACAATCGTACTCAGTTATTAGCTCCTATTGTAACCTTCATATAACTAAATCGTCACAAGTACCTGTTATGTCTTTGACAATTGTACTCAGTTATTAGCTCTTATTGTAACCTTCATATAACTAAATCGTCAAAAGTACCTGTTATGTCCTTGTCAACAATTGTACTCAGTTATTAGCTCTTATTGTGACCTCCATAACTAAATCGTCACAAGTACCTGTTATGTCCTTGACAATTGTACTCAGTTATTAGCTCTTATTGTAACCTTCATATAACTAAATCGTCACAAGTACCTGTTATGTCCTTGACAATTGTACTCAGTTATTAGCTCCTATTGTAACCTTCATATAACTAAATCGTCACAAGTACCTGTTATGTCCTTGACAACAATTGTACTCAGTTATTAGCTCTTATTGTAACCTTCATATAACTAAATCGTCACAAGTACCTGTTATGTCCTTGACAATTGTACTCAGTTATTAGCTCTTATTGTAACCTTCATATAACTAAATCGTCACAAGTACCTGTTATGTCCTTGACAATTGTACTCAGTTATTAGCTCTTATTGTGACCTTCATATAACTAAATCGTCACAAGTACCTGTTATGTCCTTGACAACAATTGTACTCAGTTATTAGCTCTTATTGTGACCTTCATATAACTAAATCGTCACAAGTACCTATTATGTCATTGACAACAATTATACTCAGTTATTAGCTCCTATTGTAACCTTCATATAACTAAATCGTCACAAGTACCTGTTATGTCCTTGACAATTGTACTCAGTTATTAGCTCTTATTGTGACCTCCATATAACTAAATCGTCTCAAGTAGGCTACCTGTTATGTCCTTGACAACAATTGTACTCAGTTATTAGCGCTTATTGTAACCTTTATATAACTGAATCGTCACAAGTACCTGTTATGTCCTTGACAATTGTACTCAGTTATTAGCTCCTATTGTAACCTTCACATAACTAAAACGTCACAAGTACCTATTATGCCTTTCAAAACAATTGTATACTCTATTGTAACCGTCATATAAGTACTAAATAAATCGTCACAAGTACCTGTTATGTCCTTGACAATTGTACTCAGTTATTAGCTGTTATTGTAACCTTTATATAACTAATAAATCGTAACAAGTACCTATTATGTCCTTCAAAACAATTGTATACAATTATAAGCTTCCATTGTATCCTTCATAAAATTAAATCGTCTCAAGTACCTGTTATGTCATTGACAACAATTATACTCAGTTATTAGCTCCTATTGTAACCTTCATATAACTGAATCTTCACAAGTACCTGTTATGTCCTTGACAATTGTACTCAGTTATTAGCTCTTATTGTGTGACCTTCATATAACTGAATCGTCACAAGTACCTGTTACGTCCTTCACAACTATTACCGTAGACAGTTATTAAGGTCCTATGGTAACCTTCATATAACTAAATGGTCACGAGTCCCTACTATCCTTCACAACAGGCATAGAAGGTCATTGGAACTGCATCTCACGCAGTATCAGATAAATATAGAATATGCATTCAGTATTACGAAGCGGCAAAGTTCGCCACTCAATCGTTATTCACAGTATTCCACAGATTCGAGTTTCAATTTTACAGTGTCCTATTTTACAGCAGTATCAGAAACCACAATCCCGTATTGTTCGGTATCCACATGTTTTTATTATACTAGGAAATAAATGTTTTTTTTATTGCCGTTTCATGTAATACTTGGGAAGCGCGATATATAGCTATTAGAAGGCCTTTGCGTAGTACAATTGCATAAACCACATTTTCCTAAAAATGTTCATAGGCATTGTTTGTTTGCGTTACTGTTCTGAAAAAAATTTGTAAAAATAAAGTGGTAAAAAATAGTATTACAACCAAAACAGTATCATATTGCCACAAGATTTTATAGTAACCAATAATATATTTATATCGTATTATTAGAAGATTTTATTGTAACAAATTACAGTATCTTTTAATCCCTGAGCTGTAACCAACACAATATCCCATAGCCACACATTTGCATTGTAACACAGTATCATATTAGCTACAAGATTTTATACGAGACAACAATCAATCAGAATGTTTTTAGAACATTGTATTGTAACCAACACAGTATTACATAGTCAAACATTTGCATTGTAACACAGTATCATATTAGCTATAAGATTTTATACGAGACAACAATCAATCAGAATGTTTTTAGAACATTGTATTGTAACCAACACAGTATTACATAGTCACAACACGTTTTCAGGACGTACGTAGTAGGTATGTGTACTAGTAGGCGTCTATTAAATAAGTTATTGCTTCCCGAGTTGGTGGTTTCGGAATTTCCTGGAATTGGGCTGTGTCTGTTTTAGTCAAAAAGGTTTTGATTATTTGCATAAATCTTTTCTGGTGGTCGACAAATCGAATTGATAATCTACCTAACTACTTTTTACGGGTATTACAGTTTTTCGTTAGTAATTTCTTCCTCCTTAAAACAGGAGAGGTATGGAGATAGTTTACAACTTGAATCAATTTGTACTCAAGGAAGTATCCATTTTGGGATCCCCGGAAAAAAGACTTTTTTCAAAATTGTAATTCAGTGTGTTGTAACTATCGCCCGTGTTGCAATCCAACTTCGATTTCGATCAAATTTGGCGTGTGAATATTATTTTTTGCCATCTACTAAAATATAAATGTCTTATGATTTTAATCCAACACGTTTTAATCAAAACCTTCTTTGGGTATTTTTATTTAACTTTCACAGTATTTTAGTACATTAAACGGTTACCGAACAGACACAAACAGTATTTTTCTAGAAATTTTGTTTGGGAGTTATGAACGCTTTAATCGTAGTCGCGGATGAAATGTATTTAGATCTTAAGCCTCTACGCAAAAGGTTGCGGCATAGACTTTACCGATACAAACAACGACGATCATCGCTTGGCGAATATACTGACACGTATAATGGTTGGATACCGTATCATACGCTATTTGGTTTTATGGTGCTTTGTTTTGTATACTTCCTTAGCCACTCTATATACGTACAACATATCGTATACATTACAAGCATTTTATTTAGAAATTAAAAATAATCTACATTAAAACGGTCCTCGAAATTATCATTACATCAGTTTGGGGGTTAATACTGGTTATGAGAAATAAAAATAGTTTACCGCGATTAAGAACAAGAATCAAAACAATTTACGTTAATTTTTCAAAACGAATTTTGTAAACCAATATTTATGAATATTGGGAGGGTTCAAACCTATGTTTAAATAACATGGTAGTGAATAATGGAACCAATAAACGAGAGAACCCGATTTCTTCAACAAATTAAGAACCAGCTGTCCAGGCAGCCATCTTGATTTCATGCCCATAAGAACAATGTTAAACCTCGTGCACTTTTGTAGCCAGATCTATGGGAGATGTTTTATTTTAAAAATATAATAAGACGCACTGAAATGCTTTTTAGTTTCTTAAATATTTTTAAAAGCTATGTAAAAGAGAACACTTTACAGGGAAAACAAAGAGCGTTTGAATGCGTATGAATTATATCTTTAAATTGAGAAATTGTTGTAATTATACACTCTCTAACTACGAAGAAGTAAATTAGGTTTAAAATTGTTCTTATGGGGAAACCTTAAGGTCATTTTACTACATTCCGCTCTTAACATTGTGTATGATCTATGGTTAAAATATGTTTTGACCCCCATCAATGCGAACGTATTGCTGTGTACCTGCAGCGCTACAATCTCGATGGAAGAACAACTGGAGGAAGTAGTTTAGCTAATGGTAGTGGTTGTAGTGCCACAGCACAGGTGCTCGAACATCTGGTATCTGCAGATGGTTTGGCACGTGGGACGTGGAACGGAGGGGTGTCCTCTTGTCCCCACCGAGTTAGCCAAACATAATTATGTCTTCCCAGACCAGACGGGTGGAGAGGGATACAATCGCGTGTGCGTGTGTGCGCGTGTGTGTGACAAGGCGTGTACTGGTACCAGTACCTTCTGTTGTGCTTACAACTCGGCACGGGTATACCGTTAGCAGTCTTGTACACCGTTGACTAACTTTGGTCTCTCAAATTAGATCCAAATACCTTTTCATTTAGAGTTAGTTATTTGGAAATTCACAGCCGTTCCATTCAGAATGGTTAACATTAGGAATTGTGTCTGAGAAAAAGTTGGATCCCATCCGGAAACAGGGAGATCTTGCACACGTAATCTTCAATTTTTCCAATTCGAATCAGATCATATTTCCTGACTATCTTGACCATAACTGACTGAAATGGGATCACACGTTGAAATTTCATGCATTTATGCATGAAAGCTTTCTTGGGGCTATCATGCCTGACGCCACCTGGCGCCTAGATGCGAGAATGGATAGTGACAAAACTAGAGCTCACTGCCTGGAGGCGACCGGCAAAGCTGCCTCAGGAAATGGGAGGGTACTCGGCAATCATCTCAAGTACGGTCTTGAATAGCTAATGGACAATTCGTGGCCATATATTTCTGGAAGTGTAACGGCAGTAGAACCCAGGAGTGGTAGCGAGGCCACTAGAGACTACTGGCGTCGGTTTCCTGCCCCGTAACCGCGTAAACATCCCCCATTGTGAAAAGTTCATTTGTTGGTGATGGAAAATGGGAAATGGTAGTGATCATCTTGCGACCGACACACAAGTAGGAACTCTACTAGAGTGTTCCTACCAACGATCTCACTGCAACACCACGGTGATCTTTGCACATCGTTGGCAAATGCCATGAACCAGTCACCCTATTATGGAAACTGCATCAAAGATCCGGCTTTCTTTATTACTGCAACATACCGAAGCCAAAAACTCAGGATATTTGGCTTAAAATCAGCTAAAAATAGAAGGCTGATAGATCCAAATAAACTTGCATTCCTAAAATCCACTTTTCTAGTGCATGATGAATCATGGAAGTTTGATTGTTTCATAGGGAAAGAATGTCAGTTTATTTAACTAAATTTTAATCAACGTACTTAAAGACGAGTTAATTCTTTCAAAAATCCTCCGTTTCTTCAAAAATTCCTACTGAAACGAAGCGAAACAGATTGATTGCCGTTGATCTTTATTCAGCCAGTCGGGTAAGAAGTGTTTATTCTGACATGACCTTTTAGAGTTAGTTCACGCGAACGCCTTCAGATCATGTAGACGGCTTTCTTTTGGAGATATATTCGAGCAGTATTGCATGTGTTCTGAGTTCCTGACTCTGGAGGGGGGGGATTGGTATATTAACAAGTCTACCAATAACTGATTAGCAGGCAGTATGAGAAACACTTACTTCAGATATGGCCGCTCTAATTTACAGATTGACAAAACTGTGTGAACTACAAAGCATAAATATGAACCATATGCACACGAACGATGCGTACAAAAGTACAATACGCACTTTTATCGTTTCCTATCAAGAATTTAATACTCCAAATGCCTACGTCATGAATCAACATCATATTTACAGGAGTGATGTTAGCTGTGGAGTTGATTCACAAAACATCCTAATGTACAGCACCAATGAAGAGAGTCATTAAACGCACTGATGACACAATATTAAAATGAGACATCCGCAGGGGGAATCCCACTAATGGACTTACTGGACAGTGTTCAAGAAACCGTACGTTTACGAATATACATTCTGACCGGTAATTTGTTCATGCATGAGTCGTCCAACAGTTTTAGACATATACGGCACAATTAAACAGTGTAACACGTAACGGTACAGGGATTTCGTGCTTTAACATAATAAACTAACACAGAAAATCAAGTGGGTTTAATTGGCAATTACTTTTTTCCCAACCTTGTTTAAATAACTAACCAACACTCGGTTTTGAAGAGGAAAATTGAAGATATACTTTTTGATTTATCAAGACAGTAAACATATTTATAAACATTTACTTCGAATTTAGAAATTTCAAAATCATAAGAACTTCGAATCGTAGACAAACTGGTTATGAGTTTAGTGACCACAATTGCTATTATGGTGAAGTTTTACATTTGGTTTTTTCCGAAGGGTACTTCAAACCAGATAAGGTATTTCGTTTTTAAACCAGGTGGTTTGTATCAGTGGCGTAACTAGGGATTTGGTTTGAAGAGGTTCAAATCCACTAAACGGGCTCGGAGGGGAGATATGAAATAAATCTAAATTTGAATAAATTATATAGGCACAAACAATGAAAAACTATTAACCGTTTTAATTCAAACAAGTTAAATTACTTTTTGTATTTTAAAGAAGTTCTTGGCTGGGTTCCAACTCCCCCCTTCACCACATAGTTACGCCACTGAGCATAATTGCCAAGCGTTTAATGCGAAAAGTAACAACAATTTTTAGTTTCTAAATTTTAACCACACCTATATGCTATACGTATTTTAGTGAAAAGTTAAAAAAGTGAATAAAATTTTGTCGTTTTTGAGCCACCTACCTGGAAGTCTGTGCATTAAAGCGACACTTAAAAACATAACCAGCGATTTTCAGAATAAAAGAGAAGGAAGAGACTTTGACAAGAAAATAAAATGTCATACGAGTATAGTGAGTCTCAAAATGGGAACCAATTACATGCAAATGATAACCACAAAAAAAGGTTTTTGGACATCCCTAGAAAGATTAAAAATTTATCATTATTAAATGTAGTTAAGTTGGGATTACTTTTTTACATTCTTTTTGTTAGCTATGAGGGTAGCTAATCAAATTAGGAATCTGCATTCGGAAAGATATGATAATGTAGATTGATTTCGCATGATCCATCTGATTGATTAAAGTGGAAAAAAATGTTTTTTTTCTCAATTGCGTTCCATCTATTTTGCATTATAGGGCTTTGATTGTTCGTTTTCTAAATGTTTCTTGAGGATTTGAGGATCCTTAAAACTGGAAATTTGATTTTAACTTTTTAGGACGATTTATCCCTGGTCATAGACGAAAAAAGCGAGGTGTACTGTATAATAATTTACTACAACCCCCCATACATTGACTCGTACGTCTCATTCTACTTGCGTGACAATGACAAACTGGCCGTGCTGTACTTGCCACCGGCTACCAGAGCGCTTCAGTTGTTCTCTGGTGACGTAGGCCTACCTCTGATGGAGTTGTTGGTGTGTTGATGCGTCGGCGAGGCAGCAGCGGGGGCAGCGGTGGGCGGGGGGGTGGTACTCGTGACATCGTCACCTCTCACTGCCCCCCAGCTCCCGGTCTCTCCCCCCGCCCCCGCCCCCAGTAGTTCCTCCAATTCGTCCATAGGCGCATACTGTCCACTTCCCGTCTTCCAGTCACCCAAATTCCATGGGAGATATTAGCCTCTGTATCCACGGCCGAGACACCCCTGCTGCAGTGGGGGAGTGCGGTTACACCAGACCACCTAGCAGACTCAGACTCCCGGGACGTTTACCGCGTACAGATGGGAAAGACTGGAGTTTCTCGAAATTTCAATCACTCAAACGGAAGTTTTGTAATCATTAAAAACAAAACTTGAGTAGCTTAAAACGGGTTTAAATCCGAACTATTTAACTAAGAAAACGATTGGGTATTTTATTTTCGAACCACGTGATGAGGGTGTATTAAAATATTGTTGTAGGAATATAGAAACCTTTTGTTCTTGTTCCTACAGTAATGATCTATTCATATCCACTGTTCCTTTGTGCATACGAATTGTACATATCAACTGACACAGATATTATTGCAAACCTCCTTATTAATGTAAACAAGACAAGGAAAAGCAGTACGATTTAAAAAAATCTATTTGACAAAACCGATTGGGGCTTCAGTACTAACACGGAAAATGAAATTGTTATAACTCAGGAAGTAATTGGTGAGTTTAACAATAACAATACATAAACAGCCAGAGAGAGGTTTCCAAAGTGAGATAACTAGTTACTGATAACTATAAAGGCGTCGCGAGATTAGATAACGGAATAAGGCAATAACCTACGTTCGGCACAGGGCAAGCCCGGCCCAGCACTGCACACAGCCAGCCAACTGTAGTTATCAACGGAATTTTAACAGTGGACGATGAAAGTTCATTCCCCTCCGTCTGCGGCGACAGTGTGCCGCCTTTAACACTTCCACACTACCGATCCACCAGTCTTTCCCATTTTCCAAGTAAAAACGTACCTACTTAACCTCAAAATTCAACTTTGCACTTTCAATAAAAAATTAAAATTAAACTTGAAATAAATACTTTTACCTGTGTCGACCTCTTATAATTGGGAATTGAACGCAGAATTAGCAAAATACAAGAAACTGCACTCGATTATAATAAACTAACAAACACTCATACAGCTGCCGATGTTGTACAGTATACCTGTCAACAAAGAATAAAAGAGAAGAAAGATTGTGAAACCAATTAAGGCAGTACGGTATTACCTTAATTAAGGTTCCATTTCATATTTAACAAAACTACATACAAATTATCCTAGCATCGTTATCTATTTTATTTTACTAATTACGGTTAAAACGTAAATTTTCCTGTAAGTCGAATGATAGTTTTTAATGTAAAATAATAATTTAGCAAATTGGAAATTGTAAAAAATGCTCAACGAATTGTTATTATGCTGATGACAACAGAGATTCTATTTCTGTAGCCAACACTCCCCCACTATATAAACGAAACAGGTGATGTCGATGATACGTAAATGATAAGATATTCCGCAGACACTGTACACTGAACACTGGACATGCACTGTCGAGCACAATTCACTGAAATAATGACCACTAACGGCAAAACTTAGCGCGAAACTGGTGTGTGTTTTTTGTAGCCAGGGAAGGGGGTCATTGACCGGCGACACACGGAGTAGAGCCGACGCCGCCCGAACACCTCCGGAAACTACCGAACACCACGCAGTTATGTAATGTGAGGTTATGAGCAGGCAGCGCTCACACTCACACACTCACACTCACACTAACACTCGCATTGCACCATCTAATAATTTCAGCAGTGTGTTTTTTAAAGCCCCATCATTTTTTCGCGTGGATTCGATTAAGTAAAACCGGATTTTGTCGCATCACGGAGAACTCGTGATTCATCTCTGTGGCGCGATGTTTTCACGTTTTAAGGAAACTCCGCAGCAAAGGTGAACGTCCTGAGTTCCTCAACTCTAGCTCCGATGAGCACATTAACTTTGCATTGAATCAGTGTCTTCCATTAATTTCTCTACCTTGATGAAAACGCGTTTTATAATTTATTGTCCCTTTATTCACAGTACAATTTTCTATTGATTACAGCTTTGATAACACATAAATTTTAATTTATGTATCCAAAACTTTATATTCCATAGGAATTACGTATTTATATTCATAAAAATATATCTCCAAAATTTAAAACTTTACAATTGTTTTATACTTACAATTGAAAATCGGAATATACTAGGCACTCAATATATATATAATTTAAATTGTCATATGCACATTTTGTTAAAAATATTATTTTGTTATTGTAATAGGAAAATAGATTAAATGCAGACATATATAGTACAGCCTCGCCTGTAAAACAAAATCAACATGACAATGTATTTTCTTAAACTCAAAACATACGCATGTGTTTGTCGATGTACAATACAACATTTAAAATATCACACAGAGGGTTTTTTACGAAATATTAAATTTATTACTTCATATTTGTGTTATTTCCAGTACTTAAGTGTGCAAAATCTTGTACTATTATACTATTTTCCGCATTTTTAACAAATTTTGGTTCTCATTGCACCCTAAACCCCTTGTTGAGTAGGAAACAGTAAATTTAACAAGTCAATGCATTTCGGCCAACATCTTGGAACCAACTCACATACAAAAACGCATTTTTATAAACGATTTTGAGTGACCTATGAAGGTGAAAAAGTTTTTGACCTAGGACTCGAATTATTGTTTATCAGCCATTGCTTAAACTGTCTTTATTTACCCAACATTTATTATTTTTCCCTATTATCCCCAACTAAGACTAGAACAAATTGTAGAATTGTAGACTTTAATAAGTAGAATAGTTTTAGAATAATACAATTAGTTTGTAGAGAATAGAGAATAGGATTGGAGGCTTAATATAACCTAAGCAGATTGATATAGCTTTATAGCTTTTTATGTTGGGTTTTACATAATTTTCCCAAACTGTACCAATAACACTAATGTTACCTACATTGCTAAATTGTTCAGTTATTTAGACAATACGAAAAGCAATAAACGTAATAATTTTTAAATTCTCACCGTTCATTTTCAAATTCAAACACATAGGCAATATCTGATATATATATATATATATATATATATATATATATATATATATATATGTATATGTACATATATACTCGTATATATTTTAATCTTTCAGACGAAATTAAATATAAAATTATATATTGAATTCTGCAAGAAAAAAACTGTCTGCACATTATATGTCCCTTCTATATATATATTGACATATTATCTATTAGATCATTACGGGAATATATTGAAATACCTAATATAAAGTTATATTAATTTCAAAGCTTCAATGTTTGAAATTGTGCAGTTACGCTTTTGTTGATGCTTCAACAAAGGTGGAATCACGTAGGAAAATGCGAATGAGGTTTTTTTCGCTCACTCGTACACGGCGAAATCGGAAACTATCGCTGCACCGCAATCCACAATGATTCACTTCCGCCAAGCGAAGAGATGCAATGCATTCCGTGCGTTTTGAAGGAATTGTTCAGCTTGTATCTTATAAATGAAGGTATAGTACGACAATGCAAAAATTATTAATAATTATTTACAATTTGCCCTGTGTCTTTACTCATATACGAATTTTAAAAAATCTAACTATGAAATAATTCACAGTGAGCAAAAATGTTGCAATCGTCGAAAAAAGCTTAAACTGTTTTTGTACGTACGAAATGGTGTGTTTAAAAACTGTCCGATTCAATCGTAAAATTTTCTTCATAAAAACACACACACACACACACACACACAAATATATATATATATATATATATATATATATATATATATATATATATATATATATATATACAGTATATATATTGAAGGGAGAATTAATAATGTAAATACATCTAATGTGCAGATTGTTTTTTTCTTGTAGAATTCAATACATAATTTAATATTTAATTTCGTCTGAAAAATTAAAATATATACGAGTACACCCTACACTCAATACAAAACACACCCAATTTGTGTGTGGTTTTTAAACACACACACAGTACAAAATTACTGTTAAACAATTATTTCAACAATGTAAATTTTTGCTATGTAAGTTTTGTAAATTGTTTTGCTGTATTTTAAACACGAAAAGTTATAATTGTGAATTTTAAAGAAACGTATAGAGAAATATAAGATACTAAGCGTGCACATAGTAAAACCACAGTTAACAATACATTATGTATCCTTAATCATTCCAACTGCGAAACACTGGAAATAAAACTGTAGATTGGCTACGAATAAATTTTGCTGTAATTTAAGAGGGTGAAGATGAACACAACCCAGGCTCGCCTATTATTGTTATTATTAGCCTATAATTGTCCATGGGCGTTTATTATTTTTTGGAGTTTGGAAGACCATAATACGATATCATAGATTGATTTGCTCCTGAACAAAAAAATTGTTGCTTCTGGGGCGTTTTCATATTTTTTATTCAAGTACTTTTCGGTTTTCAAAATGTACGAGGATTGCAATTATCATTTGCTGGTGTTTCGGAGTACGTTGGTTAGGGAAATCTCTTTAGAAACGTCTTGATTTAAATAAACTTCAATAAAACGCTGGGTTTTGATATTTTTACGCACAAGGTCAAAATGAAATTGATTTTTTTTTTAAAGGCTCACAACTTTTGTTTAGCACGTACATTAATTGTTATTAGCTAATAAGGAGAGGATTAGGAACGATTTAAATAGTTGTTCGAACAGGCGGTGGAACATTGCCGTGCGTAGTGGCGTAGAGTATTGCGGTGTTGAGCAACTCAGCTGATGTCGGTGCATGTGCGTGTGTGAGCGCGCGGCCGCGAGTCCGACACCAAGTGGCTGATATACCGTTCTAACAGTGGGACAATGACCTGACCTACTTTCTTGCCAGGCTGGCCTCGCGCTGCGCGGCAACGGGGAATTTCCCTGCCCACACTTTCCGCCTTGTGCGAAATTTTACCGCTCCTTTCCGGCTCCTCACAGGAGTACCACTAGGTAGGCACTCTTTGTGTCTATAACCTAACCTCTCCTTTCTGAAATCGGTCCAGGATCCACTGAAACTGTAAATTATTTCGACATTTTTGTCACAATTTTACTACAACGTCCCTTGTTTGATTTTAATTTAAATTAATAAAAAAAAACATTTAGGTTTATCAACTTTACCCAAATAAAACATTTGCTTTACGGACATTTGAATATTTAAGGATGGTCTTTACGAATTTCTATGTTATATCTATCATAGCAAGATTTAAAAGCGCCAACTTGAGAGAACTACCATATAATATGTATGACCTGACTAGTTTGTATGTTTTATATATTCATTATGAGTTCGTTACGATTTGTATTATTCTTTCCATCAACTTTACCTTAATTGACCCATTTTTACTGATAAGAAAATTACCAGTGCTTTTGCACTTCTAAGTAAGTATTTTATAATAAACATCTACTTATTATTACACAGCAGCTAGTTATTATTAAACACAGAACAACAACCATATCTCTTTTACTTGTATCCTTTACAGAAATAAGATTAGAAGATCAGATATAAATTTATGGATAGCAATTATGTCTTGGACTTCGGCTAAAAAAATTTCTTAGAAGTAGACTTTGATCCGAAGTCGTTTAAAAAGTTAATTATGCGCATAACTGAAACATAAAATTAAATCTTTAGTAAAAGCACAAATTCTCGTTTATGACTAAGCGTAAATTTGCAAGTACATGAGAATAATCTGTATCTTACTAAAAAATAATAAAATTTTGAAATCTTCGAATTTGTGTACAATTAAGTGACATAATATCTACTGCAAGTCTCGAATTATCATCATTAGCCACCGACCTTTTTATTAGCAAAAATATTATCTATTGTTGTATGCTAATAACCTGAAGAGCTTTTTCACTTGTTTGTTATTTAAAAAAATGGTGATAAAACATTTCCCTTCACATCGCATTGCAGCTCTTTCCCCTAATAATCTGCCATTTTTGTCTTTATCATTTATTTTGATTATTAATTTTTAATATTATTTCTCATTATTGTAAATATAGTTTGGCTTCGATAAAGGTTTAGTCCGATTAAATTTTAAGATTATTGAGAGGGTTTATTTCTTAAATCACCCATCACCCTCACGGGTATAACCTCTGAACACTGATACCATTAATGAAGAGAGGGAAAACGGAAACAATCATTCTAAAAGAAGCTGTAGGCCTTTAAAGCTGGAGTTTTTTCAGAAATTTTGTAACCAGGCCAAAAACGCCAATCAAGGATTTGGAGTTTTATTTTATGTACGATGTATGAACTGTCACTTCTAGGAGATAAATATTTTTAATGATTTATAACTTAAGGAAATGCTTTGTTTGAAGTTTGTTTTTAATGACTTTGCTTTAATAATTAGTGTTTACTCTTATCAAGTGTATGTTTTATAATTATTGTGAATAGAATAGACACACAACATAGCTGTTGTTATTCCTGACTTATGCGTGTCACAACGCTCTGGTAGTGATTTGTTTACTTTAACCTAGATTGTAGTCATGCATTAGTTTAGTCTTGTACCTGAAGAAGAGATCAGATTGCAGATCTCGAAACGTAGTGTTACTGACTGTATTGTATCACTAAACGATGGCAAATGTCTGGAAATCCTGTTTCCCGAAGAAAATGGCTTTTCTTCTAAGTAGAATTTAATAAACTTACGGGGTTTTTAATAATATATTAGTTGAAGACAATTTTTTCCCAGTAATAATTCACATGTCTGACCACCTTCTACATGGTTTATATATCCGATATTAACCTGTTTACATTTGTTTTATTCTTTCTATAAATTTGACCTTATTTTGCACATTCTTACTGGTAGGGACATTACAAGTGATTTTGCCAGTGATAATTTAAATAATATCTTCATCAACGGCAGTATTTCTGGGGTTATGATTTCGAGATAGACCCCATAACTACCTGAATGTTCACGATTACTCATGGAGTGATAAAAAATCGCCCTCAGAAAAGGTACCTTAAAAGGGTGCGAGTACAAAATTTAAATATTCAAAGGTCCAACAGAAATCCGATTGCATACGTAAAGTTTAACTTAAGTAGACATGTTTAATGACTTAGTTAAATGTTATGGTAAGAATCGGGATTATTCATAAATTATAGCATTGGTACCTCATGCACGAGAAACACATTTGGTGGGCCATAAAAAAATACTAGTAAAAAAATTTTAAATTCTAGTATTTTTCTTACCGATCGATGAGGTATTGGCAGCTGAAGAGAAAAATTGGAAAATGCCAAAGTAATGTTCCTAAGCACAACTTATGTTTACATAGCCAAGCAAAGGAAATCGGCGACCATAGAGGAGTTGAAAGAGTTAAGCAAGGACGAGTTAGTATACTTACACGGGAGACGGCTACGGGAGGGAAATGCGTTGTTGGGTTGGTACTGGAGGTTGTCCATTCTTCTATTTCAGTCAGCTTGACCAGTACATCAAAGCTCTACTACTTAAATAGCCAAGCTCGCATCAATCGCTCAAAACGTACGCCCAAAACTATAAAGCTTTCGCTACGCGTAACTCAGGTACCAATCCAAGCGGTCAAATGTTTAAATATTTTTCAATACTTCTCGTTAAATGTTGAATTACTAATGTATTCTTAGATTGGGCAGAAATTAATACACGAATAGATTATCATTGCAAAATGACTCATGATACAAATAACTGAAAATTAATAAACTCCTAATTTTAATATGAATACTAATTACGTTTCTTATTTCGGTATTAATATTTCGAATGTTTATATAAAATCAAAAATATCTTATGCAAATTTAGAAATGTTCAACATTTTAAAACCTGTAGCGCCAAAAACTACGTAAATTTCAAATTTCATTATTCCGCCATGCCCCCCACTATCCAAATAAAATAAAATAAGTATCCAAGTAAAATCCAAGTAAAATAAATATGTTTGCCACAAACTTTTGTATATAAGGTATGTAAGAAGATTTAATTAATTTAACAAATTAAACATTATTACTGAAAATACGGAATATTTTTTAAACTTTAAACTACTACTAATTAAAAATTAAACTTACTAAGTAAAATTGAAATATTCACATTTCATATATGGATATAATGCATTTTAGAAACAATATGGGGTGATAGGATTTCGGACATTTGCCATCGTTATGGTTACAGAAGCTATAACACACTATAAAGTATAACAGTGTTATACCTTTTGTAACCATAACGATGGCAAATATCCGAAATCCTGTTATCCTGTCAAACCTTCCATGTCAATAACAAACTTTAAACAAGCAATATGGGCTGTAATAACCTTCAAAATATAATTTATGTCATTGAGAGACTTCCAGGTGAGCTCAACGATGAGTCAGCCAACGAGATAAAACGACTGAAAGTCGCCATTTTTAGCCAGACGGTCTCCATATGGTTGGCTGACGCGGATTTAACTTTTACTTACGCGTTTGAAGATTGGTTTTAAGTGTGTCAAGCTAAAATATATGATATAGGAATAGATGTTGTTGAACATTTTAATCCTTTCTGTTAGCGACCGATTTGTTTCTTACGAAAAAAGTCACGAATTCGTAGACTGTGTACTCAACAATGCTAATTGGTTCTTGGAACGTAGACTAAAAAGGTTAATCAGGATTACTGCACTATTCTCTGTAATGAAAGTAATCATATACACGTTGCTGTGGTCTAAATAATCTGTACAGCAAAACAAAGCTACGAAATGCTCTCCAGATCAGAAGATGAGATAAAATGTCTTGCACTTATGCCTTAATGTTTCGATGTGGGCACAACTGGTTGCAAAATTCTGTAAAGCCAAGCAAAGCTAGGAGATGCTCTCCAGATCAGATGATTAGATAAAATGTCTTGCACTTATGCCTTAATATTTCGATGAGGGCACAACTGGGTGCAACATTCTGTAAAGCCAAGGAAAAGATAGGAAATTCTCTCCAGATCAGATGATGAGATAAAATGTCTTGCGCGCTTATTGCATGTTTCGATGAGGGCACAACTGGGTGCAACATTCTGTAAAGCCAAGGAAAGATAGGAAATTCTCTCCAGATCAGATGATGAGATAAAATGTCTTGCGCTTATTGCATGTTTCGATGAGGGCACAACTGGGTGCAACATTCTGTAAAGCCAAGGAAAGATAGGAAATTCTCTCCAGATCAGATGATGAGATAAAATGTCTTGCGCTTATTGCATGTTTCGATGAGGGCACAACTGGGTGCAACATTCTGTAAAGCCAAGGAAAGATAGGAAATTCTCTCCAGATCAGATGATGAGATAAAATGTCTTGCGCTTATTGCATGTTTCGATGAGGGCACAACTGGGTGCAACATTCTGTAAAGCCAAGGAAAGATAGGAAATTCTCTCCAGATCAGATGATGAGATAAAATGTCTTGCGCTTATTGCATGTTTCGATGAGGGCACAACTGGGTGCAACATTCTGTAAAGCCAAGGAAAGATAGGAAATTCTCTCCAGATCAGATGATGAGATAAAATGTCTTGCGCTTATTGCATGTTTCGATGAGGGCACAACTGGGTGCAACATTCTGTAAAGCCAAGGAAAGATAGGAAATTCTCTCCAGATCAGATGATGAGATAAAATGTCTTGCGCTTATTGCATGTTTCGATGAGGGCACAACTGGGTGCAACATTCTGTAAAGCCAAGGAAAGATAGGAAATTCTCTCCAGATCAGATGATGAGATAAAATGTCTTGCGCTTATTGCATGTTTCGATGAGGGCACAACTGGGTGCAACATTCTGTAAAGCCAAGCAAAGCTACGAAATTCTCTCCAGATCAGAAGATGAGATAAAATGTCTTGCGCTTATTGCTAAATGTTTCGATCTAGGCACAACTAGTTGCAACTGTTTGCATTAATCATTAATCATTAATACTATACTATGTATTTATTTACATAACATTAATTATATTATACCCGTCTAAACTACACTGATGCCAATGAGAGTAGTGATCGTAGTGTCGTCTATAAATTACAGATTCCGCAAAAATTAACAGATTTTAATCTCCACGACAAGATCACGATTGAACATACTTTCGATACACTCAGGACTGTCTTAAAGTTTATGGGCAATATACATCAAAAGTGCAAAGTCTTCGATCATACATGTTGTAACCAAATGTTTTTACCTTTATCCGACATGAAGGTAAGGAAACCCTACCTTTTCAGCCTACTCTATCAACGTATTTGCTAGTCTTCCTTCCTAATCAATCAGTAATGGGATTGTAAATTCGGAAATGACATTGTAAGTGGCCACATGACTAATCGTTTAATAGTTGGAAATCTTCCCCGTTTCATTTAACGACTATGCACGATTTTTATATTTATCATACGCTTCAGAGAAGATATTGTGTTCCGTCAGTTTAAACATTTTTAATTTTGACCAATTGGAAAAGTCTCATTGTAATTTTTATGTTAGCTATAAACATTGTGAGTCTGAAAGCGTTGCGCCCTGTATTTTAAAAGTGTTGCTCCATTTCTCGTATGATATTTAGGGACATAACAGTTTATTTAAACTTTTCCGTTGCTTGTTGAGACCGCAATCAGACTAAAGTTCAGCTTACAAGAGGTACCGTTATATTGTGGAACAGACGTCAATTTATGCAATACTAGAACGGTACAATTTATGCGTCAATTATTCGGACGCCAGTTCAAGATTAAAGTGCAATTCGGTTGGCTTTATTTTTCAATTTTTAGTCGCGGTCCTTCAGATGATTTCTTTGAAGGCAGAACAAATATAACTGTTTTTAGATCACCCCATGAGGAATCGTTTATAGATAGATATTCAAAATAGTAATTGTGAGCCATGTTGTACACAGATACAAAAACATTCAGCTGAAAACGTAAATACTTTACAATATGTACGTTACGACTTCAAGGAATTATATGTTTATGTATGTCAAAAATGAAATATAATTTAAGAAAATGGCATGTTTATTATGACATATTACTTAAGCACACCAAATTTGTTATCAATAAAAAACACTCCCTTCTGTCAGGCTACATATAAGTACATAAGAATCCAATATCTTTATATCCAGTCGTTATTCTGTTGGGCTGTTTACAAAATCTTCCCGCATATACAAAAATACAAATTCCTCGTGGGATAATAAAACATTTAAAAATATATTTTTTACCTGTCTTCTAGAAAGGTACCCTAAAGGATTGAGACAAAAAAGTTTCGAAATAAATCAAAAATAAATTAACACAGCTGAACATCTAATGGACCATTTTGAGCAAGAAGACTGATATTCACTATTCACAGACACCTTCGACCCTAGGAGTGATTACAGGACTCATGAACCATTTAATTTTCGAATTTGGAATAAGCTAAACTTAGATACCGAGTAATTACTTAAAATGGCTTTTACAAAATTAGATAACACTTAAAATTAGCCTCAAGGCTCATTGTCGTATCCCTTGGATACACCGTAATATTCTGCGGACAAATTGAGCAGGCTCTGTTTATTTATACGATTAAAAAGCTTTCAATATGTATGAGCGTCAGTTGCATTGGTGTAACAAGAGATAAAGATTGGGGGGGGGGGATCATACCGTGGTCGTTCAAGTTGTAACGGAAGTTTAGAACGAAAAAGATGAATAGAACCAACATTTTTAGAAAATCACACGTCATGCCTCTACGCACTCCTGGATTTTTACACCATTTCAGAAGGGTAAACAACTGATTATTCACCTATGCTCTACATAATATTAATTTAAAACCATATACAACTATAATTTTGCTTCTTCGGGAGGGAGAGGGGGGCAGGTTACTGTCCCTCGCTGGGTACGCCCATGGTCACTTGTAGTAAAATACACCACCCATCGCAGAACCACGTCCAGCGCCTCAAGGAGGTAAAATCAATTTTTGTTTAGGTTAATATTTTTAAAGTTCCGAAATCTTAGCCCTTTAAGGTGGCCTAGACGACAGGTAAAACAGAAAACTGTTCGATAGGAAATATCACTATACAAGGAATTACAGGCATTGGACATTTTTTTATGTGGCCCAAATAAAAGAAATTAACATGTAAAATGTCATATTAA
This sequence comes from Homalodisca vitripennis, assembly GCF_021130785.1. Lineage (NCBI taxonomy): Eukaryota > Metazoa > Arthropoda > Insecta > Hemiptera > Cicadellidae > Homalodisca > Homalodisca vitripennis. The sequence continues at coordinate 138,733,645 of NC_060215.1, forward strand.
CAGTGTACACGTTATTGTCGTAGTTATATCTTCAGGGAGTAGCAGTTTTAGTGGGGTTTTAATGATTTTATAACTTGTGGAAATCATATTTTCCTAATGACATGTAATAAAATATTATAAGAAGATTACAATTACAACTCACGCGAGCGCGCTATATACTTTTGGGACCAATTAGCTCGACTAGCTAGTGAAAGTAATGCCTTATTTTACCAAGGCGAAGTTAGAGCTAAGAACCCCTCTCTAACACTTAACCTGGGGACCAACGGCTTAAAGGTGACTTCCGAACCACCACCAACGGCCAGGCAGGCGGACTGCTTGCAAGGACAGGATGGGTCAGCGGTCACCCATCCAAGCAGCAGCCACGCTCGACGTTGCTTGACTCGGTTATCTCGCGATAACCACCGTACCCGCTAGTACTCTGAAGATATGGTGAGAAATCAGGTTTATTACAAATAAACTCCAGGTTATTCCCTCATGTAAACTTTCATCTACATAATATTATAAATATCCTCATCTTCAACAGTTTTTCTTTGGATCAGGTTATAAGGTACCACTAAGTACTTATTTAAATACGAAACACTCTTTTAGGAATGATCAACCACGTCATTTCTATTTTTATTCAAATCTGTAACAGTTTTCTTTTGGTCTTGATTACAAGATGCCACAAAAATAAAATGTTACATACCACCAACTCCAAGTGGGATGATAACAAATGATTGTTTCCATCTTCCATGTCGTTCTCGTTTCTTATAAGAGGTAAAAAGATGGTGCTGCATTCGTAAAATGAAAAGGAAACAGGATTTTCCGGACATTGCCATCGTTCAGTGAACAAAAAATTAGTAACACTACGTTTCGAGATCTGCAATCTGATCTCTTCTTCAGGTAAATAACTAACCTAATACATAATTACAAACTAGATACATAATTCACTGAACGATGGCAAATGTCCGGAAAAATCCTGTTTCCTTCACAATTCTTCCATCGTCAAAAATAAACTTCAAAAAAAGAATAAAATGAAAATATGGAAAACACCAAAATTGTTGATATTGCATTAGAGCTTTAAATCTGTAACTTTTAACTGATGTAAAGATATTGTGATGCTTATACACACATCATTTGAATAAAATTACACTACCAAATACAATCGTAATATAGAGTAAATGAATGACGCCTGCTTTGAAATGAGAATCTTATTCTAAGAGATTGCCTGTAGTAATATGATTCATTACCAAGGCGGTAAAGTTATGTGATATGTCTCTATACTTGATCAATCATTACTGACATCATAAAGAGTTGGTCGTAAACAAATGATTGACTATTAACACACCATCAATCAACAACACAACTTTTTTTTATTCAACTAACACAATTTACTTTAATTAAACATAATAAACATGCCAAACAATTCAAACATTTTCTGCACATCTAGTGTATGTGTAACGTGGTATGCAAATATTTTGATATTAAAGCATTGGGATATGTCTACATTGGTTAAAGCAGGCACCATTTGTTTTTCTACTTTAATTTACTGCTACTTCTTTCCACTTTATCATTACGTGGTGCGCCACACTATGTGTTGTAACAGGCTACACAGAGATTGCGTGCAAAATTTCAAATCTAAAGGGAATTTCATTTTGAGGTTTCCTGCGGACATATAGCCAGAAAGAAAATCATACAAAAAGGAAGTTGGCATATAAGTGACGCATCAAATAACCCATTCTTGTAGATATGAAGTTTAATGCAAAATTTAAACTCTACAAAGGACATCTTTCTTGGCATATCTATCCACATGGTAAGTTCATGTTTTTGTTCATTTAATTTTATCAGTGTTTAAATAAAAATATCAAAACACAACATCACTATAACATGATATATGTATCAGGATAGTTAGGCACATGTGTTCATATGTCACATGTTTGAATCTCCTATGGGTGTATTGAGTTTATCTACAAGTGCATCTCTTCTGTGTATAAAGACGTACCACCAATGTATAAATATTATATTCGCTAACGCTCAGCCAAATTGTATGGAATGGCATGCACCATCATCGAACTCAGTTCCTCATATAGATGTAAAGCTTCATACACAATTTCAATCTGAAGGTCAGTTCGTTTTCGAAATATCGACAGACAGCAGATAGACAGACAGACAGAAATGAAATGTTTCCTACTCCATGAGTGATAGGCTTCGCTAAAGCTCAGCCAATTATTATTATGGATTACTTGTTGCAAACTTTCATTGTGATAAACTAGCGATCAGGAAGTAACCCATATTCTTATTATGTCACACTACTAGTACATTCACGTTTTTTAATGTGTGCTATTCACTTTGAAAAAATGATCTTTGAAAGAGATTAATTGATAAATTACATAACGCTTTGAAGCATGAGAAGTTTCGTGCACATTATATGTGTTATATAATGAAAATTGAATTTTGCCATAAGTAATTATTATTATAGCGTTTTATGCCGCGCCAGCCGATTTGGATACTTATACTGTTGGTCTAAAAGCATTGTATAATATTGCAGTGTTGGATAAAAATAAAGAAAGAGTATCAGATACGGAATTACCAGTTGAATGAACCATTTAAAACCAATCATATGAACCAACTAAAATGGTTGAGTGTATGACAATGCCTTATAGGCAGATAAAACGAATTGTGTGTTTCAGATACACATTTATATACCAGACGAGCCATATAGTATATGAAAACAATTAACTGATAGATGCTCATTTACTATACTGATTGAATATATGCCAATGTCTTTTCGTGCAATATAACGAATTGTGTGTTTCAGATACACATTTATATAGCAGACGAGCCATTTAGTATATGAAAACTATTAACTGATAGATACACCTTTACTATACTGATTGAATATATGCCAATGTCTTTTCGTACAATATAACGAATTGTGTGTTTCAGATACACATTTATATAGCAGACGAGCCATTTAGTATATGAAAACAATTAACTGATAGATACACCTTTACTATACTGATTGAGTATATGCCAATGTCTTTTCGTGCAATATAACGAATTGTGTGTTTCAGATACACATTTATATAACAGACGAGCCATATAGTATATGAAAACAATAAACCGATAGATGCTCATTTACTATACTGATTGAGTATATGCCTATGACTTTTCGTACAATATAACGAATTGTGTGTTTCAGAATACACATTATATAGCAGACGAGCCATTTAGTATATGAAAACAATTAACTGATAGATACACCTTTACTATACTGATAGAGTATATGCCAATGTCTTTTCGTGCAATATAACGAATTGTGTGTTTCAGATACACATTTATATAGCAGACGAGCCATTATAGTATATGAAAACAATTAACTGATAGATACACCTTTACTATACTGATTGAGTATATACCAATGTCTTTTCGTAGCAATATAACGAATTGTGTGTTTCAGATACACATTTTATATAACAGACGAGCCATATAGTATATGAAAACAATAAACCGATAGATGCTCATTTACTATACTGATTGAGTATATGCCTATGACTTTTCGTACAATATAACGAATTGTGGTTTCAGATACACATTATATAGCAGACGAGCCATTTAGTATATGAAAACAATTAACTGATAGATACACCTTTACTATACTGATAGAGTATATGCCAATGTCTTTTCGTGCAATATAACGAATTGTGTGTTTTAGATACACATTTATATAGCAGACGACGAGCCATTTAGTATATGAAAACAATTAACTGATAGATACACCTTTACTATACTGATTGAATATATGCCAATGTCTTTTCGTGCAATATAACGAATTGTGTGTTTTAGATACACATTTATATAGCAGACGAGCCATTTAGTATATGAAAACAATTAACTGATAGATTACAACCTTTACTATAACTGATTGAATATATGCCAATGTCTTTTCGTGCAATATAACGAATTGTGTGTTTTAGATACACATTTATATAGCCAGACGAGCCATTTAGTATATGAAAACAATTAACTGATAGATACACCTTTACTATACTGATTGAATATATGCCAATGTCTTTTCGTGCAATATAACGAATTGTGTGTTTATAGATACACATTTATATAGCAGACGAGCCAATTTAGTATATGAAAACAATTAACTGATAGATACACCTTTACTATACTACTGCTTGAGTATATACCAATTCTTTTCGTGCAATATAACGAATTGTGTGTTTCAGATACACATTTATATAACAACGAGCCATATAGTATATGAAAACAATAAACCGATAGATGCTCATTTACTATACTGATTGAGTATATGCCTATGACTTTTTCGTACAATATAACGAATTGTGTGTTTTCAGATACACATTATATAGCAGACGAGCCATTTAGTATATGAAAACAATTAACTGATAGATACACCTTTACTATACTGATAGAGTATATGCCAATGTCTTTTCGTGCAATATAACGAATTGTGTGTTTTAGATACACATTTATATAGCAGACGAGCCATTTAGTAATATAAAACAATTAACTGATAGATACACCTTTACTATACTGATTGAGTATATGCCAATGTCTTTTCGTGCAATATAACGAATTGTGTGTTTCAGATACACATTATATAGCAGACGAGCCATTTAGTATATGAAAACAATTAACTGATAGATACACCTTTACTATACTAATTGAGTATATGCCAATGTCTTTTCGTGCAATATAACGAATTGTGTGTTTCAGATACACATTTATATAGCAGACGAGCCATTTAGTATATGAAAACAATTAACTGATAGATACACCTTTAACTATACTAATTGAGTATATGCCAATGTCTTTTCGTGCAATATAACGAATTTTTGTGTTTCAGATACACATTTATATAGCAGACGAGCCATTTAGTATATGAAAACAATTAACTGATAGATACACCTTTACTATACCTGATTGAGTAATACCAATGTCTTTTTCGTGCAATATAACGAATTGTGTGTTTCAGATACACATTTATATAACAGACGAGCCATATAGTATATGAAAACAATAAACCCGATAGATGCTCATTTACTATACTGATTGAGTATATGCCTATGACTTTTCGTACAATATAACGAATTGTGTGTTTCAGATACACATTATATAGCAGAACGAGCCATTTAGTATATGAAAACAATTAACTGATAGATACACCTTTACTATACTGATAGAGTATATGCCAATGTCTTTTCGTGCAATATAACGAATTGTGTGTTTTAGATACACATTATATAGCAGACGAGCCATTTAGTATATGAAAACAATTAACTGATAGATACACCTTTACTATACTGATTGAGTATATGCCAATGTCTTTTCGTGCAATATAACGAATTGTGTGTTTCAGATACACATTATAAAGCAGACGAGCCATTTAGTATATGAAAACAATTAACTGATAGATACACCTTTACTATACTAATTGAGTATATGCCAATGTCTTTTCATGCAATATAACGAATTGTGTGTTTCAGATACACATTTATATAGCAGACGAGCCATTTAGTATATGAAAACAATTAACTGATAGATACACCTTTACTATACTAATTGAGTATATGCCAATGTCTTTTCGTGCAATATAACGAATTGTGTGTTTCAGATACACATTTATATAGCAGACGAGCTATTTAGTATATGAAAACAATTAACTGATAGATACACCTTTACTATACTAATTGAGTATATGCCAATGTCTTTTCGTGCAATATAACGAATTGTGTGTTTTCAGATACACATTTATATAGCAGACGAGCCATTTAAGTATATGAAAACAATTAACTGATAGATACACCTTTACTATACTAATTGAGTATATGCCAATGTCTTTTCGTGCAATATAACGCAATATAACGAATTGTGTGTTTCAGATACACATTTATATAGCAGACGAGCCATTTAGTATATGAAAACAATTAACTGATAGATACACCTTTACTATACTAATTGAGTATATGCCAATGTCTTTTCGTGCAATATAACGAATTGTGTGTTTCAGATACACATTTATATAGCAGACGAGCCATTTAGTATATGAAAACAATTAACTGATAGATACACCTTTACTATACTGATTGAGTATATGCCAATGTCTTTTCGTGCAATATAACGAATTGTGTGTTTCAGATACACATTTATATAGCAGACGAGCCATTTAGTATATGAAAACAATTAACTGATAGATACACCTTTACTATACTGATTGAGTATATGCCAATGTCTTTTCGTGCAATATAACGAATTGTGTGTTTCAGATACACATTTATATAGCAGACGAGCCATTTAGTATATGAAAACAATTAACTGATAGATACACCTTTACTATACTGATTGAGTATATGCCAATGTCTTTTCGTGCAATATAACGAATTGTGTGTTTCAGATACACATTTATATAGCAGACGAGCCATTTAGTATATGAAAACAATTAACTGATAGATACACCTTTACTATACTGATTGAGTATATGCCAATGTCTTTTCGTGCAATATAACGAATTGTGTGTTTCAGATACACATTTATATAACAGACGAGCCATATAGTATATGAAAACAATAAACCGATAGATGCTCATTTACTATACTGATTGAGTATATGCCAATGTCTTTTCGTGCAATATAACGAATTGTGTGTTTCAGATACACATTTATATAGTAGACGAGCCATTTAGTATATGAAAACAATAAACTGATAGATGCTCATTTACTATACTGATTGAATATATGCCAATGTCTTTTCGTACAATGTAACGAATTGTGTGTTTCAGATACGCAGTTAACTAATAGGTGAACGTTTGTTATACTGAGTTATTATAGGGAGGATTATAGGTATTAGGGCATTTGACCCGTGAGGAAGACGGTAGATTTCAATCCTCGAAACGATGTCTACTTTTTAAGATATAACGATGGCAAATGTCCCAATCCTATTGTCCTTTCACATATATCATCAGTCAACAAAAAACTTTAAACAAAGAACCAATTTATATAGTGAATTTATAGATTAACGATACGATGTTAACTTCCAGACACACCTTTGTTATATTGATGGAGGCCTATACCAAGAGTATAATATAATGAATAGTAGATTAGGCAGTTAACTGTGGGATGAATCCGTAATGACTGAGTATATGACCATGTCCGATAGTACGGTGTTGAACAATTTGTTTTAGTCATAAAGTTAACTAACAGGCGAACCGTTCTATATTGACTACATGACCTGATTATGAGTATGACCCAGTAAATTACAATTTAACGCCAAACTGTATTAGCTTTCAGAATTGCTTCGGGTAAGAAAGTCGAGCTTACGATATTTTCACATATTAAGATATAATTTCAAATTTTGTTCTGAAATTCGGATTAATTTTCTTCAGTTCGATTCTGAACGATACGGCTAAGTGTTATCAGCCACCGAGTTTATCTGACATCTTCTGCTCTGGGACGCGAGGTTGGAAAAATGTTGACACATCTGGGACACATCGGTCCCAGCGTGTACAGGTAGTTCCCAAAATCAAAACTGATCACAACTGCGAATGTTGGGTTTGTTCCATTTCGCCTTCCGCTTAATCTGAAATATGACACTGGCAGAATCTTGACTCCTGGAATCTAGAGTGTATACGTCCGAAGAGATGCAAAAAACAGTCTGCGACGAAGAAGTTCAAAAACGAACTCATTGCATCGTTTCGACATTAGAGGCACCTAGACTGCAAAATAGGGAAATCCAAATGATGAGGTGTCCACGTTGTCTCATCAGGTGCAAAATTGATTCCAGATATCAGATCTCTGACAGTGTCAGGTTTAAGACGCTGCACTCAACTGAAGGTGAAATGGAGTTAATAGTCAATAGTCAATTTTTTATTGCGGAGACAAAATACATTTGTATAGCAAACGTCAAATATGTTAAAATTTGGACATACATACCACATCGAGCTCTAATTCAGACATACATTTGATCATTCATTCCACGTTCATCCATCACCAATAATTCCCACTTCGTTCGAGAGTCAGTCTTGTTATTGTGTGGTCTCCCACAGTTAACTCAATATTCCCATAGAATCGACCCTTCTCACCTTAGCTACGTTATGTGTATCCACGACTGTCATTCGATGTATTGAAACATTTGAGTTCCCAGATTTGTCGCCTTACACTGGCAACATTGTCGGGCTGTCAAAAGTACTCAGATGTTGGCACCCGACAATGAGGGTATCCGGTTTTGTCGCTCCGAACTCTGCAACCTCTGAGAGATCACCACAGTGTACATAAGCTTGCCAGAGTTGACGTAAGGTTACGGTGTGTAATATACGTACTGACAATCGTGTGAATGACGACAGATCGCCATCTGTCACTACTGCAGGACTAGAACAGGTGGTGGTGACGTGGTGATAGTTTTTACATCGACCGGAGAAGGAACGGGCACGGGTAGGAAGGCAGGGGCTATTGTACTGGTCGACTCCCACGTGACGGACCCCGTTACTCCGCTTCTGTCTCTATATACCTGGCCCTAGCCCGGCCTAACGGGACCCCGTCTATCATCTGTTGCCTACAGCCCTTCCCCGGCCCCGAGATATGATTGAGACTCCAGATTAATATCGGAGCCCTTCCTTTCTCTCACGCACACCGACACGTCCTCCTGAGAGGACATCGATAGATTTGAGATGTATAAAAAGTTCCAAAAGAATAAATGTTAACCAAAATAGAATAGCGTACAGTCTTACTGCAACAGAATTAATTAACAACTTAATTTAAATAAACATTATTCATATCAATTGAGTTGAATGTTCAAGTAAATACATAAATGCTAACACATAACCACGCCTAAACTTTCTCCTGCCACTCTTGTAATAAAAACACTGCTCGTCATACTCGGTGGCACTGGGCCATGAAGTACCGCCTTGCCCTGAACCCATCTTGTCATCCGCCATAAAACACACATACGTACTTGATTAAGATGTCAGCACTCTGCCCACATTACCGTCAACGTAGTACTGAGTGTATACTTCATTCATCAGCAGCCATTCCTCCTACCAGCCACAAGAGGGTATATAGCGTACTAAGTACTTGATTGAAATGTCAGCAATCTACTACATCGTCCTCAACGCAATATTTAGAGTAACACATTAACCGGTACTCATTCCTCCTACCAGCCACAGACGTGTATGTGGTGTACTAAATACTTGATTCTAATGTCAGCACTCTGCTATATCGTCCTCAACGTAGTATTGAGTGCAACACATTCACCTGGACTCATTCCTCCTACCAGCCACAGGATGGTATTTAGCACACTAAATACTTGATTCTAATGTCAGCACTCTGCTATATCGTCCTCAACGTAGTATTGAGTGCAACACATTCACCTGGACTCATTCCTCCTACCAGCCACAGGATGGTATTTAGCACACTAAATACTTGATTCTAATGTCAGCACTCTGCTATATCGTCCTCAACGTAGTATTGAGTGCAACACATTCACCTGGACTCATTCCTCCTACCAGCCACAGGATGGTATTTAGCACACTAAATACTTGATTCTAATGTCAGCACTCTGCTATATCGTCCTCAACGTAATATTGAGTTCAACACATTCACCTGCACTCATTCCTCCTACCAGCCACAGGATGGTATTTAGCACACTAAATACTTGATTCTAATGTCAGCACTCTGCTATATCGTCCTCAACGTAGTATTGAGTGTAACACATTCACCGGCACTCATTCCTCCTACCAGCCACAGGATGGTATTTAGCACACTAAATACTTGATTCTAATGCCAGCACTCTGCTATATCGTCCTCAACGTAATATTGAGTGCAACACATTCACCTGCACTCATTCCTCCTACCAGCCACAGGATGGTATTTAGCACACTAAATACTTGATTCTAATGCCAGCACTCTGCTATATCGTCCTCAACGTAGTATTGAGTGTAACACATTCACCTGCACTCATTCCTCCTACCAGCCACAGACGTGTATGTTGTGTACTAAATACTTGATTCTAATGTCAGCACTCTGCTATATCGTCCTCAACGTAATATTGAGTGTAACACATTCACCGGCACTCATTCCTCCTACCAGCCACAAAAGGGTTGTGGCATACTATATACTCAGATATCAGCACTTCGCCACATCGCCCTAAATATTGTACTGAACTTGTACCACATTTACCGGCAGCCAGCTCTCTTAAGAACCACAAAATGGAATTCGCGTTCTATGCACAGATGTCGTTGTACTACTTGTCTTGTACCAATCTGCCAGCATCCCTTCGTCTCGGCCTCCCATCCCGGAGGTACTGTAGGTCAGACCAGCAAGTGTACACCCCAGTGAGGTGCCTGAGGCTCACCTGTGTGCCGGTGAGAAGGTGTGTGTCTGCACAGACCCAACAAGCTGTTGCGTACCTCTACTTTCTCCCCTTACGTCACTGCATCGCTCACGCAAGCTCTTTAATTACTAACCCACACACTTTCGCTTTCTTCACCTTGCCGGATTTCTGAATATTCAAATTTTAATTCGTAAAAAATCGCGTCCAGGTGTATGTAGTTTGTACTGGGGAAATGGCAAAGTTGGGCCTCTTTTACAGGGGAACTCTTCCGATGAACGTTCAGAACACAACCTTTGTGAAAAACTGTGTAAATACACTGTAAATATGCGTACTTAATCACAACAAAGCCGTAGCTCGGGATAAGGCATGAATTTATGGCCTTGCATTAGTTAACATGATTTTAGTGGCATCTAACATTACGCTGTTGTACTAACTGTTACAAGTAACATATCAGGTCTGTTGCGTGTGTGTAAGATCCATTCAAATTTCTTTATTTATATCTGTTTATAAAACAAACACGGATGTCAAGGTATTTATACCCTGCGGCTCTAAACTTTTAAATTATAAGAGATACAAAAGTTTATTTTAATGCACTTACATATGGCCTACAATATTGATATTTTGTGGGTGACATATTTTGCCCCATTCCAAAATAGACGTTGGGATATAAGCTCAATTATAACTACCCTCATTACGTCTTTATAAATTAAAAGTAACTGTGAAAACTAGAAGAGCATGTACATAACGTAACTATGGCAAGAAGTGTTGAATTTTGCTCCAGTTCTCCTTTCAATTATTGCAGCGTCTGGTATCTGACGCTGTCTCAGACCTGACTCCTGGAATCTGGAGTCATGTTCGTCTGAAGAGATACTTGAAAGTCGGCACCGAAGAAGCTCAAAACTAATTTCAAATTTAATCAACCCTTCCTAACATACCTATGTTAATTGAGGTTAATTTTACGTAAATGTGTCTGTAAATTTTAGAATGAGGTCTATAGAGAATACATTGTTGGATGCAAACTGCGCTTCGGGTATAACAACAAATCTTAACTTATAATCACGAACAGAACATATTATGTTCATACAGTTTAGATATAAATTAATTATACATAACATGTTTTCAATGAGAAGATTTAGAAGACGTCTAAAACATTTAAATCGTTGAAAAGGTAATGACTGGTACTGGCACCAAAACGAATCAAAGTTATTCGAAATTTTAATAGCAGAAGTTAATCTAAAGATTCTACGGAGGCTGTTGTAAGATTTCTCAGAATTATTACTTTTGGGCTTAAAAAACCAGGTATTTCATTTTGCGCTGAAAAATTTGTAAAGCAGAGCGAAATTGACTTTAACGTTGTGGACTTGTTGGTCTATAGTCTATACTATTCTTCACGATGACACGAGGCTCGGGGAAGCCACAAACACGGCAAAGAATTTCGTAATGCCTCATGAGTGTCGTTTTGGAGAAATAACGAAATAACAACGACATACTATGCAATCGTTCTAGAGGAGAATATCACGAAGATTTTACCCAGAAGTGGATAAGATGAGGCGCCCCTCAACGTTTTTATGTACCAGGCCTCGTTAAACGCTGTGCCTTCGTTTTATGGCGATGTGCTTCAGATGACGTTTACAGAAGAGACCCAAAGTTACCACTTCGGGATTTTGAGTTAGAAATAACAGAAGTTAACACAAGCATCCCAAAAACTTTTGCCGTAATGGCCCAGGCCCCGAGAGCAAATTTGCATTATATAAAGACAATAGCCTTAAGAAAGAGTTTGTTCTTAGGCGTCGTCAGTTTTGAACGGGGTTGAAATAGATGAGTGTAAAAAGCGTTGTTGAAATCGATATTTTTCACATCATACTTTTTAACCCACTTCACTTAAAACAAACCTTAACACACGTAAAGAAAAGTCAAATCAGCGTTAGGGAACCAAAAAAGTTGTTTTGATATGTTAACCCTCACGATACCATCCTATTTCGACCCCCGACAAAGCGGGGCTGATGATAGATGTATTTATCACTGATCATTCTTCTATCCATTTCACGAAATACTGGGTGTTGGCCTACAAAGCAAATTGGTTTCCAACTCATACACTATAATTTGGTAGAAAATGTTGACGTAAGATATGATATGGGTTGTAAACGAAGGTGCATATGTTTGCTATACAATGATTGTTATTTACTCTCTCCCAGATGTTTGAGATTGTGTAAATTTTAAATGTTTAAAATCGAAATTTTACAGAATTGTGTAACTTTACGGACACAGCATTGTTTGGATCCAATCAACATGTATACTCTCGATGAAATACTTTGATTTTAGAGGCAAGTTATTATATAAATGGCTTAAGTAAAAAAAATTAAAGCAATTAGCCAACTGGCCAATTTAGCCAAATTTTCGTGTAAAATAGTTTTATTATGAGTTCTTTACCAATTTTAATGACGTTTTAAACGTTATATTTAATGGGCATTAGCGTTTTTTAATCAATATCCACTTATAATATTTGCTTTTATAAACTATCATATTTAGAATTATTGAAAGCTACTTTATATACATTTATTGTCAAGCCGTTTTATCACGGTCCAAAACGCGTTACGGATAATAGAGCACAGTTGTAAAAATGTTCGACGTTTATAATTGTTTACAATTTCGCGCCTCCTTTTTAACACTTGTTCTTTTGATTGATCTTGTTTACCGACTCGCTTCTGTGTACTTTTCAGCCAGCATTGTACGTCGAATCCTGATTTTGTTGGAAAAGCAATTTGGAGATCGGCTGAGTCAGGTGAATTATTAGTGGGATGAAGTGCGGGTGCAGAATAAGCTAGACAAAATCAATAGTGCAGCTGCAAGGTTGGGGGGTTGGTGGGGGGAGGGGATGCATCCCGGGCACACTCCCGGTCCCGACCTGCCCCACTGTGGCTTCTGCCTGTCAGAGCCAGACTAGACTGTGTCTACATCTACATTTGAGTCTACATCTACATCTTGCATGCATAACGGGGATTTATTAAAACACAATACAGAGTATTTATATCGACCAAAGTTCTAAGATAATTGGAGAATATAAATGTATAACGAATATCTTCAATCTGACAATAATATTGTGGAAAGGCAAAATTTATAAACTCGTTCCGCTCACCCTCACTGGCGACGTAACTGGCCTGAATCTTATCATGATGATCCTATAAAACAAGATAAGAGGAGGAATGCTGATAAATCTGCTCAGTTGCAGATAGGCTTATCCTTCTTACCTCTGTTCAATCTTTGTTTATTATTGTTGGGCTATTCGTCAACTTCTGTTCGGTAGGCCTGCTCAGTTGCAGATAGGCTTATCCTTCTTACCTCTGTTCAATCTTTGTTTATTATTGTTGGGCTATTCGTCAACTTCTGTTCGGTAGGCCTGCTCAGTTGCAGATAGGCTTATCCTTCTTACCTCTGTTCAATCTTTGTTTATTAATTGTTGGGCTATTCGTCAACCTTAACAGCAATATAGGTTTATTACTATTTTTTAATTTTATTTCGTCACACACTTCGAACCCCTCTACGTCTAAATATGATAGAAAACGTTTAAAATTGCGCACCAACACACTGTATTGGATTTCACACCTACACAGTGAGCTAATAAAAAGGTTCAGAAACCTTTCCATCGAAGTAATTACACAGTTTGTACGTGGAATCAATTTGTGATTATTGCTTTCACATTCCCAACTAATTCAGAGCCAACTCTGAATTTACCCGTCTGATAAATTGTTTTTTTCTAACAACACAATGATTAAACGATCAAAATCGACTTTAATGTTTGTGTCAAAAAATATTTACTTTGTGTATGAAACAACAGTTACAAGTCGATAAAAAATGAAAACTTACGGAATTTTCAAAAATGTTCTGAAATTTGCCTTCAGCAAGTAGTTGACATCAGGATCAAAGAGAGGAATTTTCCAAAGAAAATACCAAAGTGTATCGCTTCCAAATACTATTTTAATAACGATCATTGCTTTCTTAATTTTTATTACGAGTGGTTAACCAGGAACGGCTTCATCCATGGTGGTGTTCTCCGCGGTTTGGAGCTGACAGGACTTTCCGAAAACTCCAAGAGGTAGAGTATTACTACTCTAGAGAAATGAGATGAAGCCCCAGGAGGGGTCTCTAACTTTAACTGCAGTAAAGTTGGCTATGGATTCTAACTCATGGAAGTGAATTACATCTCTGTGAAATTACCTTTAATGCAATAGGTCGGTTCTATTTCCAGGATGTGGGCTCTAACTTTAGAGAGGTCTCTAGGCACCAATATTCTGGATTCTAATACCAGAAAGTGGATTACAAGTCAAGAATAATATCTCTAGTTCCAAAAAGTGGGATTAACTCCAGAAGATTGGCTTAAATCAACTTCAGTTAAGTACATCTCAAGTTTTACCAGGAAATGGGATTCAACTGCACTGGTTAGCAGAGGAATCTAGACACCAATATTCTAGATTCTAACAGCAGAAAGTGGATTACAAGTCAAGAGCAACATCTCTAGCTTTAGAAGATTAGCTTAAGTCAACTTCAGTTAAGTAGATCTCAAGTTTTACCAGGAAATGGATTCAACTGCCCTCAGTAAAACTGGATTCTACCGTATCACAATTCAAAAAGCCCTGGGCTTATCTGAAATAACTCTGATATACAGTATCATTTTTCATTCATTCTGCATTTGATCTAAATAAAGTAAGTTTACTAACGTTTGAAGTTTTATTCAAATATCGAAACACAATTTTACGACTAAAAAGAAGAACATAACAGGTCTATAGTTCTGACTACATCGGTGACGCAGACACACATTTCAAAGAATGGAGTCTATTCCAGAAGAACCTGCAGTCAGTGAGGTGCCAATCACCAACACTTGTAGTGGCTAAGAGATAGAGGAGGTTCACATCTTGAATTAATACGATTATTTCAATTGGCTTTGCCGTGATCATTCTCTCCTGATACCTGTATAAGGGTAGGATTAGTCTAAAAAGAACATTGATATCTAAAAGCTTTTCGTTGTCATGAATCAAAGTCAAAGGGTTAGAGTCAATAATAGTGACACAACAAATGGAAAATTGCAAGAGATTGAAATATTTAGGAAGGGTCAAAGATTTTGGATGAAAGGACACTCGTGATTAGGGTAGTGTGATATTTTGGGCAATCTCCACAATTCGAGAAATTTTAATGGCATTCGATATTTTAATACTTCAGGTATGTTAAACAAATTCAAGGAATGATGTGACAGAACACTGTGAGGAAATAAAACATTTTTCAGAGTATCAAACAACAGCCAATGTGTGATTTAGGAAAGAAACTAAATGTTTGACGCCAAAAGTCCGGTTGATTGACAAAAATTGCAACCACATTATCGGTTGAATGTAATTTGGTTATAACTTTACCCAACTAATTAAAAAAAAGTGTTTCCAGAGCTAGATGCTGGACTCGCGTCGTCATGACCTCAGCCTTCTGAAGGACTGGCAAGCAGAAACGTCTGGGTTGACATCTACCACTACAGTCCCACATGAAAACATCGACCTCCACACTCGAGTGCCTTCTAAATCTGCCCAGGTTGCGGAGTAGTCATGGCGCAAAGTCAGGGTAAGTACATATAGGCATATGTCGCTCATGAACTACCGGTATTGCAAACATCGGCCGATAAACCGAGTTTGAAAACATCCCCTTTAACGCGGAAGTGCGGTCGTCCCGGCAGGGTGGTGTCTGGAGCGGCGCCGACTAGGCCAACCGCTACTACCCGTCCTGAAAACATCCGCCACCCAACCACCCACTCCACGTCGATTAATCTGATACCTATCATTCCGTCCCGACGCCACATCACAGAAGCCGGTCAC
Source organism: Homalodisca vitripennis (assembly GCF_021130785.1). NCBI lineage: Eukaryota > Metazoa > Arthropoda > Insecta > Hemiptera > Cicadellidae > Homalodisca > Homalodisca vitripennis. The sequence goes on from NC_060215.1 coordinate 138,749,832, forward strand.
CAACACCAGCAGCGGGCTATGGAGGCGCGGTTTTCACGGATCGTCCAATCTAAAAGTTGAGATAAAAAGAAATTAAATTTTAACGTGGACGTGTCACATCCCTGATTGTAAAGGATTTTTTTCACTTTAATCACGAAAAAGACGATTTCACACATGAAACTGTAAACAATTCATATTTGGCCAACATACAATTTGTGGTTTCTGAAAGGTTTTATAAGTGGGAAGGACAAAACGTCTGAATTGCATCCCCAAACAGAATGGTCTATCAAAACTGCAACGGATTTTAGGCTAAATAATTTTTAAAATGATTGATTTTGTTAACAATCAAGTGTTTAATATCAACACAAATACCCAGATTTTATTGGCGTTTGGCGATTAGACGTTATGAAAGACACTATAAACCAAACTTAACGATGCAAAGCAAATCCGGTGATGAATTCCACTTTGCATTCGGGCTTGTTTATGGATTAGAGATCAATGAGCAAAACAATTAAGAACTGTACGGAGTATTAAGATAACGAATCGGAATCAATGGCATGGATACTGATTATTTCTTAACAATTTCTATTGTTATGTAAACCTTAATGATCATTAATTGACTATAGAGCAACGAAACTATTATAAGAAACATACAAAAATATGAATACCTTTGTTTTAGGTTGTTTAGCCTTGCACTTCGTGTTAACTAGAACTGTTCAGGATAAGCATCTTTGTTACCCACAATATCTTGTACCATATTACAGGCTAGCTTAACATATATTTATTTACTTATTAGAGATTGCATAAAAAATATTGATTTTAACTTATTTATAAAATTCACGGTATTTAAGTTGCTTTTAGTTCAATTTTTAAAATTTTTGCAACATTAATATTGCTTCGTTATCAAGGATGTTAACAACGGCATTACTGGAGTTATCACACGCTCGCACTTCGGTCAAATATCACGGAAAGTGCCTTAACTTCTTAATACGGATTTGATAAGACTTTTGTAAGTCCAAATTGGACATTGTAGATCGTAACCTCCACAAATTGAAAATTTGAAAAATTGGTCGCAAAGCATCTTGGTTAAAATTTGCTTGTTTGGCCAAGATGGTGTGTGCCAGAGATAGCTGGTTCAGGAATGCCTCCAAATCTTGCTTTGCTTCCATCGGTCGCAAAGCATCTTGGTTAAATTTGCTTGTTTGGCCAACATGAAGTGCCAGAGATAGCTGGCTCAGCCATGCCTCCAAATTTTGCTTTGCTTCCATCGGTCGCAAAGCATCATGGTTAAATTTGCTTGTTTGGCCAACATGAAGTGCCAGAGATAGCTGGTTCAGGCATGCCTCCAAATCTTGTTCTGTTGTTATGTAAAGGATTCTAAGCAAGATGACTTGTCTGCCCAAGTGAAATACACGTGATATTTTCAAACGCTGTTCCTGCAACCTGAGTTAATACCACAATTGATTCTAAATACGTAAATGATCCGAAAGTCAACGTTTATCGTAGAGTAACTCTGGCTTTACAAGGAAGTCAAAATATACATATTGGTGGAGAACTGATGACAGTCTGAAACACTGCACTGGGTCGTAGAACTATCAGGGCCAGCTAACATATATACATATTGTTAGGTATACAGCCGTGGTTAGATGTGTGGACAAGCAAGTAGTAAAACCGGATTAAGCTAGTATCCTCCAAATGTGGTCTGAGGGTAACGAATCTGTTTAGAGATTGATTATTTACGAGAGAGTAAGTTATTTAAATAGGATCTGGGGATAAAGTATCTATTTGGAGATTGACTAGTTACGGGAAAGTAAGCTAGTATTCTTTAAATGTAATCTGGGGATAACGGATCTGTTTAGAGATTGACTACTTAGACGAGAGTTAGCTAGTATTTTCCAAATGTGTTCTGGGATAACGAATTTGTTTAGAAATTGACTAGTACTTGTGAGTAAGATAGTATTCGCCAAATGTATTCTGGGCTGAGATTATCTGATTGGAGATTGACTAGTTTTCGAGAGTAAACTAGTATTCAACAAATGTGATTTGGGGGCAACAGATCTGTTTAGAGAGTGACTAGTTACGCGAGAGTAAGATATTATTCTACAAATGTGGTCTGGGGATAATGAATCTGTTTTAAGATTCACTAGTTACGCGTGGGTAATCCAGTATTGTCTAAGTATCATACAGTCAGTACGACAGTATTCACAGAAAAAGTATGACAAAGTAAAGTATTTGTCAACACGGGAGAGAAACGATCCTTCAAGAGTTCATTGAAGATTGGTATTGAATATCTTAAGTTATTTTTAAATTATATTTTTCTGCATTTTCAGAATGTAGGCGTTAGTTTTTTAATTAAAATATACTCTCTTGAATTTTATCTTTAGACATTCTCAGATTTTGTATACGTACTAACAAATGTTTATATTTTTTGACGTTTAAATCTGAATAAGTAGCCAAACAGCAGTTACAGTTTTAATAGATTTGAATTGGTTCAACTCTTAGTCCAAGGGGTTTGTCACTGGAATGCTATCTCCATATTTTGGGTCAAAGTTTTCTACGAATGTAATTTGACTTCTAGTGGTTGAACACAAATCAAGATGTATGTAATCTGTTTAACATCTAGTATGAAGTATACGACACAGATGGATGAGATACAGACCTTTGATGGATCCCGTGGAAGTGTGCGGCTGCTGGTGGCCGTTCTGTCTTTGAGAGTCCTCTGTCACTTCGGCCTCCAGTTTGGAGTTGACGGTGCTCCACATCTCAAACATGTTCACTAGCACTAGGTCACTACACTACGTTAAGGTACGGTAACTCTTCACCACAACTGTTCACTGGTACGGAGTATTGAGATCTTCGATGGCCGGGGTTGTTGGAGGTCACAGTAGGAGTCCGCTGCTATGTGTTATCCAAGTGATCGCTTATCGTAGAGTCATTTTTGTCACAACTAGTGGCAGTGCGAAGACCACTTTCGGAGAGATACATTTTACAGCGGCGGCAGTGGAACAACTTCCGTCCGGTCGATCCGATTCCCATGCACCACGTATTCCATCCCCCAGGCTGCTGAAGAAAAAACCATCAGGATGCCGCTCTCATCCTCTCTCTCACCTACGTTAGGCAAGAATGGGGTACCTACTGGCTAACTCTGAAACCCTACGACTTTGTCTTTCACTGCTTGCACCCCCACTCTGTTTAGACGCCTGCGGGAGATGAGACCCCAAAAAAATTCTTACTGCACGAAATATCACCTAAAATTTCAACGCCAGCAGGGTTACAGTGTGACAATAAACCTACACATAATTTATAAAATGATGCATTTCGAATGAGCTAATACACGATGTCGAAACGTAAAATGGAAAAAGTTTTCACCACCCAAATTTACACGCCACTGCAGAATACCCACTCATAAGAGACCCCTGGAATTTTAGTGAACTTAGAATTCTTCATTGAGTTACAAGATTGCAACAAGTAATGCAGACCTCCTTAAAAAATTTTTGATGAGGCCTAAGATTAATTTATGTTAAATTTTGGAAAGAGGATGAGCGTCGTTTCAGTCCAATGTGGTAGAAACATATGAAAAGACGTTACTTAGAAGGATCAGATTTATGATGATCAAAAATCTACTATGGATACTGTATGAGAGCCAGGATCAAAATTTTCAAATTCCTCCGGATCGAATTCAGATCCAGGTACACATGACTTTTAGTATGCGGTCTTTACTTCTTTAATTGTTTGATTTTTTTTAACTTTAAAAGGGATATCGTTGAAAGCTGGAGAGGGGTAACAAGGAATGTTAGAGTAGAGGGGCTACGGAGAGCAGGCGGGCAGGTACAAGGTACTGGGTACTGGGTACGAGCGCTAGCGGTGTGCCGCTGCCACCGCAACCTTGTGCCATATTCCAGGGCACTGACTGCAGACCGTCCTTCATAGTCATTATACCATGCGCACTCTGGCTCGCGCGTCGCCACAGGACGGATTAGGCCACCCGGTCTCTCGGCGTCGACTTCTGAATCGGAGGCCGCGGCCGCGGGTTGCCGTACACTACGCCGTGGGAGGACGCCACGTCTTTACAGGATGTGGTTCACGCAATTCTGTGGATCAGTCGAAAACCGAAGTATAAAGATCATTTTATGAATCACCTGAAAGAATAACACTTATGTATCCAGATGGTTACGTATCCAGTTAGCCATTTAAGGAAGTTCGGAAGATGAGAAATCATTATTTTTCTGTACTCTGTTTCATTGTGATTATTATAAACAATATACGATTCGATCAGTACTTTTCCTTTATAACACTGTTATTGAAAGTGTGGAAGACCGATTTTGAGTCCATGGTGTTCACGAAGCTAGGTTTAGCGGGCACTTTTCGTAGTAGGGCCTACTCACTTAGTTTATTTCCTAGGGTCGATTGACGAGTTAATACCCATTTTCAGTGCGTCGGCCAAAGCTTGAGCTACTCAAAAAGTGTCCTCATGGGGGCACTCAAAATGCTTGTCGGAAGATGAAAAATCATTATTTTTCTGTACTCTGTTTCATTGTGATTATTATTAAAAAATATACGATTTGATCAGTACTTTTCTTTTATAAAACTTTTATTAAAAGTGTGCAAAACCGATTTTGAGTCCATACTGGTGTTCACGAAGCTAGGTTTGGCAAGTACTTTTGATAGTACTCACTTCGTTTATTTCCTATGGTCGATTGATGAGTTAAAACCCATTTTCAGTGACTTAGCCAAGCCTGAGCTACTAAAAAATGGGGTACTCAAAATGCTTGTCGAGTAACAATGTTCTTGGATCTAGGCTACCCAAAACTACATTCGTTATGAGAAATGCCCTAGAATTAGGTGTAAATGAATCTATTTCCACATACACCGAGGGAAATTTAGTGAAGTGTAAAATTTTGAGTCAGCTTGGCATCCCACCAGGAGCTAACTGTGTCGATAGAATGAATAAACTGGGCGAACTAAGAATAGTGAAAGCTATTAAAGAAATTCGAAGAAAATGTAGACATAAAATGGATTGTGTAAAAAAAGAATCTGTATGACCTCTATATTGAACAGAAAGACCCAGACAACCCCTCCTATGGTGTTGGGATGCATTAATGTTAATTTATTTTCAAACAAAATTCCTTTCTAAAAGCTTTTCTGTTTCCCAAAAGATCAATTTTTTACATAAATCTTCCCTTTGCTCAGGAAACATTTCAGATATCATGGTATATTTTTCAGTATAGTTTACTTTTCAAAAATAGAAAGAAAAAAATCAAACTTTTCAAAAATTTCCGAAATAAAAACTACAACTATTGTAAATTTCTCTTTTAAGAATAAAAACAAGAGTTATTACTTAAAAAATGGAAGGTGATCCTTTGACTTACTTAGAAAAAAGCACATTTAATATAGGTAATCTATCATATGCGGCATAGGAACTTCCAAATCCCCTTAAGCTATCTGAAAAAAACCTGTTTGATTCCAAAAATTCCACAAAGCAGACGATGATCCCAATAGGTCCAACACTGACTGTACACATTTTAAACGTCAATGGCTTAATTTGGGTTCGCTAATTGTTTAACATTTAGTCAATTCTGTTCCAATATTACAGTGGTTGTGTGGCAGATGTGACTTATAGGTCTGAACCCATCTTTTTAATGAAGTGTCTTACTCTGCTCAATGTAATCTGGCGCATGTCCTGGGCTAACAAGTAAGCTTGAAAAGAAGTCCTGCCACTCAAAAAGATGTCAACATTAAAATTAATTAAACCGAGAAAAGTCACGCTTCAATGGCACTCGCCATTCGTCTCGTGTTACTGAAATGGGTAACAGAATGGCACCGAGGTTGCACGTACCATTTGTTTATTTCATATTTACAGTGTTCAATGGTAGAATTTATTGTTTACCAATGCAGATAAGTAAGTTTCTTAGGAACACAATTAATTACAATAAATTGCCCTTTTGATATAAAAGAACTGCGAGATAGTCATATTTGTAAACTCCAAATGTTCGGAGTAATCGATTTTTCTGATAATCTTAATTTTAAACATTTCAATTCGCGTTTAAAACGAACGATGAAACTGAATAGTGTGAGGAACTCGAATTGATTTGCATCGATTGTCGTAAAAGTAAGCGTTTCGGTTTGGACGAATTTGGATACAACACTTTAAAAAGTTTTAGTACCAGTTCTTAAACACAGGAAAATTAGAACAACATTTTTTGGATAATTCCAAGAGGAGTTGGAGTTGTGGGGATTTAAAGTTCGAGAGGTACTTAGGGGGGGAGCCTTATAATCAGGCCCAAACAATTATAGAAAATATGAATAAGAATATTTTACAGTATTTATGTTTGTTTATTTACGAAAGTATTTAATTTCCGTAGGTGATATTGTATTCAAAACATACAATTTAAAAAGAAATAGTATTTAATTTTAAAATTTAGTTTTCTTACATCATAAACCATTAAATACATGTCACTCCGTGAAACTGCAGCCATATATACGGTATTTATATTGCCAGCAGTTTTTATTGGGCCCTGTTTGTAAAATTGCTTAAATTTCCCACTTAAAATGACTGTATTCCCTTTTCGAGAGTTAAAAAAGGGTTTCTATTTTTGTTTTCAGCTAAGTTAACTTACCAACCAAAAGCCAACTGCGCTACCCTAAACTCTGACTCTTCTATAATAAAGCAAACATCGTTGGATTTGGATTTAAGTGGTTTCAGGCTTAGGCGTGAGTGCATGGACATCTATCGATAGTATTGTACTGCTGATACACAGCCTATGGAGTCAGCATATATAAAAAAGGGAAGGTAAGAGTCCGAAGAATGGAAAATACCGCCATTGTTTGTTTACTCCTTTTATGATTATTGCCAGAATCATAAACGGAATAAACAGAAAAAGGGTAATGATAGGGAAAAATAGATGACAGGAGAGAAACTGTTAATCAGAGTGGGAAGTGTGACGGAAACCTGGAAGCTCTCGCAGCCCTGGTGAACATATTGTTTTTATAATGCATTCACCGAATGTTGAGAGTGAAGCCCGACCCACAGGCGAGTATCCATAGACCAATTGGGGAGCGAAACTAAGGTAAGTCCTCATAGACTGTGTGATTCCCAGAATGTCGGTATGTCAAGTTCACAACCGTTCAATTTTGCTTTGTTTTTTTTTCTCTAAAGTGAGTGACTCTTGACATGGTGGTTGGCGTCTCTTCAATGGCTGTTTACAAACGAGCCAGGAGTGGTATCAGTGATAAAACATTTAACAGTATAAAGTCTTGAGCAGTATAGTAAGGTTCATACAACAGGATCGTAGAACCCTATTGGTCCAGATACTTCTCAACCTTCGCGGCGTGCAGACCACTTAACACAGTGCAATACGCGTTTATCGTACTCATCATCATCGTACAGCTGCTCATGTGCCACAGTCCAACCAGCATCGGATACGACCGCCATACAGCGTCATCATGATGCTTAGTGTGACCACCATACGATCTGTGCATCAAAAGACTCCGATGCGTAGCGATCGTCACGGCATTGACAATCCAAACGCCATATTTTCTACACTGTACTTTGGGATGATGTTGATTCGAACGTGGGTGTACCCAAGCTACTGGCCTGGGACTTGAAGAAAGGCAGAATCCACCCTAACTATTTAAGGTAGTGTTCTGGATTCCTCTCATGTTTAAACCCTTCCACAGAACCCGGGGTGTTATAGAATTAATACTATATGGTGTCAATGGAAGTATACTATGTTTATGAACTGCGTCTTACAAAAAACCGCCCACTCAATGAACTAATGGTTCGTAACGGGAGGATGTCTTCATTGCATCGTCTATCTTTAATGACAGACAGCCTTACCTGCCCCAAGGGCGACATGTATGAGGATTTGTCCTAACACCTCGAGGCTTAAATAACGCCATTTTAGGCGTTCATTATTATTTTAGTGTTTGCTTTATGATGATAGTTGTCCGTCAGTTGTATTCAATTGAGCTAGAAATAAACATACATGTTTATTCCCTTAAGTCACAAAACTTGCAAAGCATCAATGTACGTGTTCCGAGTATTCGGAATGTTTAGTGGCAATACATTATTTTTACTGTATAATACATTTATCAATAATCTTTATGTTTCTGTTTAGTTTTTAGTGTAAATGTCCTTATCCTAACGAAGGGTTTTGTTTTACAGTAAATGCATATAAGAAGCATTCTCCAGCCCATATATACGAGACGTTTGTTTTCCAAAACCGTTCCACCTAGATCAATCATGTCCCAAAAAGAGTCCCAGCACTTTTCTATGTACCCCAAGTTCATGACTTAAATTTTACATAATTTTAAATTGCATTATTGACAACATCTTGACATTTAAAATACAAAAAAAAAAACATATGACCTGTATTTACTGCATTCAGTGTCTGATGCGTATCTTGGCGCTTTACATTCAATTTGAGGCTTCCCTAATTCGCTCTAAATTTTATTTTGAACGAATCAACTGGATTGTCTTTATCGCACAGTTCATTTTTTAATTTTCATGGTTCAGATATTCAATGGAAATTTAAACACATCAATATTATGGCGTTAAAAAGAGGACACGTAGTAGGAATGTCTCATTCTGAAACGGACCCTAATCAAATTAAATTTAAATGATGAATTTATTATTATTGATGGTGACTACAGAATTGCCTTAGACTTTGATTGCAACTTTTGCAAGTTTCGATTAAATGTTTGGAGCGTCGCGGCGTGGCGGCGTCGCCACCTAGGCGCCAAACGCTGTGGCACACAGACTGGGAGTCCCTGCTAAAGATAATTTGCGGTTGTATTTCATATACATTTACTCAATAGTTAAAATATAAAAATATAAGTACGCTACAACACGTGTCGTAACAGGTTGAGGTTGTATGCAAAATTTCTAGTATGTAGCTCAACCCATAAGTATAAAAAGACACACCATAGAACTCATTCTTGTAGAAAAGAAGTTTCATGGAAAATGTAAAGTTTAAATATTAAATCTCTCTGGACATATCTTGCCACATGGTTTTAATTAAATTAGATTTCGCCCAAATTCAGTTTTTAAATAATGAAAGTATTCTTTGTTTGAAGTTTATTTTTGACGAAAAAATCAGTAACACCACGTTTCGATATCTGCAATCTGATCTCTTCTTCAGGTAAATAACTAGCCTAAAACATTGCTACTGATTTTTTGTTTCACTGTACGATGGCAAATGTCCGGAAACCCCTGTTTCCTTCGATAAAAGTAAACACAAAAAGTCACTATATAATGTTGTACGTGTTGGGGGAGTTAGACTACATGTGTTCGTAAGTCACACGTTTGTATCTTATGGGTATTATCGAGGTTGTTTACAAATGTACTTTTCTGCTATTTTCTCGTTGCCATCACGTTTACCCATAAAATAAATTCAAAAAATGTGCTAACGCTCAGCCAAATTCCATGGCGTGACGTTCTCAATTGATCATATTTCACTAACATAGATATATTCATTTTATATACCACTTGCTTTTTTACTACCTGAGTGAACGGCTTATTAACGTTCTACAGTACATCATGAAATGATACCGCACATTAATCACAATATTCATAATTTATTATTAATTACTCATATTCGCACTTAGTTATATCCGGTGTTTAATGATCAAGATTAAGTAAATAGAGTATTTCAATACTTAGTGCCGTTAACGACAATAAAATTGTAACATTGGCTAGGAAAATCTTCAAAGTTTATTTAATTAATAAGGCTTAGTACAGAGGCAGAATTTCCAAAATTTATTGCTTGCTTTGGCAAGCATCATCTTTGGATGATCTTTCAAGAAACTGACAGAAGTTCATTTCTACTGAATATTAAGCGCTGTCCTCTTATCGGTTCTGTTTACTTTAACCGGAGAACCTATTCATAATATTATTGCGATTACGGTTCTAAGCTAGTAGTCGTTATGTCAGCAGCGAAGGACGCGGGAAAAGAAAGTGCGCGAATTAGAAAGTTGTGTGAATGTCTGGCTAGCAGGCTGCTAACGCAATCCTGGCGCTTTCCAGCCCGCTTGCGTAATGCTACAGTGCGTCCGCCGCGGGATGGACCGCCACACAGTGCTGGCCGCTCATTATGCCAAGGGTCACATGGGGTTGATTGCCAATATTTTATCAGATACTGTGGAAAAGGTATATTGGGTGCGCAAACCGCTCATAACAAGCCTAATGCTGTAATGAAAATAATTTAAAATAAAATGCTGAAATCTAAATTCTTTTTTGAGAAAATGCAATTTTAAAACAAACGTTCTACGATTTAAATTATGACGCTAACTTTGTAATTTAATATATAATGTAAACATATATCCCTAAGAATAGAAACAGTTGACATACTGGATCTGTGGATATTACGGTTGACATGAAAGAAGCACGTTATTATTAGCACAAATGGAATCTATAGTCGTCATTAAAGTGACAATTAACATGTTCAAATTCATTGAACTTGTAGACATACATTGCAGAATCGTGTATACTAGCTGCACACGTGGAAGTTATCACAAACAGAAATTAAAGATTTGGTTATTATAATTGACGGTAACTAAGTCTGTGATTATGAGTCACAAAAAGTATCTTGACCGGTTAACATTATCACTGATAGTAATTAACTATGTCTACGTCATCACTGACAGTAACTAAAAATTTAACATTATCCATTATAGTAACTAACTCAACCTACGTCATCATTGACAGTAACTGAAAATGTGAACTTTATCAATGAGAGTAACTGTACCAGTTGACATAGTTTATAAGTAACGCTAAGCATGTGCACGTTTTTACTAAGAGTAAATCTGTGGAAGTTTGCTAAGACAGTAACAAACCTTTAAATCGCTAATCTCTAACAGTTACAGAGCTTTTGTACATCATATCTGAATTTGGGAACTTTATTAGTGACAGTACGTGAACCGCTGTACATAATCCCTCAAAGGCACATATATTGTGTAATTATCTGAAGCCGTGGACGTTATCACTGACAGTACGTGAACCACTGTACATAATCCCTCAAAGGCACAGATATTGTGTAATTATCTGAAGCCGTGGACGTTATCACTGACAGTCCGTGAACCATTGTACATAATCCCTCAAAGGCACAGATATTGTGTAATTATCTGAAGCCGTGGACGTTATCACTGACAGTACGTGAACCACTGTACATAATCCCTCAAAGGCACAGATATTGTGTAATTATCTGAAGCCGTGGACGTTATCACTGACAGTACGTGAACCACTGTACATAATCCCTCAAAAGCATCGATATTGTGTAATTATCTGAAGCCGTGGACGTTATCACTGACAGTACGTGAACCACTGTACATAATCCCTCAAAAGCATCGATATTGTGTAATTATCTGAAGCCGTGGACGTTATCACTGACAGTACGTGAACCACTGTACATAATCCCTCAAAGGCACAGATATTGTGTAATTATCTGAAGCCGTGGACGTTATCACTGACAGTCCGTGAACCACTGTACATAATCCCTCAAAGGCACATATATTGTGTAATTATCTGAAGCCGTGGACGTTATCACTGACAGTACGTGAACCACTGTACATAATCCCTCAAAACCACCGATATTGTGTAATTATCTGAAGCCGTGGACGTTATCACTGACAGTACGTGAACCACTGTACATAATTCCTCAAAGGCACAGATAATATGTAATTATCTGAACCCGTGGACATTATCCCTCAAAGGCACAGATATTGTGTACATTATCTGAACCCGTAGCCGTTATTACTGACAGTACGTGAACCGCTGTACTTAATCCCTCAAATGCACAGATATTGTGTAGTTATCTGAACCCGTAGCCGTTATTACTGACAATACGTGAACCGCTGTACATAATCCCTCAAAGGCACATATATTGTGTACATTATGTGAACCCGTTTGCGATATCATGACAGTACGTGAACCACTGTACATAATTCTTCAAAGGCACTGATAATGTGTAATTATCTGAACCCGTGGACATTATCCCTCAAAGGCACAGATAATGTTTACATTATATCTAAACCTGTGTAATTTATCACTTACAGTGTCTGAAACAGGACGTTATAAAAGTTTTTCTCTGGGTGGACACTTAGTTTGTTTCGTGTGCAACTATAATGAATGCAAGTTGCACTTCGCGTGTGGCGAGATTACGGAGGCAACATGAAATGGGACGCGACGAAAGGGTAGATTTGAATGGAAGTCCAGTCAATTTCTAAGTAACTAGGTGCTATTCCTGGTAACATTGCTGAATATAATTAATGAGTTGTATTAATACTGTCATAAATGGAATCGCCTTCTAGTAAAAGCTATCCTTGTAAGAGTAAGTGCAGATAAAAATTCAAACGTTTTCTTTTAGTACCACTCGAGTTTCTCCATAAACACAGCCTAACTCTAGTACCAATTTCATTGTTTTGTATTCCCAAGATACACAACTGTTAGTTACTGTGACTGACTTAGGTTCAGTGATGGTGCCGACCACCGTATGTCACCGTTCACCCTGGTCGGGTGATTAGATGATTCGTCGTGTTCACATACCGGATTCCTCGAATACCAAAGTCAGTAATGTCGAGCGCCTAGAAGCCTCTTCAGACTAACGAGACTTAACGGTTCATCCATTTAGGAAATAGAAACGAGCCTTGTCGTTTGTCCATCAAAAGGAGAAACCTGCCGGTGAGGTCTGACGAGTGACGTCACGGCAACACATGGTCTGAATCTTTAATAATAAATTACCAACAATGTACCGAAGTTTTCCATTGCTTACCAATTTCGTTTTCCACCCAAAGGTGGGCTTCGAATAATTTAATTTACCACATACAAGTAAAATTAAAATAGAATAAACCGGTAAATTATTACGCTTTTGACATTTAAAACTTTAAAGCTTTTTTAAAAATGCTAATTCATTTTCAATTTCATTTTAATGTACGTAGTACTGGAAGGTTGAGGGTTGACGAAATGTGAATTAAATGGGCGTACGTACAACTTCTTTACACTTCCAAATCATCAATTAATAAATTTTTCACAGGTGTGCTAGAAGAATGGCCATATTTGTCCAGAAATCAAGGTGAGTCCTTCATATGTTACTAATTTTCTGATTCTTGACCAAAACCAGTTGGAAATTTTACTATCGAAGCGAAGGGATGAGTGTACTGTTTCCAAAACCAAGCAACCAACGTTCCATTTGAATTGGTCAAATATGGTGGGGGCGGGGGCTAAGTCAGTTTGGGTTCAAGCACAACTTAGACTATATATTTAGGAAATAACGGAATAACGTCTACCAGTTACTACTGAGGTGACTGGCCTGGCTAAATATACTACACATTGATCGTCATTGCCTCAGCAAGTGGTTGGATTTGAAAACTTTTAAAATAAAGTTTCCAAATCCAAAAAACAATTTTGTATTCGTCTATTAATCTCAGTACATACAGTATGTCGGAAAACGGTAACAAAAATGAAACGGGGCCCATAAACATGAAGACTAAGAAACTACTTTTCATACCATTCATGACTCTTCACCCGGTGGGGGGGGGGGTGCCAAGGGGAGCGGGTGTTGACTCAGTGTACCTGAGAGTCAAAGCAAGCATATCCATCAAATTAGCCACTTTCTAACATGTCCATAGGAAATGAACTGATTCATTTATCATTTAACAATAATTTCCCCATAACTTTGAACAGTATTATTTTAGAAGACCCTATTTGCGGCGTATGTACTGACCTACATTCTGTATTAATGTATTTAATGCAACCGCTTGGCCAAAGCACACGGACAAAACCATTCAACTTGATCCTAAAACACAACCTTTTAGCTGCTTTAAATCAAGCGAATTTAAATTCTTTTTTCGCGTCAGTCATGACTGAGAATCGTCGTATATTTTATACATATGTATATATATGTATGTGTGTGTGTATATATATATATCATGTTCACAATTATTATAACACAGTTTTTTGTTTTCACCGTGAATGCATTGATTTGCATGAAATCAATGTTATCAGTTTGGACATTGTCGAGCGCGAGTGACGAATTTCCACCTCGATTAATATAAATGCAAATATTAGCTCGTCAATCGGATTTCATCAACACTTCAATCACTTCTTAGAATTTATTCGGAATTTCGCTGTTTTACATTGTTTCCAGAACAGCGTATAGCCTACTCCTCGATAACTAATCGCAACTGGCGCGAAGTGTGAAAAGTCCCGTACTGCCTATTTCCCAACAGATGTTAAGGTTGCGAATAAAATGAATTGATAATCAACGACAAAAACTGGAAAGGCAGATGAAATTGGCCAATTGGTTTCAGCAGACTACTCGCGGGCTATAGCGAGTCCGCCGGAGGATGATCCGTGACGCTTCCATTCCTCCTACAGATAACAGTAACTGTGTGTGTGGTGCACATATTTACATTGTGTCCATCGCGCGTGGCTGTAAATTGCTTTGATTGCACATAAGTAAAATGTTGCACTTCTGTGTTTTATTGCACCCATAACCTCAACATGTCACACCCTAAATTCCCACATTTATGTCATTTTTGGTATAATGAAAATTCATTCTAGAACCAAATCAGGACGCATTTTGCGCAAAATCTAAGCCAGTGCGTTTTTATGTCTATACATTACAGTTGTACCGTGTACAGGATTGGTCTAAAGTTTTCACTTTTTTAATAGCCAGAGTTGCACAATTCACTCGTAACATTTCATGAGTTCATTCATATATGAGGGACAATATTTATAAGTGTATTTTGGTATTTGGAGGACAAAAAAAAAATGTTATGTTGTATTTATTTGATATTTGAGGGTGAATATGTTTTTTATCACTTCTGATACGTCTTATTTTGCATATTTTGGCGTTTCCTATCACTATTAAAATAAATTTAAATGTTTACGTTATCTGCACAAATTTTATTTTTTAAACGAAATCAAAATATACAAGAATAAAGTTTCCTCAAGACAGCAGTTAACCCAATTTAATCGGGAACATTAATTTACAATATTAATTAAAAAACTGCAGAAATATTAAAAAAAGCAAAATTATTTTTAGGATGAGAGTACAAAAAACTTTGCCAGCTCTTCGAAGTAAAACTTTAATCCTAATATGTCCTAATAGGGCTTACTAACTGTATTCTAAAACATTTGCCTAGCTTTTAAGAATACTTGGTAACTAAAATAATGTTTTAATTTTTGTAATAATATCTTTATTCTCTATTCTTGAAACTGAAATCAACTTCGAATGTTACCAAAATCACTCTAGACGCATCGGTAAATGTTAACTAATGCTAAATATGAGGATAATTCTTTGGTTATATTGTAACTAGTGTTTTTACGTATAAGAGTTTTCACTGTTGGTAAATTACAGTTCTTAACTACGCATACACTTCCCGAAAATTCAACTAAAACCCATTATGTGGTAGTAACCATAAATTTGACCTTAAGGTGAAAGAGATAGCTAGTATTTAGGCAAGGAAATCCTGTTTTACATTACAAACAAACATTTGAGTATCGCAAGATAAAGAGGGAATATTTAGTAACCTTTTTAAACTGTATATAAACCAGTTATCGACATAAGGAAAAGTTGCTTTTTCGAATTTGGATACTTTAAGATTTGGTATTGGCGTCTTAGCATCTGAGATATCAGTGTGGCTCTGAAATTATGAAATATGAAACAATCGATTCATATCCTCTTAAGATCAATTTCCTCTAGGACTTAATAAACTTGACAATGAATATAAAATTTGTTATCACAATGAATTATTTACTGGACCATTTAAAGTATGTATTTTGGAAAATGTTCAGGCCCTAGTAAAACAGGCTGAGATAAAAAACATAACAACTTTAGGGAGTGACATGTATCTAATTACTAAGTACTTAAAAAGGTTAAATATTTGTAATATAATATAATTTATGGAAATGAAAATATCAATATTTTTATAATTAAGACAAGTAATTCCCTACAATCACCTTTCTCATGCATATCACAATCTTCAACAGATTTTTTGTTATGCCTAATTATAATATTATCCCAAATTCTCCTCAAAATTTCTACAACTACCTGTGAAACCAAAATGCATACGTTTTCTACTATGGATAAAGGTACAAAAAGGGCTGTACCCAAAATTTACACCACGCCCAAAAACTATATCACACTCGAAAATAGATTGCATCACTAGCGCACATATACGGGCGACCTAGCGTATTTACTTTACTTGACGACGCAATGTACATAAAATCCAGTGGTAAGAGTGCACCAACAAACCCTCTGAGGATGGCTGTAAAATGTCCATTAGAGAAAATTACATTTGATTATAAACCTGAATCGTATGGTAACTTTATATGTTTGTTTTTTTAGTATATTTAACATATATGCCTCCTTCCTCAGTATTATATGAATTGCTTTTTAATACGTGTTTAAATCAAGAAAATTTGCGACGCAATGTACATAAAATCCAGTGGTAAGAGTGCACCAACAAACCCTCTGAGGATGGCTGTAAAATGTCCATTAGAGAAAATTACATTTGATTATAAACCTGAATCGTATGGTAACTTTATATATTTGTTTTTTTAGTATATTTAACATATATGCCTCCTTCCTCAGTATTATATGAATTGCTTTTTAATACGTGTTTAAGTCAAGAAAATTTGAAGGAAACTCCACGAATTTAGAACGTGAGCTAAAATTAATTCTTTGAGTCTGATCCCAAATCCCAGAAGCCACGATTATTCCTATCGGCGACATAGAGCGCTCCTTCTTTTCTCTTGGGAGAATCCTAACTAACATCGCTGGAGACCCACGCCCATACCAGCATCAAAGGGGGTACCAGGTGTTTGTGGTAGTCTCTATTTATGTGGGGCTCTACCTTAAAGAGCAATTGTCAAAATGAGTAGAGAAACCTTTGCTGCGTCATGACTCTCTGTGCAGACCTTTGCATTCTGAGAATGCCTCGAGATAAGATCTGTAACTTTGAAAACAAACCGGCTCTTACCTGAAGTTAAGCCTCAGGCACGTCATTTTGTATCTGTTGACGTCATCGCGTTGTACACAATGGATGTACAAAATATTTCGATTTTACCTAATGAAGTCATCGTTTTTCTCAGTTTTTAGTGGAGTCTACGGATTTGAAAGGCTTATAGGATGTTTTAAGCCCCTCTCCAAAAGCTTCGGAGAATGACCTCGGATAAAGTGAAGACGCAATTTTAATAAAACCGTGGCTCTTATTATTAGCTGGCTGTTGTACGTTTTATTTAAAAATTCGTAATTCATAAAATGTTTAGGTTCCTTTGATGTATTTATCCTTGGATGTTTATCTTGATATCATCTTACACTTAATATAAATCTCTTAAATTTAATATCATGGTATCAATTTACAATAACGTGACCATGGAAAGGTATGTTCATTTTTTTTTCCTGAAAACTACAATTTTTCCTGAAAACAATAGTGAAGAAAAAATTCGTCGGCAACGAAAATCAAAGGAGTTACGATTTTTTGAAATCCTCTGAAAACTCTGTTTTTGACAGTACCTCTGGCAATTTTATTGAAATGATGACGTTAATCTTGTCAACGATGCCTGCCCGCTGCGCAGTGCTGCGCACTGCTTGCTCTTTTAGAAAAAAATTAACTCGAGCTTGCAAAAGTCGAATCGCAGATCACGTGATGCCCCTGATCCTTAACCCTCCAAGTGTTGTTCGACAAAATTTTGTCGGTTATTTTCCATTCTTAATGCAATAATGCCCGAAAGGCATAAATATAATACAATGATATACTTTCCCCCCAGTTTATATGCACCTGTGATAATAATACTTGGCTATAAATGCCCAACCCATGAAAAAAAGTCCATTTTTCATGGTCACGGTATTGTAAATAAATACCAATATCATAAAAACGAAAACTATAAAAACAAATTGTAAAGTCATAAATTTATAAAAAGCACAGAAAAGGAAAAATGCTCGATGTCAGTTTTTGAGTTTAGGAGTATGGTTTTTTAGCACATCACAAGAAAAAGTGTCTGCCTTAAAAGGGTTAAAATACACTACCAAGAAAATATATTTTCGCTGATCATGTCCAACACATTTTCGTTGAGTATAAATAGGGTTTATGTTAATATAAACGATAAAAAGCTATTCTCAACGGAGCCTAGTAAAAAAGAAAAAGAAAGACTTTTTTGGATTAAATTGTATTTTACGTATTATATATATTTTATAATATTATATTTTAATTCTATTATATTGGTTATAACTTATACTGAAAAGTTTAAGTTATAATTATAACAAGGTGACCATTTTCAAATTAATACAAACAATTTCGTACACATTTTGGCAAGCATCTTAGTAACGTGAACTGTAGTCTAAATGACAGTGCTGTGAGTTAATCCATACATGAGTTATGATGTTTTATAAAAAAACACGAGAAAAATTATATAAGTTCTTTGTGTATTAAGCTTTTTTTACTGAGGATACATGTATAATGTCCCGAAATGTGAAGGACAGATTAGGAACGTTTTATATTTCCCCCTAAAATGCCTACCATATGAGTATCACTAACTACGAGCAGATTTTCTAATACGCACAAAAACCATTGCACTTCATATTACGTCTAAAATCTGTGATTTGAGGAACCCTAAAAGACGACTTATAAAGTAGTATAGTATAGTAGCTATTTAAAGCAGTGTAACCAGATGTACGCACATTTGCAAACTATAGTCAACAGTAAACTTAAACAGTCCTACGTCTCAATTTGACAAAATGACTACTTTTTCAATTAAACTTAAAACATTCTCAGCATCCAGTGGGAATCTAGTAGAATATATTTAATTTTAATGAACACAAACAAGAAAGGTAAAAGAGCTAGCGGTAAAAAAGAGTATTGTTTAGTCTATGCACAAACAGCTGATCATGCTAAACACCCGAGCAACTTTAGAGTAATGTTTTCCCTTTAGTTTTGGGATGAACACCGAATTAAAACCTGATTCAAAACAAAATTCACGTACATGCCGAAATTACGTGATTTCCGTCAAATGAGTTTAAATCAGGTACGTTTACTCGAGTTCGAAACCGGTTTACTGAAGCCGTTTTCATCAGAGGCAAATGGACTTCGCGTTGACCAGGACCGCGTGTAAATATTACAACATTGCAAGATACGGCTGCAATTCCAGAAGGAACCACACCCCATTTGCTGAAAGAGGCACCGACACGGCGAAGGCGCGAAACCTGCTCGTACAGACAAGAGGCCGGAGGACCGAGAACCGAGGCCACGGACCGAGCCGGAGTGCCAAAATTGGCGAAGGGTCCGTACCATTGTTGGGGTAGACGAGGGTGTACTGTCAGGGCTGTAAACGTACGGGCAGGCCGCAGACACGATAGACCTGTGGACTCGGTGCTCGCGACAGGCCCGTGAGTGACCAGCGACAATGTCGCAGTAGAGCACTAGACAATAGAACCCAATCTAAAGGTACACATCCAGTCCTCATTGTTCCAATGCACAGTTTACAATGTGGACTGGACGGGCTAAAAGTGTCATGGGGAGTCCCATCTCTTCCATTATTTGTTATGGTGAAAATTTATAAAGCTGGGCAAATTAAAGTAAATCATTACATGTACACAGGGGTCTGCATTACTGTTCTAAGTTTTTGGATTTGACATGGAAAATAACAAAAAAAATACAGTAAATAATGAGTTTACACTATAGTAGTTTGTAACTCCTGCATGCTGGAAAATGGATTGTTTCATAAACCACCCGAGTGATTAAATTTTGTGATTTACGCTAATGCGAGACAAAATACTTAGAATAATCGTAAATAATTTTAATTGAAACTAACGTTATTTTTATAAATTATTTATGGCTAATTGTGCTCTAACACGGCTACTATTATTGTTGTGAGCGTAAAGATGACACCTCTGATAAAGGTGTTAAAACTTTAATTCCACAAATATTTTCTTACAAAAAATGAGGAGCGGTAATCAGAGCAATATTGGATCCAAATGCGAGGTGAGAGAGGACGATAGTGGCACTAATCACTGCACAGCACTTCGCGATAAGGTCGGACACCACACACGCGTGAGTACGGAGTACGCGAGAGCGGGCGCGAAGTAGTAGGAGTCACGGCCACAGAGACACTACTGAAGGACCGAGCGCAGTGTTGCGGGCGGCAGCTCCCCCTCCTCCCCCTCCCCCTCCACCACTCGGTGCGACCGAAATCCACCAAAACGTTTCGTACCCCAAAGTAAGACCTGGGTATGACAGGGTTGTTTCCTAGGTACAGCAGAGGTAGACAGGTTCGGACGCCTTGAATAGTTCCAAAACTCAACGAAAACCCGGTTTTATTTGAAACGGGCAACCTTGTACAGAAACGAAAGAAAAATAATAAAAATGGTTTTTTTGAGAGAGCGACCATGTATATGTCTTTCATCAAAATACCACCACATCATCGACCTGATGAACCCAAAAGACCAAGGGAAGTACGCGAAAGACTTGTAAACTACGAGGATTTATTGACCACAGACGCATCTTAAATTCTAGTTTGACTCCCCATTCAGTGTATCCGAAACTGGACACTCACGTATATTTATGCCTTAAATGTAGAAGAAAGAATATCAAATTAGCGTACCAACCCTTTAAAGAAACAATACAATTAGAGGATTTTCCAAGAGTATATTGTCGCTTATAAGCATGACAAAAAGTGTATCTAGAAAACGTTTTAAGAGACAAGAATAAATTAGAATGATTTGTTACCTGATTCAAGTGAGTAACTAAGAATTATTGTATGAGATTCAGATCAACCAAACCCACGTGTTCTTTATGTTAGTTCTTAAATACGCGTTAGATGAAACTTATTGACTGTAGGCGTCTAAATGTCACCACAGTGGTTCTTCGGTACACGTTTGTGAATAAATAAACAAGAAATCACATTTACTGTTAAATTCATCGCAAAATTGCCTTTTCATTAGTTCATTGGATAAACAAGAAACAAGTAGTGGATATTAGGAGGCAAAGAAAGTAAAAGATAACGTTACTATTTCTACCGGATATGTTTGTCTGTAAATGATCAGGAAATCGACAAGTTTTCTGTTAATACATTGCAAAATACTTGTGTGACTGACAGGATCAACAAGAAATATTAAAATATACGAGTATACTTCAGTTGTTTACTTACACACTATACGAACGGTATGACTGTTTGTATTAGGTGGATAAAAATAATGAATAACATTACTTTGTATACCGGATATGTTGGTCTGTAAATGATCAGGAAATCGACAAGTTTTCTGTTAATACATTGCAAAATACTTGTGTGACTGACAGGATCAACAAGAAATTAAAATATACGAGTATACTTCAGTTGTTTACTTACACACTATACGAACGATATGACTGTTTGTATTAGGTGGATAAAAATAATCAATATTACTTTGTATACCGGATATGTTGGTCTGTAAATGAACAACAAAAATCAGCAATTTTTGGGAAATGAATTGCGAATTACTTGTTCATATATTTATTGGATGAACAAGAATTAATAAAATATATAGTTTTTAAATATATTACATATCACCATATTTATTTTGGATGGAAAAGAACTTAATAACAAATATATGATTGTTTTTTATGTACATTGTAGATTAAATAACATAATTAGATTAGTTGGGACGGGAATTAGCAGGTGATGCACAGGTAACATGTTAGTTGTGTGTAACAAATGCATTTCATGGAGGATGAAATTTATGCACTTTTCAATTAGTGTACATTAATCTACATTTCATGTAGACTTTTATGCGTATAGCTAATTCTTACATGAACTAAAATCTCTTTGGCAGTTCTAGGTTTAAATAAATTAACATCATAGAAAGTTGTTGAGTGTATGGTTAATTTCTGGGATCGATTTCATTTCAGAATGCTGAATGGAAAAGATTTTGTTGGTAACGTGTGTGATAGCGTTAACTTAGACATACTATACACATATCTTGTACCATAGACATACTATACACCCTGTACCATAGCTACAATATATAATATGAACCATAGTCACAATATACACCCTGCACCATATGCATAATATATACCCTGTACCATATGCATAGTACGAGTATATACCCTGCACCATAGGCAAAATATATACCATGCACCATAGGCACAGTATATACCATGTAACATAGGCACAATATAACTATGCGCCACATGCACAATATACACCCTGCACCATGCGCACAATATATATCACACACCATGGACATAATATACAGGGTGTTCATTTGAAAACTTCAAACTCATATTAAAAGACTTATAGTCCAAGTATCAAAATTCTGTAAACGGGAGTGTATGTACTAATGGGGGGAACAAAAACAATATATTTTCAAAATGGGAGTGCTATCCCCATGCCCCCCGTACCCAAAGCCAACTTTTTGAAATGGTACCTTATACCTTGTGACACCTGAAATTGAAGCTCATAAAAGATGTTGTATTTTGGTAAAAAAATTGAAATCGGCCAAGCCGTTTGGTATCAGCAGCCAATAATGTAACTTCTTACACAGCAATTATTGGTCTAAAACTACTGTACTACTGCTAATAACAACAAAATTACTCACTGAATACTCTTGTAAATCCTTTGTAAACTTCAAATCAAATGTTAAAATTGGTATCCATTGTTGCCAAGAAAAAAAAACTATTGTCAAATTCTTGCCTAACCTTTCTAAAAGTTTCTCTGGTTAAGCTTCTGCACTCAGCAGTGATCCTGTTTTTAAGTCTTGGATACCAGTGGGGTGTGATTTAAAAACTACTGATTTCAAGTGACCCCACAAAAAAGTCTAAGGGTATTAAGTCTGGAGTCATTTAGCACGACTATCATCGAGGGATTCTCAATCGTAATGTTAATACAGTTTGAAATATTTAGGTCTAAGGTATTTCTTACGTATCAGGTCTGTGGAGAGCCATGATTGATAAACAGAGTAAATCGAAACTACTAGTTATACATTACCGGTTATACGTGTAATTTAATGACTGTTTCGTGATTGGTTGAAGCTTGACCAATCAGTGATAAATATGACCAAAAACCGGAGATCTTCTTTATCATAGAGTGCCTGCTTCTTGATAATTTTATGTTATCTCCTTTGTTACGGTACGGTATTTCCTATCTGGCGAGCCCGACTAGAATTTTGTAGAACACCTAGAGTTTGTAGAACACCTACAGTGTGTAGAACTACGATGACGTTTGTGACTTTCCGTACTTTTGTCACTAGTGTTGAAGTAAATAGTGATGGATGAGTTGAATTTTCAAAAACTGTCCTTGTCCAATACAAAAATTCGAGAAAACTGATTCAACCATATTGTATGCAGGAAATCGAACTAAACTAGTATCTTATTTAAGAGTGTATTAAAAAGCAATCTTGTTTCTAAACGTTCTTGTCTCCTACTAATGTAGTCATAAGAACTAACATCTATTTTTAAAGTTCAATTTGTCACAATGATGAGAATAATTGACTTCAGCTCAATCTCTTAGAGGCAATATAACTTTATAATTTTTAACAGGGAGCTTATCTATTTTAGATGTTATATTTCAGTTTATGGTGTGGTTTCAAACGTTAATAATATATAATATAATATAGTATGTATATATATATATATATATATATATATATATATATATATATACATACTATATAAATGATAGCATATGTTTAAAGGAAACTCTACGTCAATGTTGAGGCGTGAAAATGAGTGTGGCAAATCGTTTATGAATTAATAATTTGCCAATTATTGGCGGAATCTTGATATAACCAATATCTTATTTTAGAGGACATATCTATTGTAAATATTTGTCGTCTCACTATTGAGGTGACACACATTTATCACATTAACAGTTTAACGTATACGAGACGCTCTACCTCAATGTTGAGGCATAAAGCGTAAGGGAGATCAATGGCCACAGATTACCTTGATAAATATTGATATATTAGTAACAATGACAATAGCTTATGTTTAGTAGACGGTGTACCTCACTACTAAGACATAAACTATAGGATATTAATTATCAGAGTTTAACTTGACAAATATTGACATATTCATCACATTAATTCATGAGACGCTCTACTTCAATCTTGAGGTATAAAGCGTAAGGGAGATCAACGACCACAGAATAAATGGACGAATATTGACGTATTCTTCACATTAACTTAGGGGGCGCTCTACCTCAATGTTAAAGCATAAAGCGTAAGGGAGATCAATGACCACAGATTAACTTGACAAATATTGACATATTCATCACATTAACTTAGGGGGCGCTCTACCTCAATGTTGAGGCATAAAGCTTAAGGAAGATCAATGACCACAGATTAACTTGACAAATATTGACATATTCATCACATTAACTTAGGGGGCGCTCTACCTCAATGTTGAGGCATAAAGCGTAAGGAAGATCAATGACCACAGATTAACTTGACAAATATTGACATATTCATCACATTAACTTAGGGGGCGCTCTACCTCAATGTTGAGGCATAAAGCTTAAGGAAGATCAATGACCACAGATTAACTTGACAAATATTGACATATTCATTACATTAACTTAGGGGGCGCTCTAACTCAATGTTGAGGCATAAAGCTTAAGGAAGATCAATGACCACAGATTAAATTGACAAATATTGACATATTCATCGCAGTAACTTAGGGGGCGCTCTACCTCAATGTTGAGGCATAAAGCGTAAGGGAGATCAACGACCACAGAATAAATGGACAAATATTGACATATTCATCACATTAACTTAGGGGGCGCTCTACCTCAATGTTGAGGCATAAAGCTTAAGGAAGATCAATGACCACAGATTAACTTGACAAATATTGACATATTCATTACATTAACTTAGGGGGCGCTCTAACTCAATGTTGAGGCATAAAGCTTAAGGAAGATCAATGACCACAGATTAAATTGCCAAATATTGACATATTCATCGCAGTAACTTAGGGGGCGCTCTACCTCAATGTTGAGGTATAAAGCGTAAGGGAGATCAACGACCACAGAATAAATGGACAAATATTGACGTATTCTTCACATTAACTTAGGAGGCGCTCTACCTCAATGTTGATGCATAAAGCTTAAGGAAGATCAATGACAAAAGATTAACTAGACAAATATTGATATAATTGTTTCAATGACAATAGCTTACGTTTAGTAGTCAGAGTACCTCACATAAACCATGCGTATGGAGATTAATGATGAGTGATAAAATTGACAATCATTGACGTATTTGTCGCATTTGAAAGTGCATAAATGCAATATTCATAGTAAACCATTGCATTGATGTCCGTGATGTTTGCAAACCTCGCCTCGCCATTGCTTTGAATGGACATATTATCTCAAAGAGCTGTTTCACGCATTACTTACAACGCACTTAACACTTCATACGTTTATACCATGAGACTCACATATCTAAAGAACTCACCGGTGGAGCTGCGGGTAACAACTAGGAATATTCATAACAGCTTTATATACCCGTTCTATTAAGCGATAGTTATAAGGAATTAACCAACAGAAACGGAACCCTTCGGGTTTGTTTCTGTTATTTTTCAATTCCTACTCATAACCCTTTACAATACCTTCCCTAATAAAGAAACCAGAAAAAAGCTATCTGCAATGTAGGTGTTAAAATAGGTAGTTATTTTGAGCAATTGTATGCAAGCCCAAAGAAAAAACGGTTTTTTTACAGTACACATGTGTAATTTTTACCTCAGAGATTGACATGTTTTTCAGTGATTTCTTATTTGAGGAAATGTCATTTTTTTAATTAGATTTTTATATTGGTAAATTTTCCCTTCGGTTTTTGTTCGGTTATTTTTCAATTCCTAATCATAGCCCGTTCCCTGTATTACCTTCCCTAATACAGAAACCAGAAAAAAACTATCTGTAATGTAGGCATTAAAATAGTTATTTTAAGAAATTGTATCCAAATCCCAAATAAAAACGGCTTTACAGAAAGGGTTTTTTTACAGTACACATGTGTAATTTTTACCTCAGACATTGACATGTTTTTCAGTGATTTCTTATTTGAGGAAATGTCATTTTTTTTAATTAGATTTTTATATTGGTAAATTTTCCCTTCGGTTTTTGTTCGGTTATTTTTCAATTCCTAATCATAGCCCGTTCCCTGTATTACCTTCCCTAATACAGAAACCAGAAAAAACTATCTGTAATGTAGGCATTAAAATAGTTATTTTAAGAAATTGTATCCAAACCCAAATAAAAACGGCTTTACAGAAAGGGTTTTTTTACAGTACACACATGTGTAATTTTTACCTCAGAGATTGACATGTTTTTCAGTGATTTCCTTATTTGAGGAAATGTCATTTTTTTTAATTAGATTTTTATATTGGTAAATTTTCCCTTCGGTTTTTGTTCGGTTATTTTTCAATTCCTAATCATAGCCCGTTCCAATACCTTCCCTAATACAGAAACCAGAAAAAACTATCTGTAATGTAGGCATTAAAATAGTTATTTTAAGAAATTGTATCCAAGCCCAAAGAAAAACGGCTTTACAGAAAGGGGTTTTTTTACAGTACACACATGTAATTTTTACCTCGGAGATTGACATGTTTTTCAGTGATTTCCTATTTGAGGAAATGTCATTTTTTTAAATTAGATTTTATATTAGTAAATTTTCCCTTCGGTTTTTGTTCGGTTATTTTTCAATTCCTACTCATAGCCCGTTACAATACCTTCCCTAATACAGAAACCAGAAAAAACTATCTGTAATGTAGGCATTAAAATAGTTATTTTAAGAAATTGTATCCAAGCCCAAAGAAAAACGGCTTTACAGAAAGGGGTTTTTTACAGTACACATTTGTAATTTTTACCTCGGAGATTGACATGTTTTTCAGTGATATCCTATTTGAGGAAATGTCATTTTTTTAATTAGATTTTTATATTTAAAAACGTGGCATGTTTCCTAATAAGACACTGCGCGGGTAAATAAAATTGGTCTGAATATAAAAACAACGTAATTGTTTCTAATAATATTTAAAGTATAATAAAAATGTAGAGCGTATTGTGAAAAATATTATAACCTCGCCTTTAAATGTTTACTGTTAGCCAGTTTACTGCTTCAAATACGTACAATTCTTCATCTTAAGACTAGCCTAACCATTATTTTTTTCGGTCCTCCAAGAAGGAATTTATAGTATCGGCTTTGGAATTTAGAATAAATATAACAATAACTATCCGATTTCACCACCTTACTCACAGTTCGAGTGAGTAATGTTTGAAAGCCAGTTCGGTCGTCGACACCAAAGACGGAGACTCCCTACGTCCTGAGGTGTTGCAACTGCCTTCCTCGTACGGTCCGTGGTGACGACACAGTATGAGAACTTTACGTTTGCAGACCGAACCGCAGTCGCAACTGTACGGTATCACTCGCGTACAGTTTCGAAACTCGGAGTTGTGTTCAGTCGGAGAAAGAATTTCGGTGAAATCTGATTGGAAAGAAATCCGACCGAGTAGGTTTGCTCGCGTGGATTTGGAGAAAGCGGCGCGGAGCGGCGGGGAATTTTCGCTAAAGGCGCTTAGTTAAGTTGGCATTACTGGGCGTATCAACTGAGCAGTTGGACGGAGAGGTCCAGGTTATGGTTACGTTATAAACACTGTAGGCAATCGTAAGCTACTTTGGCATGCCGCAATGCTATCTTGCGTTTTGTGTTCTTTTTTACTGTCAGTATTAAATACAAATACTTCAATAAAACATAAACCACGCATCATTCGGTTTATAATTCTAAAAATATTTATATTGACAAAAGGAAGAAAGATCATATTCATTAAACGCAGTGAATATACAATAATCCAGGTTATACAAAGATGGTACAACTAATTTTATGAAAGTTAAAAAAATTTTGTTTAAACTTTTTAGTCTCAGGTCTTCAAAATCTGTTACAAGCAGGAAAGTTACATTAAAAAATTAATTTCATAAAAAATTGTAGCCAGTTAAAGTAATATCTTGGGTTTCTTATAATCAAGCGCACAGGAATTTATAACGTATATATATGAAAGGTAACTAAATTTAACTACATGTTTACTTTTTTCATAAAAAATGTAATTTCCTCAAGTAGAATTTTTATTACTTTTCTAGAATTATACACACACAAAAATGTTACTTTCTTAAGAGATTAAGCCATTAAAAACACATATCATTCCCGTGATTTAAAATTCAAATACCGTAAGGCAAAAGTCTGCATTCCTTCTAACGTTTTCTTTGAGCCCGGTTAAATATTACTAAAATTTAGTCTAGACCTCGTGGAGTACTTAGACATTTTTTTAACGATTTTGTGTCTTCGAAAAAGCTCTCAGCGATATGATTGTGAAAAAAGTAACCCAACCAAAACAGTTTTCACCATTTCTTGACCTACTACATATTTTAAATGAATACAAACGGCCATTTTACTTTATTAGTGCCAAATTACCGTTAAAACTTCAAAATTTTCTTCCGCATAAGTATAATGATTGACTATATTTAAAGCCTGCAGTGTACGCTTGTAGAGTCTACTCTTAGCCTAATTAAAGTAACCGCATAAAAATACGCAACGAATGATTTTTATAAATCAATTATATACTCACAAGACTGTTTCTCGTTTTGTGGCCACATACCTAGAACAAAAAAGAAACATTAGTAAATTAAAGCAACTAGAAGTTTCAAATGGAGGATTATCAGCTGCCCAAGTTTGACGTACCTTGTGAAAGGCGTCATCAAGGAACCATACTTACAGTTATCTAACTGTCTTGAAAACATTTGTTTAATTCCACACATAACCAACATACACAATACGTCAGCCTACGCAACTACTGTAAGTATACAAAATGTGCAAAAAGAGGGGAGGGGAATATTTGTTAATTAGCTGAAAATTTTTTAATTGCCTTTGAGAATATGTAATAACACCACGCAAA
Organism: Homalodisca vitripennis; assembly: GCF_021130785.1. Taxonomy (NCBI): domain Eukaryota; kingdom Metazoa; phylum Arthropoda; class Insecta; order Hemiptera; family Cicadellidae; genus Homalodisca; species Homalodisca vitripennis. The sequence goes on from NC_060215.1 coordinate 138,778,720, forward strand.
GGTGTGTTTGATGGATTTTAAATCACCCTCCTCTGCCTCAAAATAAATTTTGGGGTGAAAGGGAATTCAGTTTAGAATGTGATGACCCATTTAGTAAAATCTGAAACTAATGGTTATGATGAGACAAAATCATCGACGCAAAGAAAATATATTTCTGGTAATTATTTACAAAATGAGTTCAGTGTGAACAAAGCTAAAATTCTAACTTCTTGTTTGATTGAGAACACTTAAATACCACAAATTTTCTCCATCTTTTTCTTTGATGAAAAGTTTTAAATTCAAGTGCCACACGATGGGTTAAATACAAGTTAAATACATCTAACATGAATTGAAAACTCTGTTTTTGTTCAAAACTTGGCCATTTTTGAAATAATGGTAGCTAATTAGATTTTTTTCGATGGTTTTTAATTTGAGATACCGCCAGATGTGTTACCTCATGGGAAATTTGAAAATTCCCAACCATTCAAAAGTTTAGGGGGGTAGAACTTTTAATACGGCTAGTACATTGTACATATAAGTCAACGTATACATACATACATATATATATACACACACACACACACACACATATATATATATATATATATATATATATATATATATATATATATATATATATATATATATATTCCAAATTAGACTCCATGTTGCTAACAAAAAGAATAGTTACCCCTCTAAATATTCAATTACACTACTGTATTAAAAGTTTTCCTATTTTTGTGTGTCCTGTATTAAGAAATTTTTTAAATAAATTATAATATCAGTTGTTGAACTAACTCGTGTGTTTTAACATCACAGCCCATATTTACAAGTTCCAAACTTTTTTTGTGCAATTATAAAAGTTTTTAAGAGCTGTGCCACAGATTGAAGAATGGCCAGAAATTCTAGACTATGATCTTGCACTAGCTAAGCAAAAATGACCCTATTATATTTTGTTGCACATCTAGGGTGCAAACAAAAGTAGGTTAACTTAATTCTGACGGAAAAAACACAAGTGTTCATGTTTTAACATGGTTCCTTGTATAAATATTCGTGTAAATAGAATACATTTTAACTTTGCATTCGAAATTAAGACAAAAAAGAACAAAAACTACATTACACTGAACACAACAAGAACAAGAACTGATTAATACATTATGACTAAATAAATAATACTAGTTCCACATATAAGGTGAAAAAGGTAACATTTAATTTACTGGCCGAAGGTTAATATAATAATACATTAGATAATTAATTTAAAAATATTTTATACAATGTATTTTATTACGCTACAGTATAAGGAAATACACCGTGGCAGCAGGATCTGCCGGTTGCAGGTATTGGTCTTCTGTTGTATAATATATCCTGTATTGAGGACTAACAGGTTTCTAGGGTTACAGTCGGGAAGCTTTCAGGCAAAACTGCGGGACAACCAGTTAAATAATTATCTCTTCCGTATGTAACAGCTGCTGGTTCTTATTTACACGGTTGGAGTTTTCGTCTCTCTCGGTATTTCGGATATTTTGGGGAATGGTAGGCTCAGGAGACTGATATTGTGTCAGTGCACCTCCTCTAATACTACACCCCTGGTGCCTCTGACGTCATTGTAACGTCACACATGTGGAGGTATAACTCCAAACCTGGATGTACAAGGATTGATATTACACACACCTTAAGGGGGGTATAGTTCCACTGTTGTACACATAAATGGTCTGTATAACGGGGGGGGGGGGGTGTAGTGCTAGAGTGTGGAGACGTTCAAGAACTGGCGCTACACCCTCTCGTTGCTAAGGGGGTAAAAGTCCAAAGGTACGTAACCAGGACACAGACCCCTCGAGGAGTGACGTCACAGGCTACAGAGGGTGTAGTTCCAGAGCCTGTACATGTACAAGGACTGGAACTAAATCCCCCCAGGGGGTGTAGTTCCACAGGTGTACAAGTATACGGTCAGAATAACAGTACCAGAGCCTGGCCATGCCCATGGTCTGCCGCTACACCCAACCCCCGTTGCTAAGGGGGGTAAAAGTCCACACAGACCCCCCAAGCAGTGACGTCACAGGCTCCAGAGGGTGTAGTCCCAGAACCTGTATATGTACAAAGACTGAAACTAAATCCCCCGGGAGGTATAGTTCCACTGCTGTACACGCTCTGAATAACGTCCCCGGGGTTTAGTGCCAGAGCCTAGTCATGTCCATGAACTGCCGCTGCACCCCCCCCCCCTGTTGCTAAAGGAGGTAAAAGTCCACACAGACCCCCCGAGGAGTGATGTCACAGCTTCCGGAGTCTGCAGTTGTAGGGGGTACGACGGTGGTGACCCAGACCGACTACCGCTATTGTGCCACTTCAGGCCAGGATCTACAATGAAGCCATCGATGTCAACAGTTTACTCGGGCCGGACAGGAACGTGCCCTATACCGAGTAACAATGTCCGGTCGCCGAAGTGGTTTACATTGGGCACACACGTCCCAGACAGTTGGTGCTGTAAAAACAATTACAGTTGGTTTACAATGTAGCGTGTACTTCTGTACACTCAATGTCTTAGGCAATATCCACCCACTCTGTGACTCATGCGGTGACGTTAGGCAACGTTAGGGATTAGGCTATAACAGAGATTCGTGCATTAATATTATTGTTATGAATTAAAAACATGTTAAATAAAAATAATGAAGAGTGAAATAAATAAACAGCTACTGAACTTGCTGTTTCTCTTCGTGTATGGGGTCTAATGACATTTACGCAAATTAAAGTCTTAAACACACAGTGTATTACTGAAAAATCGATTCCTTACTGACTTAAACATTTGAAAATATATTCATTAAGTATATTGATTATATTAAAAGAACAAATTCACTGTCTAAAATTTTAAGGTGTTGAAAAACAGTCTGAATGGACAGTGTAGAGATTGAATATAGTTCTAAAAAAAATCATATAAATTTTATATTTGTTCCGCGTTTGTTATTAGCGGTATAATATCTGAAAGAAGAACAACAGTACGAACATTTTGCTCTCTTCATATCTCACACACAGTATGACGTTTCGAGAATACCGTCTGCTGTCTTTTTCAGGTTTCAAACCTTAAAAGGTTAAGAAAGCTTAAGTTCTGTCCGAGAAATAAAGCACTGTAAAACTCAGTGTCAATTATTATCAACAGAAATGTAAGGTTTTAAACACTACAAAAAAGTAAAAAACAAAAAAATTTAAAAATCTTTGTACACACAAATCGGTGACTCACGCAGAACAGAGAGGCCTTTTTTCACTAGTTGCCGGAAAAAAGAAATGACAACACCCGTATTCGTAGGAGAAACATATTCAAGCCTTTCAATCAACAAATAATATGTTCCCATAGTTAAACTGCGTAGTAATTATATTGATTTAGGACAGTGTTAACGAAAACGAGGTAACGATGTTCTTATAATCTTAGTGGAGAATTGTACCTCTTAAGCATATTGATAAATGTAGAATTAGAATCAACCTTTTAAACATTGAAGCTATTGGGTAGTAATATTAATTAATTGTATTAATTAATCATTTGTAACTTTTACTGATCTTATGTGAGGACGTGTTCCGCATATACAAATTTTTATTTTATAACTTTCAGAATATTAAGACTTAAATTCAAATTAGATCTTGTAAATAGGTAATCACGCTTGATGACTCTGGGTTCTGGGTAATAGATGAATGTTTTGCCGTTGTACTTTTCCTTACATGATAAATGGCGTGATCGTAGTAATCCAAATTATTTTTGCGTGTTAAAAAATTAGCGTTTTGCTAAATAAAGTTTGTTTCTAAATATTAAATTACAACTTTTGAAATATTTCAAAAAAGGTTCAATTTTGTTTGTTTCGTGCTTTTTAGCAATTCAGCTGTTAAGAATACACTAATATTTTAGAGTCAAACGCTTATAAAACATTTCAATTCTAACACAATTTTATATTTACCCAACACACACGTGGCTCTAGTAAAATCGAGTAACTTGATATGAGAGATTCAAATTAGCCTAAACCTGCATGGCGCTGCACAGTTTACGTATACGGCCCAGTAGGTAATCACTGTGAATTCTACATAGCATATTAGAGTCAATACTTTGTAAAAACGTACGTTTTACAGCTTAGCCACTGGTAACAGCAAGTGGTACAGAAACAATAATTGGCGTACAGGAGTTGGAAAGGATACCCCTACAGGGTTGGTTGTACAGGTAATCCGAAGCTCTTTGGGCCGTTGAACCCGATGTTGCCGAGGGCAAAACCCTCAAGTTAACTCGTGGGTCGGAGCGGTGGGCGAGGGGTAGGGGTCGGGGGTGGAGAGAGAGGAAAAATAAAGAAGATTGTAAATCACTGTCACCTCTATAACTTTAAAGTTGCTCTCTAAAACTACTGAAATACACTGAATGTTTTAGAACGAAAGGATTATTTCACGTAATGGAAATTAATTTATCTGTGTACCAGTTTTGCCTCTGGGTACTATCTCCAGGTTACTGCTATCCTCTATTCAGTTTCTGTTATAGTTTAAACGTGAGTTTTCGTCCCAAGCAGAACTTCGCATAGTTCAGAGTAGATTAATTATAACAATTATAACAATAACAATTAAAAAACAGTCTGATAACTTTATACGTTAAAAATAGGATTGGTCGAAAACCGGGAAAATACGTTTATCCAAACTTGAAACAACCGCTGTCAGAAACTGAGCGAACAATTGCATAATTTATGAGAAGATTCAAAATCGAGAGTACTATTGGGCGAAAGGTTAACTCATTTCCCGGAAGCAGCGTCAGCCGATGATTGGATACTGGATGAACCACTGAGCAAAATGGACAATGGAGGAAGAGCAAGAGAACTATTGGCCATAAACCACGAGAGGCAGTGATTCGGAACCGGTAAAGCTAACCCAAGAATGGGAGACAAACATAATTATGGCAAACTACAAGAGCCACTATCCAGAACATGGGATGGCCACTCGCCTAAAACAGGAAGTTTCATGATGCACTGGATCACATTAGTTTCATGTTCGGTTCACATGCCGTAGTGTCGTTACTATCTTCAATTTTATCTAACTATCCACGTCTTATTGTTTATATTTATAATATTAAAAGTCTAAGAACATAGAAGTCAATTCTGAGGAATGATATTCCTGTGGACGAATGATGTTTATTCCTAAAACGCCTTTTATTCACCTCTGAGATGAGATAGGGAGACCTAGCGATAAAATAGAACGACCTCATCCATGAGGAAGAACGTTCTCTGGAACATCCAGTTGAAATTACATTAGTTTCCATCGTAACTTTGAAAACAGCTGGAGCGACTAGTTAGGACGCTGTAAACAATTTATCGCTTCATAAAAAACTAGGCAATACCACCAATGTCGTGAAGAGAATCAAATTAACGTATCAATGTATTTCTTAACATAAGAACTAGTTAGAAAACCAAAGTAATTTATAATTTAATTCAAAATCGATTGAATAAAACGCATAAGTTTTTTTTCGTTTATGTAAAATTGCCATCGACTAGTTATTATTTGAAGAGGTTGCAGGGGGTGTTTTGCAATTGTTACTTAATATTACGTAACACATAGAAACGAGGAAAATGTCCCTAGAATTGTGCAGAATGTGTCCTGTGCTGTGTTGATGACTGATTAATCTACTCTTGGAAAACATTGAATCTGGAGACTGCAGAAAGGCGGTGATTTCAAACAGTGTAATAGCAAGCAACCATATACTCATGTAGACCTACTACAAATTCCCACTTTTCAGAACTAATTAAAAATTCAAGGGCCAAAATATACCGCAAGATTTCATCTGCCTGCCATTTCTGCGTAGCGAATAATGTAATATTTCGTTGTTGAGTATGATGAATAGTTTCATTCTCACAAATTGTTGCAGATAAATATTTGAAAGTAAATGCATAATAATGTATGGTACTTCTAACAATGCACATGTTACTAAAGTTAACTTAAAATTTACTTTGAATAATTGACACTGTCTTTGAAGGTTGTACAAAAATTGAACACCTTTGATTCGAACAGAATCGTGGGCTTTTTGAACTTATTAGAATCGATTTTGAGTATCAGGAAATAAAATGAAGAGATTTCGATAAAAAAAAAATCTACTTATCGGTTTTCAGTTATAAAGGACACGAAAATATCGTGTTCAGTTGTCAGTTATTAAGAACCCCACAATATCGTGTTCAGTTGTCAGTTATTAAGGACACGACAATATCCTGTTCAGTTGTCAGTTATTAAGGACCGACAATATCGTGTTCAGTCGTCAGTTTTTGAGGAAACGACAATATCGTGTTCATTTATCAGTTATTAAGAACACGATATTATAGTGTTCAGTTAACAGTTATTAAGGACACAATAATATCGTGTTCAGTTCTCAGTTATAAACGACACGACAACATCGTGTTCAGTTGTCAGTTATAAAGGACACGACAACATCGTGTTCAGTTGTCATTTATTAAGGACACGACCAAAATAAGTCTTAAATTAGTGTAGTTGTCTGTCCACCTGTGCAAAAACCCTTACTAGGAAGGTCCTAGAGACTTTAAACTCAGTAAAGAGTTTCCTCATGGTTGAAGGAAGAACTCTATTACTTTTGGAATCAAAAGGTCAAAGGGAAATAAAGTCGCCCTTTGATAATCTGTCATGTCGTCCAAAACTGTTTGTTTTTACTAATAAGTGATTTATACAATGTAGACCATACCATAAATCAAATTATGTGTAAGTTCAAATAGGATTTATTATCTAAGTAATGTATTAGGACACACAATTATCAAAATTATTATAAATTGTAAAACCTATTCAGGAATCCCCGTAACACGCCTTGGCGCGTCCACAAAAACTGCACTGTCCCACATGTGTGGACATCTGTAGTGGCCGCTGACTGTTATCTCAGAATGTCTGAATGGAATACCTGTTTACTAAGTGTCCAACAAGTGCTGATGTTTCATGCTGCCGCAGGAACTAGCCATTATGTAGGCGTTTTCATACCGCCCTTCTTTAGAAATTTCAATGCCGCCTTAAGAAACTCTTCATAACAATGAACCTTTCATGAGATATTAAAAAACGTACCAATAAATGGTTCGATTGTGGATTTATTTCTTTAGGTTATAATGAAAACAACATTTCAACGTTATGAATGTTGGGTTTAGTTCCAATCCAATTCACTCTTACTGCAGCCTCTAGACTCTGACGTTATTACAGATTTGACTTCTGGGATCTGGAGCCATGTTCTTCCAAAAAATCGACGAACAATATACATTTTTTCATTATCAGAGAACCTAGATAACAAAATATAAAATATAGTGTAATCCAGGAGAATTAGCATTGTAATTATCTCATCAGGTGCACAATTGAGTGCACTGATGTTTCCGACATGATCTCTAAGCACGGTGGAGCAACTGAGTTTTCTAATAAAATAACGTAGCCATGGTGGGAAGGGTATGGGATGTAAATTGTTCGTTTTGAGCTTCGTAGTCGACTGTTCGGATCTCTTCGAACGAACAGCTGCAGATTCCAGGAGTCAAGTCTGTAACAGCGTCAGAGTTTAGAGGCTGCAGTAAGAGGGAATTGGACTGGAGCTGAACTCAACATTCATATCGAACCAATCCTTCCAACCATGGCTAAGTCATGTGTCCAATATTTCAACGTATGAACAGAAATGGCTATGAATATTTAAAATTAAAAAGGTGTGCAGAGTTACTTACTGAAATTGAGCTATAAATGTACCATTATTAACTCTATAGAATTGTTTAAAAATATAACACTGATCTGATGTCTGATGCTAGTCAGAGATTTCGAAAGTTAGCGTTTAAAGAATTGCTATCCCAATCACGAATAAAACGTTTTAGAAAACATTTCCACTGTTTAGGAGGTTTCAAAAACCTCAGAAACGTAATTTATGTTGACTAGGTCTACTATATTTTAAAGGACAACATATGAGTCTGTTAGTACTTCAATGTGTTGAACTTCTGAAATGATAAACTGGCTTCTAGGAATAAGTAAAAACCCCACACATATTAAGTAATAGAGAGTCGGAATGCAACAGAGGTACTCTGAAAAGTGATTGGAGAGCCTCTCGTATTACTTTATTACTAAAATCGCCAACAAAAAAAGTAATAAACTGTCAAATTTTAATGTTTTGTAAAGAAAAATTTCGGACTATGACTAGCTTCAAAATTTTCTACTCCACATCACCCCAAATCATTGCTAACACAATTATAATATTGAGATATTTCGACGTCTCCCTGGAGAACCACAATCAGTTGAGAGGTGTTAAACTGAACTTTACCTTGAAGACAAATATGATACCGTTGCAGTATAACAACTAATATTTAGTGATCATACTAATCCTAAAACTATTAAAAGTCCCGTATTAAAATTCTAAATAGTTCTAGATCAACAAGTTTTGCCTTATAAAGTGAAATTGGAAAAAGCATATTTACTTGTTGGACAATAAAAATAAATATTTAAGCGACAGCTGTCTAAATTAGAGATGTAGCCTCGAAAAGTGTTTGATATAAATATACATTAATACATCTTTTAACACTTTCTTATAGATTTTGTTTTGTATAATGTACATTTCGAATTCAATAAATTCATCATCAGGTACTACTTGTAGGTTAAGGTAAATGACGTAAATAAATAATTGAAATAATTTTCATATGTTTTTATCTACCTTGGTGGCTATATTTTTATATTTAATTTTATATGTAATCAATTTATATGTTTTTGATGTCTATCGAATAATACATTTTCTTTCAGAAAATCTTTGTCATTTAATAGTAAATTAAGATTAAATTTGGCACTTTTATAATTTCAAAATGTTCTAAAGCTGACAATGAATGACTTGTTTTGCATGTGCGTAAAAGTTCAAGATTGTTTTCGATGTTTATGTATGTATGGGAAGTGTCATATAAATGGCCAGCATATTTTGAATTTCATGATGTCTTCAATGCTTTGATGTGTTCATTAAATATAATTTTAAAGGATCGGCCGGTTTGTCTAATATAGTGGTTTTGTCAATTATTGGAATTTAATTTTTATACTCCACTATTACAAAATTAATTAGGTATGTCTAATTCGTGTCATGTTACACATATTATTCTTTTGGGTTATTTATTTTCAATGACATGTTTTATACTTATTGAGTATTCATGAATTAAAACTCAGCACAGCCATAAACTATTTGAAATAATCGCTTAAATTTCTAATTTCAAAGTATGAAAGCCTTACTGGTAAAGTAATTAAGAATGGGTGAGGCTGGACCACGGAAAGACTTTTAGCTTTCCAAGAAGGGATTGAAATATAAATCTCTAAGAACATTTCGTAGATTTCAATGTAGGCCTATAACGAAATATATAATTAGCCAATAACGAACCGTTGCACCTCGTGAAGGATCTAGTCGTTAATTACAAAGAGATAAAATTTCAGAAGACAATCACACATAGGCTGTAATTTGGAAACCATAAGCACGAAGAGACTAAATTGGATGGTAGTAAGCCGTTTAGAGAAGCCCTTTCCAGAGCGGACCGAAAACCCGCTGACTGTCCTATTACCTCATGTATATGTGGGTGTACACTCGTGTGCACTGTTAAAAGTGAACAGGCGTGAGCACTGTCAAACTTTTTAAATCTAATTAAATCAGCGTATGGCCAAATAGCTTAAAATATCTTGGTTCATTCGGCGTCACCAATAATAACTGTACGAGCAAAATATGCTTCGCTCTCAAAGATATTTCTTTATATTACCAACAAGCATTCGGTAGGGAAGATCAATAAGCATGTAGGCAGAAAATAAATTGCAGTTGACTGCTACTCAGATTCTACATCTCTGTTCAATTCTCCGCCTCTAAAACTAGATCTACACGTTGCGTACTAAGATTCAATCTTAGACCTTTTGCTGGTGGGGAAAATTGACTCTACAGAATAGTTGTTTAGTGTTTTTCAACACAAGACTACGCCACTAATTTAAAATGTCCTTCATCTGTTTTATATTTCCATTATTAAAAATGAGTAAGCTAACCCATTGACATTAAAGACACTATACAAACCATACCTATAGATAAATAACTGAAACTGTACAACAGTAATATAAACAGTACAGATTTATATCCAACTATATGTAATAATTACATACCGAGACTCCAAAATGCACTCCACTTAAATTTTGAAAACATTAAAGTTTTAAATTTCCTGTAATATATGCAATCTTATCACTTAGAGGAAGTGCTTGACGGTTTTTCAAACCACCCCACTTTCCAAAACAGTTAGGGATGATTTACTATCACTGGTAAATGAATAAAACATTTCCCAATATTTATTTTATTATTGCGCAAAGCCTTTCAGAATCAATGATTCCATCATCAGGCACTTCACAAATTCCTTCAGTTAGGGGATGGTCAAAACATTTTTCTTCTCTCGCAGTAAATACATGGGTGATTTAATGGGCGGTTTCTAGTAAAAATAATGGGGTAAGTAAACCTTTGTCATTATATACTTCAGTGTGTGAGATTATTTATTTTTATATTGATGAAAGAAGAAGAAATGTGAAAAGTAGAGGTCTCTAAGTTACCCTTGCTCAACATGATTCCAATTTGAATAAAATTTTTGCACAAGTGGTACCAATTTGGGGATAGAGTGGTCAATGTTCTTGATGGCATTGCTTTTGTCTCTTCAATAACATACGTTAGATATATCTTTCGATGGTTCATCTCATTTAAAATTTTCTCCTCCACCCGTCATTTTGGGTGAGAGCAGGTTATCTTGAAGTCTTGAAGTATAACGTTTATAATTACAATATAATTAGTTCAAACTATGTATATATCATCAAAAGAGATTCAACCGTTAAAATCTTTAAGTAGGGGGCTATTGCGATGCCATTTGTACTGCATTTATCAGCTAATGTATTATTATTGTTCCCACTTAGTACTAACAATAATAGTTACCTACATGCATATCAAATAATACTAGCAAAAATTCCTCCTATCAGTGTGTCAAAGAAATATGTTTTCTCCATTTTAATGCTATTACTTGGACACTAGCCGAGCATTTGTACATCGTATATGTAAAGATTTTTTGACGTGACAACGTCTTAAATTAGGTTGCGGCTCGGAGTCACTCATGAAAAAGTGTAACGCCCGGTAACGTTACGATGCCCGTCCAGTGGGTCCGCCGCACGGGATCCGCACGGGATAAAGCAGATAACTGTGGGTCCGCCGCACGGGATAAAGCAGATAACTATGTTTATTCGTGAAAATGTGGAGTGCTTAGATTCGTCATTTACAACAACTACAACAATAAAGGTAAATAATTGTACACTGATATTTCATTATCGTAAACTATGATTGATTGATTAATTGTTAGATTGACACAAAAGTTGAGAAAACTGAGTTTATAGGTTATGTCATACTATTGACAAATGTTGATAGTGTTAAGTAAATTATTAGTTTAAATCACTCTGCAATCAATCGTAATTCAGTCGATTGAGAAGAAACAGCGCGTATTGCTAGTCAAACATTGAAAATAACAAATTATAACCTCTAACCTGTCATAACAGTGCGACCAAACAAACGAACAAACGAACTAAACCGACCAATCACCACGCGCGAAGTTAGAATTTAACTGTGTTTAGCAAGAATTTCAAATTCCAATTTTAGTAAATGTTTTATTCAACTTTACCATTTACAATAAAAATTTTTTATTAATTTCAAATTATGTACAATGTTTTAGTAAACAAAATATATTTCTATAGTTAAAATTTGTGCAATTCTTATTTTCATTCAATTCCTTGTTCCTATTGTGCAATTTAATAATATTCATATCAATAAATATTATACCGAGAAAAAGACGTTGTCACGTAAAATCTTCGCCCGTAAAACCGACTTTACAGGTAACCATAATTTTTTATTACAATTATTTTCTTTTCAACACTTTGAGAAGCTATGCGTGTTGAAGAAACGGTCTAAAATACCTTGGTAGGTGGGGTCACTACACAGGTTACACACACTAAGGTTACAGAGTTAGAATTTAACTTTTGCTGAAGTGATAACAATTCGGGGTGGATTGGGAGAAAAGTTGGTCTTCTTGGTGTCATAGGTTTTGTCTCAAGTGCGACTAATTTCAGGCTTAAATCAATGGGTCATCTCAATTAAAATTTTGCTGTTGCTCTTCACTACCTTTAAGTAATTTTTATTTAACCGAAAGGTAGAATTTTGATCACTATATACGTGATAACAATCAGGACAAAACAAGTATTTAAAGTTAAAAAAATTAGAAAAATCTGCAATCATCTTTCACTAACGAGCCTTCAACTTAAGAGGAATTCCGAACCATCGTCACTACCTCATGGCATCTTCACAAAGAGAATTCTTTCCTCTGGCATCCGAGCAGGAATAGAGGCCAGAAACTTTCGGACCACAGGTTGACGCCTTCCGACACGAACAATCTGTGCGTACAAATTGTGAAACGTAACACAAATACGCGACTTTGCAATGATTGAACCTTTTCCAGTTGATGAGTTCAAACTTGAGTTGAAAGGTTACGGAGAAATATAAAAAACATCGTGCGAAAACCACAGAAAATTGGTGCTAATAATATTTTTTTTTTCGTTTAAAAGAACACCATCACTTGTATTAAGAGTGAACTCTTTAAGCGATAAAACTACAGAAAGAGATTATTACATTTAAATCTCAGAAACATCAGAAAACATTAATACGATACAACATACTCAATAGTAAACGCCTTTATAGGGAATCGTATTAATAGCTAATGTTTTTAGAAAATTTCCTCAAATAAATTAGTAACTGAAACTTAATATAATGTTTGCCATTCCAAAACATATTGCCACCAAATACTTCTCTGTCTTCATTTCAAGGTGAAAAACGTGCTACAAAATATGGAAGTAACCTTTATTTTCCAAATACCATTCACTTATTAATCTAGTGATCATTGTACCTCAAAAACAACACCTATGAAACTGGTAATTTTCAATGCTGTTCTTTCTGTTAGTTAAAGAATTATTTCTAAAGGTTAAAATTCACAAGTTTACAGTTTTTTACCCATTTTCACTGCGGAATACTAGATTAACACCAAAGTTTTTCCGCTTCTGTTTTTCATGTTTGAGAAGGCTTTGTGCAGGTTGAAAGTATTAAACGTATTTCTGAATCATTAACTTTGTTTTATTAAAGCAGAAATGACGTCAACTTACACATATTTGACAGACCTTTGATCACAAACATATACTACACTGTTAGAGCTTTGGAAAGGTATTTAGCTAACTGTTATTAACGTTTGAAATTACCGGTCAGATTCCGTTATATGCCCCCAACGCTTAAACCTTTTTTCAATGAAGTTTAAGCGTTGGGGGCATATAACGGAATCTGACCCAAAATATATTATGACAAGCTCAAAGTTGTTATTAAAAAATTCATGAAAAATTTAATATTGGATTTTTTTGCCTCATGTTTTTTTCACGTGGATTTTTATAAACGTGTTCCACCATTACGTTGAATTAGGTGTGAGAGTTGGAACTGTCAAACGCCTTTTTAAAACAAAATAGTTGGATTTTTAAACTTTTGTTGTTATTTAATATTATGATCTATCGCTCATATGAACAGGAGCAATTTTTTTTATAACGATTGGGAATTTGATTTACGATATCTTAAGGAATAAAAAGAAGAGTAATTTTACAAAGACAGGATTCATCTTATCAACTTAAACAATAATAAACTGAATTTTGAAAAAAAGAACGTTCACTAAATACATCTCAAGTTTTGTCTAGTTACTAATGGAAAGATACCAATAACTTGATAAAAAATGTATCAATGATAGAAATTACAATATGGCAGTGGGTTATATGTATAAAATCTGTAATAATTCGAGAATTTTATAAACCCATGCGATAAAAAGGTGCTTTAGAAATAGTGCATAGTATATTTCAAGTTGCATTGCAGACCATAAAGCTGGTAATGTCTAGAAACTAAAACGTTAGTGCTGAGTGATCACTGTTATGGATACTGGCTACTGTATGTATGTCCCTCTATGTCACATATGCCACCCACAGTTAAAATCAGCTGCAAGCGAAATATATCCTTACTTTCTGCAGTTCTGTGTGATGGTAAGGTAGTTCTACATCTAGACGTTATGTGCGGAAAGAGGATATTACGGTTATAACTATACGGCCTATGATGTGTTCACTCACCCCTCATCACATTCCTCTACAATACACATCTGTTGAGCTTATTCATCCCATCTGGCTCACCACAGCAGTGAAAGGCCTTATAATCCAGTAAATGACCATTTTCCCATGTATTTATCCCATACAGCACCGATTCCCATAAACATTTGGATTTAGGTTCTAGTTGTCCTCTATTTCAAAGTCCGAAGAAGAGATCATATTGCAGATCTCGAAACGTAGTGTTCATAATTTTTTTGTATCACTAAACGTTGGCAAATGTCCGGAAAAAATTCTATTCCCTTCAGAATGGGAAAGCTACACTGAACTATACAGGGTGGCCTAAAAGTCTTTCTTGTCACAAGTCATTTTGGGGAATGGTATATTATTTTTTTACTGGTTAAAATATTGATTTTACAATAAAGTTTGAAGAATACAAAAATTTTGCAACTAAACGGGATCCGAACCACGCAAGCGTCGAAATATTCAAAATAGGTTGTATCTGTGGAACAAGATTTTTTCTGTTATACTATACAGGTCATTCACAGTCATTCTACCCGTCCGGAAGAAAAGTTGCTTGTGGGGATAAGGGTTTGCTGAGAACAATGTGAGAGGTTGGGGCTGCGAAGCAGGTAGAATCCGAACCACATAAAGACGGTGAAATTAATTTAATTGAAATGTACTTGCAATGCGTTATATCACTCGCTATAACACCGAGGGTGATAGATCTTAAATTTATACAAGTCCATGTAAAAATAATAAAAATCTCAGAGAAATACAGTTAAATATGGTTATAACTTCAACTATATCAAAGTCAGTAAAGAAATAGAGGTAAAAGTTTTTCCATAAAACAAATGTAACCTAAGTGATTCTTATTTGATTTTCAAATATGAGATATCGTTTTAATCCAAATTAAAAGCACGAATTTTTACCTCCCTTGGGATTTTCCGCTGAAACTGTTCGTTTTCTTGTAAACTGGCTTTAAAATTTTAAATGGTCGTCATGGGTGAAGCAAATTTAAACTTTTGTTGTAGTCAAATACAAATATGCAGAGTTGGTTAAAATTTGGATTTAATCTGTACAGTAATTTATTGCTATTTATTTTGAATAAAACCCACAGGCATAAATACAAAAACCGTTTTTTATCGGATTTTTCGATAAAAATCCTGTTTTCTTAACGAAACAAGATAGACCATTGGTTACATTTGTTTGTTTTTTTTTTTCATTTCATCTAAGGAACAATATCCTAAATTTGTGTAATGAGTTTTGCCACTCTCTGTATATTTATAAGATAGCCCACAATTTACCAACACAGAGATGTTACAAATATAAATTTATCACATGAATCATTTACTTTTATTATTTTGCTGTTTCGAAACTTACAGTCATGTACATTTAAGACAGAAGGGCTTCCTCAGTACACAAATTGCGCTGTAAAACTGCCCTTCAGTAACAATATAACACATCTGATTGTTCTACAATGTCTAAACTGAAAACATTGGGAAATGATAGAACTAATGCTTTTTAGGTGATCTCTCTTGTTTCACGCTCCGTCGAATTGTAATTTATTATATAGTTAGTTACACAAAACTTTCACCGAATACTCAACGATAGCACCAGAAGTAAAACGGGAATACTTTGTCAATGTAATTGTCGTTAAAAGACACTGCCATTGCAAAAATGAATGACATTCGTAGAATTTTAAGAGGTATTCAAACCAGTCCAAAAAGTGTTTTCACGTTGATTAAGTATATTTGTCGATGTGAAATTCTACAAGAAATATCTATTATATGTTAGCTTGACCTTAGTTTTAATCTTATGAGTATGTTTTTCCACCTGAATAAGAGATTAGACCCCATATCTTGAAATACAGTATTTCTCGTTTTATTAGGTCAAATAACCTGTGAGTGTACAAATTGTTGTTTAATGTATAGAACTGCACAAGATGGTTTTTAAGGACGAGTTTTTATCTTTCGTTCTCCCTTATAAAGGAATTTAAAATTAAATATTTAAAGGGGCGAGATGTAGGTTTACTCTTTAAAATATTGAGATGTTCACCATGTAAAACAGAAAAGAGGCAAAATAGTCAGTCTTAGGCCCCACAAATGTTTCAATCATATATTATTGAAAAAGGCGAGAATTTATGAACACCTGATATATATTTAAGTAAATTATTACGGCATCTATCGGCAAAAGTTAAGTCAAATTCAACCAAATTATTCAATCATTGATGTAAAAGTAACTTTTGTGATGTGAAGAATGGCAGCGACTTGGATTAACTTGGTTTGTTTTTAAATTTTACTTAAATTTAGTATTGTAAGATGTATTTTAATCATTTTTTAGTAGCAGAATAGTGTTTGGGTGATTATAAATATTTTTCAAAACATTTCAATAATTCTCCGGCTTCCAAAAGCACTGGTTATGAAATACTGCCAACTCGTGGGTCAGCAGGGTAAAGCGCTCTGTAATTTTTACCTACTGAAACACTGCTGTGTTTTAGAATTTACGTTGAAGAGGACGCTCTGACCTGAGAGAGTCATAAATCTTCTTCGGTGCAAAGTTCAAAAGAGTCAATGTTTTCAGTGCGCTTGCAGACTCTCCGAGGTTAATGAGAATGTACCAGGTACTATGGCGAACATAAGTCCAATTTAATAGCTCCAATACTTTGGAGCACACATTAATGTGTTGAACCACGGTCACTGTTTTCTTATTCGCTTGTCAGAGACTCCGGGTTTGAGGTAGAGCCCAGCTCACCAACAAGTGCTGTGTTTAGAATTTACTTTGAAAAGTAAGGTAAAGGCAACTAATGTGTCTGTTTTTTTTTCGGAAGTTAGGTCATAATTTGTTGTGTTCCTTTCATGGACGCTACCTGAAATAACAAATTATTCACCTTTTTGCTTTTTAGTTTTGAAAATCAATTTTGAAGATAACATTTTCACCCTCAGCTCATGGATACATACAGAAACCTCCCCCCATATGCAACTCAATTTAACCCCACCCTCGTTCTTGCCTATTCTAAACACAAAAGGTTGACACATCTCTGAACTTCTTCATCGTGTTTACATACAAAAAGTTGACACATCTCTGAACTTCTTCATCGTGTTTCATAAAAAAAGTTGGCACATCTCTGAAATTCTTCATCGTGTTACATACAAAAAGTTGACACATCTCTGAACTTCTTCATCGTGTTTCATACAAAAATTTGACACATCTCTAGACTTCTTCATCGTGTTTCATACAAAAATTTGACACATCTCTAGACTTCTTCATCGTGTTTCATACAAAAAGTTGACACATCTCTAGACTTCTTCATCGTGTTTCATACGAAAAGTTGACACATCTCTGAACTTCTTCATCGTGTTACATACAAAAAGTTGACACATCTCTGAACTTCTTAATCGTGTTGCATACGGCATTTAACGCTTTTCGTTACAGTCCGCTGAAGTATTGCAAAAATGCCCATTAGTTATAGGTACCCTATAAGAATAATGTTAATCTTCACACACTTTTATACCCTTATCATCGAAGTATGAGATATGCCTACTTTAAAGATATGATTAATTCGCATTCAAACACTTTTTTTAGTTTATTTTTATATGCGTTTTTTAGTCATTCAGAAAATAAAAAGTGTTTCGACGTGTTAAGCCTTTTTTAGTTTTTCTTTTAAAGTGTTTACTTTCGGAATATTTCAACGATGAAGCCCAAGAAGGTTTGAGATTTCTCTTCTGAACATGTCAAAAAGGATTTCGATCCGTAAAACTAATATTTTTAACATCACATCTTTAATAATTCTGCGGATAAACTCAATAAAGTCATAAAAAACTTGAACTTGAACATTGTCCTTATAGGGTTAAAATGAAGATTACCGGATCTTAAGGTCGACAAATGCACTGTTTAAGGTGTTATACATTGCCGTAGGGTTTCAAAATCCATATTTCAACGATGGAACACAAGAAGGTTTGAGATTTCTATTCTGAACAAACTAATAAACATATACAAAAATAGGTTTGACCGTAAAACTAATATTTTTAAAGTGATATCTTTTATATATTTTGCAGATAAATTTAAAGTAATAAAAAACTCTAACCTTAACATTGTCCTTATAGAGCTAAATATCAAGAATGCCGGCTCTTAAGGTCGATAACTGCAGTGTTTTTATTACGACGTAAATGTTACAGTTATTAGTTTTGCCATACTTTTCCGTACGCAACACGAGTGAACGCAACATAATACTCGTTTTGTTTAGTTGCGTACAGATATAGCGGCGCAGCCGGACTGTCCCTGGGTACCGTTTGTTTGTCCCGGACAGGACATTCGCAAACACAAACACAAACACAAACACGGAGCCGGACACGGAAGCTGGGGAGGAGCGGCGGCGTCTCTTGAGAGATGCAAACAGCTGCGTTCGCTCACAGGTAGCGAGAACCGGGTACTCCTCCCCATTGTGCTTCGACAGCTGACGGAAGGAGGGAGGCGCAGCACAGGTTCGGATTCCGAGTGAAGGATGGAGGTACCGTTCGGCGATCAGGTGGGCCCACAAAAACTACCGGTACCCTCCCACGCTCCCAGCCCGGCTCCCACAGTCAATATTGATAGTCCATTCAGTTAGGATCAGGATATTGGAGATGAATGGCATTTAACAGGATGGACAGATGAGCACTCCAGGCGAGCACAGTGCGCTAACTAAGAGTAACACTAGTGCTAGTAAGCACATTTATAATGTGCTAAATTCCACCGTTCGCTTTCTTGGACAGACCAAACTGCAATGAAAACCAAATTTTACTACCAACTGAACACGACCTAAATTAATAATCCTTTAGAAACCCCACACTAGGCATTACTGGTGAGCCGTTCGTTATCAGTCAATATGTACTAAAGGACCAAACAACAGCGGTAATATACAGAGTGTTCCTGAACTTTTGCAACATCAATTAAAACAAAATTTTACTACCAACCGAACACTACCTAAATAAATAATCCTTAAAAACCCTCAAATCCGACGCTAGGGCATTACTGGTGAACTGTTCGTTATCAGTTACTATATATTAAAGGACCAAACAACAGACAAGCGGTAATATACAGAGTGTTCCTGAACTTTTGCAACATCAATTAAAACAAAATTTTACTACCAACCGAACACTACCTAAATAAATAATCATTAAAAACCCTCAAATCCGACGCTAGGGCATTACTGGTGAACTGTTCGTTATCAGTTACTATATATTAAAGGACCAAACAACAGACAAGCGGTAATATACAGGGTGTTCCTGAACTTTTGCAACATCAATTAAAACAAAATTTTACTACCAACCGAACACTACCTAAATAAATAATCCTTAAAAACCCTCAAATCCGACGCTAGGGCATTACTGGTGAACTGTTCGTTATCAGTTACTATATATTAAAGGACCGAACAACAGACAAGCGGTAATATACAGGGTGTTCCTGAACTTTTGCAACATTGGGTGCATATACCGGTGATCGTGACTAAAATTCGTCTTTCGTTCTTAAGAGCAAATTAATTGAATAGTTTGAAACTTCGAGCGTTTTTATGAGACATATTTGGCAATAAACATATGTAGGTATAAAATTTCTGGGTTGGTTTTGAATGGCCCTGTACCTACATAATTTAATAGTAAGAGGACAAAAATTCGGGAATTTTCATTTTAACATGAGCGACAACGTCAACACTGGAAGTTTTAATACAGACTGAATCAGACAGATTCCTTAGACACCTCCTTGTTGACTTTTCAGATAATCAAATTGGTAATATATGGCCAACTGGCCAAAACAACCAATGTTGGCTTCTACGACGTTTACCCGAAGGTTATTCCAAATATTTATTTTTCCGAAATATAGTTTTTTACTTAAAAAAGTTCCTAAGGGGTCTTTCAAAATTTCGAGATGTGTCAGCAATTAGTTTGCAGGAAAGGTTTTGTACGCTGACTTCGGAGGATGGTGGTAGATAGAAGATGAGGCAATCGCAATTCACGTTCATAGTAAGAAAGGTATTTTGAATCATTTTATGTGAGTTTTGACACATTCTGTACACGAAATCATCATATCTTCAACATTCTGGATGAGTAATGTGTATGGGGTTATTAAAAATAAATGATGTCCACATAGAAAAAATGAACTCTGTGGAAAAGGCCAAATCCATTTTCAAAACAAACTATATTACATGTGTTCTGTATAGAGAGACGATTTAATATGCGGGAGTTATATTATTAAAGTCCTTACTACTTAGAATCTCATATTTAATACTTGTTTAATAATGCACTCTTAACTGCGTTTCATATGTGAAATGTTTAATGCATTATTAGTATTTTCGTACTTTACAGACACTTTGTGGTCACAGGACAGTATAAACCATACTGACATTAATATGTTTGATACATTAGTCTCCCAAATAGAAATGTAGATTTATAGTTTGCACACACCGCAACGTAATTAAGAAGTAAAAGTAAAGTTGATTCAGGAATTACTTATCTGGAAAAAGGTTTTTCTATTTAATTTACCATCTAAAAGTAAATATTACTAATGTTAGCTGATCTGGTCATCTGGTTATAGAAGAATACATGAGAACAGATATATAACTTTATACTTTAACCTTTTAAACATTTATTTTGGATTTGATAGGTCTCATGAAAACCATATAACTTTTTCAATGCTATACATCATTAGGGTTTCTCCACAAAAATGGTAAGTCCCTAACCTACTTTTTTCAGCCTCTATAATTTTTGTTTCAATATCAAAGGTGATAATAGATGTTTAACAGATATTTCCAAAAATCTACACTACAAATAAATAAACTTCTGTATCGATCCATAATGCAGTTTTCATGAAAGATATAACACCTTAGAAAGAGGTGTAGAATATTGTTTGTGAAATGACTAACTCACGCAGTTAAGATGTTTATAATTTTTCATACTGGTTGATAAAAGATAATATAGATTTTATTTTATTACGGGTTGTTTCCATGATTGCTTAAAGGTCCCCAAGCAATCCTATTTCCTATTCCTTTAAGGGTATTCTAACATCATGGATAGTTAAAGATATATTGCAATTATGCCAATTATAATTAAAATAATAGAATCTTGTGTAGTGAACCAGCTCCATGAGTAATTTGTGATTAGCTTTATAAATTTCAGTTTGGTTTTATAAAAATTCCTTTATGGAAACAGTTGAAACTAGAGTTGAATATTTTTAACGTGGTCTCACATGTTAACCTATGTAAAATAAGAGTACTATGGACTCTTGAAAAATAAATTAAAAGTTTTAAAAAGTTATCTGAGTAATATAAAACAATTGGTTATTTTCGAAAATAATTGCTCAGATTCTGTGATGTCCATGCAGGTATACCACAGGGTTCTGTGTTGTACCTTTCTTTTTTCTTGTATTTTCGAAAATAATTGCTCAGATTCTGTGATGTCCATGCAGGTATTCCACAGGGTTCTGTGTTGTACCTTTCTTTTTTCTTGTATTTTCGAAAATAATTGCTCAGATTCTGTGATGTCCATGCAGGTATCCCACAGGGTTCTGTGTTGTACCTTTCTTTTTTCTTGTATTTACCAATGATTGGAAGTTTAGTGTCCCTTCGTCTCTTTGTAATGTATGCTGGTAACACTACCTTAGACCACTCGGATATAAATATATCTAGTGTTGAGGGTGAACTCAATAGTTCTTTGGTTACAGCCTGGTACTCAACAACAAATTAGTGTTGAATTGCAGTAAACAAAAAAATATACTTTCACTTAAAAATTGTGTTTCTAAGTGATAATTGTTTTAACCCTTTTAAGCTTCTTGGTGTCTATTAAGAAAGTAACCCTTTTTCTAAAAAAATTAAAAATATGTGTAAGTTGAGGAATTCTATTCATGGCACACTTTGGATTGTCGTAATCATGAAATATATGGATTACGCTTATGAGAAACTCAACATCAGCCTAAAAAGGCACTTCAAACTATTGCTGGAACTATTCCGAACGTATCCTTAACTAACTAATGTGGAGCTGTTTTCCATGAATGTAAAATAATGACTGTTGCATTTATTTAAGTGCACAGTAATAGTACTAAAATAAATCAAACCAATCCTTCATTACACTGAATAAGTATTTTAAGGACTATAAGTATCAACAACTTCCAGTTACCAGAATCCGTAAAACACGTTCCACTTAAAGACATTTAACGTAGTATTATCTGACTGACCTCAGTAAAAGTGTTTTTATACAATCGATGAATATCTGACTTGTGGTATAAGTAATTTAATCTTGACGATGTCTATTGTAAATTTTACTTAATGGCAAACAAATGTTCTTGATTCTTGAAAAACTACAAGATCTGTTCTCAAAAGGCACCAGTTGAAAAAATATAAAAAAGAATAACAACATACGCACACTAAACTGAGTATGAAGACCATCCTCTAATTATTATAAACAAAAAATTAAAATCTTTTTTTTTAATTAAAATTAAAAAAAAATTTTATCACAATTCGTGAGTGTTAGAAAAATATATCTAATTTATACTAAACAAAAAATTGAGTGAAATTTGAACTTTTCTAGTTTTGAATTGGCTACTGTGAAAAGCAGATAATAATATGTAAGCTAATTGAACGTGGTTTTGGAGTTGTCCTCATTTTCTTAAAGTTATCGGACAAAAGTTAGTATAAAACCTTTTAATAATTGTAAATAGCAATGGGAATATGGCCAATAAGGAATTTTAAGCCAGTTTTTTTAGGAATAGGTAAAAAATTAAAGAATAGCAATTGTTATGGTTTAGAAAAAGCCAATAAAAGACGATTGAAGTAGATCCGGACATATTCTACTGATACATTTTCACTTCTGGAATGCAGTTATCTGTTAGTGTCTGAGGTAGGGAATAGTGTAAATAATATATACGTGTGCCTATATTAATTATATATATATACCTATAAGGAACAAAAATGTGTGTTATAATAATTGTGCAAATTAAAATAATCGGAAGCTGCAGCTACAAGTCACGTAATGTCACATCAAGGAATGGTGTCTGTAGCACGATCACGAAAGGGTAGTTGGTTAAACTACGCCAGAACGTCACTTCACGGAACGTCAAGTAATGTTTGCCGACCATGCGACTTTGGAACGTTACAGCATGACACGTCACATCAAGGAAAAATTATAGGCTACTCGACAACGGCACTTAACGTCATGGACGTAACGTAAAATATGATTGTTGGCTACACGATACCGGAACTTTACATCATGGCACGTCACGTAACAGAAATATGGGTAGTTTCATGAAATTGGAATGATGTTACTTGACGTTACGTGAATACACAACACTGGAACGTTTTGACACAGCATGTCACGTCAAGGAAAGATGTTAGAAACACAACACCGAACACAACGTCTCGAAATAGTTTAACTGTGCAGTTACCGCAACGTTACGTTACAGCACGTCAAGTCAAGGGAAGGTGTTGGCCACACAACACCGAACACAACGTCTTGAAATAGTTTAGCTGTACAGATATCGCAACGTTACGTCACAGCACGTCACGTCAAGGGAAGGTGTTGGCCACACAACACCGAACACAACGTCTTGAAATAGTTTAGCTGTACAGATATCGCAACGTTACGTCACAGCACGTCACGTCAAGGGAAGGTGTTGGCCACACAACACCGAACACAACGTCTTGAAATAGTTTAGCTGTACAGATATCGCAACGTTACGTCACAGCACGTCACGTCAAGGGAAGGTGTTGGCCACACAACACCGAACACAACGTCTTGAAATAGTTTAGCTGTACAGATATCGCAACGTTACGTCACAGCACGTCACGTCAAGGGAAGATGTTGGCCACACAACGCCGAACACAACATCTTGAAATAGTTTAGCTGTACAGATATCGCAACGTTACGTCACAGCACGTCACGTCAAGGGAAGGTGTTGGCCACACAACACCGAACACAACGTCTTGAAATAGTTTAACTGTGCAGTTACCGCAACGTTACGTTACAGCACGTCAAGTCAAGGGAAGGTGTTGGCCACACAACACCGAACACAACGTCTTGAAATAGTTTAGCTATACAGATATCGCAACGTTACGTTACAGCACGTCAAGTCAAGGGAAGGTGTTGGCCACACAACACCGAACACAACGTCTTGAAATAGTTTAGCTGTGCAGATACCGCAACGTTACGTCACAGCACGTCACGTCAAGGGAAGACGTTGGAAACACAACACCAAACACAACGTCTCGAAATAGTTAGCTGTGCAGATACCGCAACGTTACGTCACAGCACGTCACGTCAAGGGAAGACGTTGGAAACACAATACCGAAAACAACGTCTCGAAATAGTTTAGACGTTCAGAAATCAACTGTGACTCCAAATTAAAGTGTTTCATTTTCACTTTAGAGTAAACAATATTACATCAAGTAAGATAAGGGTTTCTAGTGCAAATAAAATAAAATCGTTTAACAATATAAATTAGTTCAGAATGTTCTTTATGCCAACCTACTAACGCAGTGACAGAAATCGAATTTTAAATTATTATAAATTGTGTTTTTTTGACAAGGTATTACAAAATTACATGTCTACCTGCCCTTAGTTAAACATTGTAAGATATAACGGAATGGTCTGTAATATATTTCTTGAGATTGTATCATGTAATTGTGTATCACTACCCAAGCTAAGAAATACTTAATATACTTGATTTTAATCTATGCTTGTGTGTGCCCTCTTCACAATGAAGCCTCTTAAACGCGTAGGTTGTATAAAGCTTCGCAGAGCAATAATTCTACTTTGATAAATGGGGCCGAATGAGAACGCAGTAAGCTATTCTGAGAATAGAGGACAAGATAATTGCTCTAAAAACCGAACTAAAGGTTTTATTGAAAACAAATCAAATTTATTTTCTCATGCCAATTAACACTTCTATTCTATTCATTATTGGTATACTACTGTTAAATCGGATGGCAGTAAGCCATCCGAGTAAAAAATGGATAGCATAAATTCACGTGTTTAAACGATTGTGAATTTCACATATAACTGGAAAACGAATGGATGGAATAAACTGATGTTTCTATAAATAACCCGAGCTCGGCCGAAGATGGCACGAGTGCTCCCGATGTCCCGATGTCTGTCAACCGTTTCCACTACTGAAGGGATGGCTACAACCTTTGATTGTACTTTTTACACAAACAAGAATAGTTTTTTATCGTTTCTGGAGGGTGCGGATGTGTTGTTCAGTTTTTGTGTGCAATGACACGGTTGGTACTTGTTTTAGGCACCCTGGTCCCTCAGATATATACCTGAGTTTTTTGACCAATTTGTCTTGTGATCACCGTGACTTTGTCAATTAGTTTCTAACATTTATATATGCTTAACCCAATAACTCAACATTTGGTACTTGAAGAAGGGATTAGATTCCAAACTTTGAAACGTAGATCCATTTCAGATAACAATCTATTATCGTTTCAAATCGTCCATCGTCAATAATAAACTTTAAAAATAGTGATCTATCTATTAAAACAGAAGCTCAAATGTTATTAAATGTAATTTAATAAAAACATAGATTTCAACAGTTTGAAAGGGTTTTCTGTAGTTTTAGTGAAAACCCTCAATTGAATGGGAGAATGCAATTGACTGATTCGTCCATTTAGCCCTAAAAGAAAATAACTGATATAACTAAATAAATGAACCGATTGAAACCGGTTTCACTCATTTCCGAAACAATTGAATTATGGTATATGTCTAATTTTAATGCCGAATTATGGATGCGCATATTAGTTTTTCTTCTTAAGTGTATACGTTTTCGACATTTAAATTTACAGTGCAGGGTAGTTTGAGATTCTTTTTAATAACCAATAAAATATAAAAAAATACGAAACCTTCTTTGAGTACTCATCAATTATATCTTTAAAATGAGATATATTCTATATTTCTATGGCTAAGATCATTAAAGTGATTAAAGTTTAACTTTATTGTTATTACATCAATAACAAGCCGGCTGGCTCTTAAACAAAAAATGCCGGCTCTTAAACCAAAACTGGCGGCCTTTAAACAAAAAACGCCGGCTCTTCAACCGAAACTGCCGCCTCTTAAACAAAAACTGCCGGCTCTCAAACCAATAATATATATCCCGTTATACATGTGAGTTTAGGGGGGTGAAAACTGTACCACGATTGGCTGAAGCTTGACCGTTCAAGGACCAACACGACCAAACAGTGATCATTATGGCCTCTTATCACGATGCTGCCAGATTTTTTATAATTTGATGCTACCTATCTTTTTGAAGCTATACGCTACAGCGAAAATAGAATATTGTATAAGTGGACATGGGCGAACTAATTGTGTTAAAGATTTCGACTCTGTGTGAATCAGAAAACCGCTAATAGTCATGAAACAGGCTGCTTAAACCTGAGACTAAGCTTTTTTTTTTTTTTCCTTTGGGATATTGGGGTGGATTCATAGATCCTCACACGTCAACCTGAGCTTATTGTGTGCCCCTTTGATGTTAGAGGGGTAAGCCTATCTTCGTGCCCTTAATTAGGCTAAGAAGCTTTTCCCCGATACTAGCATCTGGTTCGTCGCCTGGTTGTTTGTCACCGAAAAGAGCCCTTCTCCTTGCTCCCAGTCTCTCACAGTCCAGTATTATGTGTTTTGCAGTCTCTTCAGACTTATTGCAGAGTCTACACTCCGAGGCCTCATTTCGTAAACCTAGAGTGTTTAGGTGTTTCCTGAAGTGGCCGTGTGTCCAGTGATCAAGGCAATCACTTGCTTAACCCGATCCCTGCCCAGACCCATCAGCCATCTGGTGAATCCGGAGCTAGAATCGGCAAGCAGTCTTTTGCCGAGTGCTTGTCCTTGGTGACTCTGCCACCGCACGCGGTGTGTCTTCCTGGACCATTTGTTTATACTTTGGTAAGCGGCTGACTTGCTTATACCACAACTCGGTTCTGGACCGGTGTATGGCATGCTTGCTCCGCTTTTGGCAAGCCTGTCGGCGCATTCGTTGCCACCTATGCCTGTGTGGCCCGGTACCCAACCAAGACGCACACAGTTGCGTGATCCAAGCTTGCAGAGAGTGTTAAAGCACTCCCACACAAGCCTGGATGAAATGCTGTTGGAGAGACTAAGCTTACAAACACAAGTACGGAACAATTTAAAAATAATATTGGGGTGACATTCCAGTAAGTAGTTTTAATTTAAGATGGATTTTGCAGAATAAAGTAACTTTAATTAGTGGTAGTGTTAATGCAAAGTAGTTAATTAGTTGAATAATATACTCAGACTAATTTAAAAAAAAAAAAAAAAAAAAAAAAAAAAAAAAAAAAAAAAAAAAAAAAAAAAAAAAAAAAAAAAAAAAAAAAAAAAAAAAAAAAAAAAAAAACCAAAATTAATACTTCATGGCAAAATAATTACAAGGAGTATTATTATACTTGAAATATTTAGTGGTCTACCACCAGTTACTCTAACATATGCAAACCACTTCCATAACTCAACTAGTACGTTTCGCATTCAATGGCTATTAAACACATTAAGGTAACACACATACGCAATTTGATTGCAATTAGTGTTTGAGTGCAGTGGTTAGATGCTTCGTTTATGCAACTACTAACTCCTTTATGCAACTAATTGAAGCCTGCGCTTCGGTTTACCTTTGCTCCATTGGAGTTTTTTGCTCTGGGAATTAGTGCTGGAGCAGAGAACCAATTTTAATTTCCCCCAAGAAAGAAACTCACTGTCAGCCACGTTATTGTAGTATTGGTGGAGGCCGAAATAGGCAGGTATCAAAAGGGTTAAAAATATGAAATGATCTTTTTTTGTCAGATGATATTTTTCTTAACATGACACATTTAAAACAAACCCATATAAAAGTAAATACATGTTAAAACAGCACAAGCTATCTTATACAGACCTGCCAAGTGGTGACTTTAATTATAGTTATGGCAATCAGTTTCAATTACGAAAAATTTAAGACGAGAAAAATTATCGTTTTGTATTTTTACCCTTTTATACTCTCCCATTTCGACCTTTACCAAGATTATCCGTCTGACGATTTATTTTCCTCTTAGGAAAAATTCCTCCATTGATTATAGAAATCGAGTTGTCAGCTTGTACAATGCAATTTCTTTTCTTGACTATATGGTCTATTTGTATTCACTCAAGTACATAGATGACCCTATTACCAAACAACGATTCCCATATCTTATTAGCCAATTAACTAAGACTACCGTCAAAATTAGGTAGAGAAACCAATTGGTAATACTTAACAATAAACTGCTAAGAACATAACATTACAAGACAAGAGGGGGTGAGCTTTTATCACTAAATCGAAGCCACAATTTGTTTCGACAATTCTCTATTTGAATACAGTTACTAATTAACACACACAAAAACCACACACCGAAATTAAAAATTATTGATATGCATATACATAATTTATTAATGAGCCTCTAAAACAAGGACTACTACCAATACACTGCGAATTAATTAATTATTGATGTATCCAGATTTAAAATTAACAGTCTCAATTAGAACGAGTTACCTAAGATTAAAACAACAACAAAACTAATGCAAGTAGTAGAAACAATTAACAAAACTATTTCTGCTAACTCTATTTTAAGTACAGCAAAATGTGTATATACTGATACATCGAACTGATTATTAAAGAAAGAGGATTTTTCCGGACATTTTGCCATCGTTCAGTGATACAAAAATTCAGTAACACTACGTTTCGTGACCTGCAATCTGATCTCTTCCTCGGCTGGATAACTAACCTAACATATAACTACAATCTAGATTAATGAAACAAATGTAATAATGTGTCATGTTAGTTATCCATTTGAGGAAGGGATCAGATTGCAAATCTCGAAACGTAGTGTAACTAATTTTTTTGTATAACTTTTTTGAGTAATTGTACACGATGGCAAATTACGGAAACATTCTGTTTCATTCAAAATTCTACGAACATAAAAATTTTTAAACAAAGAGCTGATTATGCAACCCAATAACATAGGTGCATTTTGATATGGAAATAGCCAAATTGAAAATGATGAAATAAGAAATAAAGATGGCAAAATCCGAATTGGCCTAAAAATAATAAAGTTATACAAAGCAAATCTATTCAGAGTTATTCTGTGTAGGAGCAGTCTTCTAATTAATCATTTATGCAATCCAGATCCGTAATTTAACTGATTTTGCGTCAATGACAATTAATCATCCCATTTCCTTGTACTCATCAACCGATTATACCGACGTTAAGTTTCAATCGAATTCAAAGTTGATTTGGGTTTTGCGTTAGATGCATTCAGTGATTAACAATCACTTTGAGACAGCAGATGTGCAAATGATGTCGTCATATGTTATTTTCGGAGGTGGCCCCCCACCTCTTGCTCCATACTAGTAATTATCTTTGACTATGCCTGGAGATACATAATCACCTCCAAGACACACAGACAGCGTGACTGTATCAATTTTGCATCAGGATGGTGCAATACATTTTCGGTTGGACTATATTTCACATATTTTTTCTAAAGACAAAAAATAGGAAAAAACTTTTATTGTTCCACGAGGAGAGATTCAAAGCAGAATTAGAGACATATTATAATCAAGCCCAAAGATAAACAGTCGAAGATAAGAATGTAAAGTTTTGCAGTAATCATATTAAGTATAACTGGAGGAAATGACATGTTTTTCATTTATACACAAATTTCCTTCAGACAAATTTCATAAAACAATGTCATTGTATTAAATTAAATCTTTTTTAAAAATATGACTTTAGGTAACTTATCACTTAAATTAAGTAATTAACACTTAAAAAGTCATAAATCAATAAAAAGCATAAAGTGGCTATGGTGGGAAGGGTTGATTTAATTAGAATGTTGAGTTTAGTTCCAATTCACCTTCCACTCAGTGCAGCGTCTGGTATCTGACTCTGCCACAGACTTGACTCCTGCAATCTGTGAGTGATCCAAAAAATTTATCTCATGCATCTTTTTTATCAGTTTGGATTCCCAGATTTTACCCAGTTGTAATCTAGATAAAGAGGTATTCTCATTGTCTCATCAGGTGTACCCTACAACTGAGTGCACTATGATGTTTCGGACACGATCTAAAAATATTACCCAGTGAATTAATTGACTTCAGATCCGCTGCATCAGGTCATAAAAGATCAAAATAGTGAATTATAAGATCTTCAGGGAGGGAAACTTTGGTAAATTATGTCACTGGCTGAGGCAAGTATATTACAGAGTACGTTAATATGACCATTTCAAGTGAACTCATGGTTAATGATTCTACGAACTTTCGTATATTGCATCATTCCGGTAGTCGTACCGGTTCAAAACCCGACGAAACATTGATAGCATGATTAAAATCGAATTATTTCGGCGGTCAGATTCCGTTATATGCCCCCAACGCTTAAACTTTTTTCAATGAACAATTCAACAAAAACAAACAAAAACTAAACTCTTTATTGAAAAAACACACAAAACTTGTTTTTATTCTTGATCAAATTCCGCCACCCAAAATGCGAGTGCCTCCGGCCATCAGCGCGGGCTTCTGCCCCGCGCTGATCTCAACGAAAGAAAAACATCCCTCGAGATAGTACCTATCAGTAAAATATCAAATTCTAGAGGGGCTGATCATAAATATAAATTGAATTGTAATGGAAAGGCAATTATGTACCGTGTAAAAAACTTAAATAATCATGTGATGCTGCGCGGCCTGCCGTAATCGGGATTCTCGAGAAAGATAAGATAACAGCGACAACAATACCGACCGCAATACCTGGAAATGCTTGTTGATTGATGGAATGTTACTTCTGTTACTCAAATACATCGTTTTATAACGTTCTAAGTTCATTGACAAAAGTTTTAAGCGTTGGGGGCATATCTGACCATTTCGGCTTCTCTATAGAGAGTGATCTTCAGTCAAAATATGTTAAATCGAGTGGTGAGTATACAGGCTTATGAGTTAAGTATGAAGATATATGACGAGAACGACTGCTTAATTTTGTTTCGGTAATTTGTTTTGTGAAGAATTGTTTTTAATTTTTGAGCAAACGTTTAGAAGAAAAACACTTTAGAATAATTAGAAAAAGATTAGGAGCATTTGTAATCAGGCTTAATAAAAACGGTGGAAGATAAGGATACGCTTTTATTACAGTACGTTTATAAAGTGTGTGGAGAGAATGCAATGTTTTTTTTTATATTTTTTTTCACTTACAAACAAAATTCAGTTCTTAGAGTTGTATTATATTTATAATCGCCACATTGGAATATTACCTTTATTTGAAAAAAATAATTTCCTCAGATAATTAATACACGTCATTCCCTGAAGATACAGTCTATAAGCATACTGTGAAAATTGCATCTTCGCTCGTCTATGGTTGATCACAAAATTGTCTACATATCCTACTTTAATGCCTGCATTTCGATGTAGAGGAATCAATTAACACCTTTTCTACTTTTTCTGCCATCAAGGAAGTTATCATAAAGATCCATGAGTAAATCAATAAATTTACGTAACTCACAGCACAACTGAATTATCATTTCATAATTCACAATTCAAATAACAGATTTACGAGTTTTTTTACTTAAAAATACTTTGAAGCAGTTACCTAATATTAATGCACTGGTAATTTATTTTACGAAGGCATATAATAAAATAAAGGGGTTTGTCAAAGTGTGTGGTGTTTGGGTTTCTAACTCCAAACCTATCAGCATTTCTGAATTCAATTTTACATTAGTTACCTAGGAAAGTAGTGTTATTCATGATGCCATAGTAATTTCCATAAATTCATATTTAGACTCAAATGGATAAGGTGTTAAATATCATTTGTATATCTTTTTCTACATGATTTTTCTTAGGTTAAAATATATTTAATGTCAATAATAATGGAAATATTCCATTGAATGCGGTTTTCAGTGGGAGCTAAATGTAATATTTGTTATTTATTTTTGTTAGATATATTTCTTAAAATAAAAGCCTAATAATACTGTAGACCTTACATTTGGCAATGCCCACACGGTTTCTTCACATATTTAAGGGTCTAAATAAAAGGCAATTATGAAGAGTGCGCGAACGGAAAAGCCAGGGGCTTAGTGGGTGCCATCGTCTACATGCACTGCACCGATATTCCCAATCATGAAAAAACTTCTTAATAATATTAATATGTAAAGTAAAATACATTCCCCCCTCTTCTTTATAACAGGAAAATCTAAACATAATACAATTAAGAGTACAAAAAATTAATATAAATACTTTTATGTAACGAATATTATACTTCAATGCTGGCAAAAAATTGTCAATAATATTAATATTTGAGACCCACGACCAAGAAAATTTCGCCATTTGGTTTTTAATTGTTTCAAGAAATAATTACATTGAACACAACTGAACAGTAAGCTATTTTAATAGTCTTTTCCCATTTCACATTTGAACAGTGAGCTATTTTAATAGTCTTTACAAATTACAACACTGAACAGTAAGCTATTTTAATAGTCCTTTCACATTAGACAATTGAACAGTAAGCTATTTTAATAGTCTTTTCACGATAGACAATTGAACAGTAAGCTATTTTAATAGTCTTTCACGATAGACAATTGAACATTAAGCTATTTTAATAGTCTTTTCACGATAGACAATTGAACAGTAAGCTATTTAAATAGTCTGTGGAACAACAGTTGAAAGAGCCGTTACACCTGCCTATGTGACAAAAGGAGTGTGTGCGCTGGGGAGGAAAGTGAGCTATAATTAGTCATATAATTAGCGAGTAAGATAGTCATTAGAGTATTAGTGAGCGACAACTAACCGATTCAGTAACTGTTAGACTGTGTGAGTTAAATATAGTATAGCTATGCTAATTACAGTGATTGAGTTGAATTCACAATGGGGACGTAGCTGTATTGGATGCAATAGTAAAATGATATACCAGACATGGTTGGTCAAACAATTTGGATTCAAAAGTTGAAAAGTATGAGAGCGCGTGGTTAAATTCAGGAAGTAAATTGGATTAGACAAATTTAGTGAGAGAGTAATTTGAAACTTCTGTGATAAATCAATTGTAGTCCATTAGTGATCCTGTGTTCCGGTGGGGGAAGTAGCTAAGTCCTTGACATAGTCAATATTCGTTTGTATCAGACAGTAAACTGTATAACTATAACGTGAGTCCATTAGTGATCCTGTGTCGGTAGGGGAAGTAGCTAAGTCATTGGCATAGTCAAATCCGGCTGCGTCAGACAGTATGTTAGTAAAAAACTGTATAACTATAACGTGAGTCCATTAGTGTTCCTGTGTCGGTAGGGGAAGTAGCTAAGTCATTGGCATAGTCAAATCCGGCTGCGTCAGACAGTATGTTAGTAAACAACTGTATAACTATAACGTGAGTCCATTAGTGTTCCTGTGTCGGTAGGGGAAGTAGCTAAGTCATTGGCATAGTCAAATCCGGCTGCGTCAGACAGTATGTTAGTAAACAACTGTATAACTATAACGTGAGTCCATTAGTGTTCCTGTGTCGGTAGGGGAAGTAGCTAAGTCATTGGCATAGTCAAATCCGGCTGCGTCAGACAGTATGTTAGTAAAAAACTGTATAACTATAACGTGAGTCCATTAGTGTTCCTGTGTCGGTAGGGGAAGTAGCTAAGTCATTGGCATAGTCAAATCCGGCTGCGTCAGACAGTATGTTAGTAAACAACTGTATAACTATAACGTGAGTCCATTAGTGTTCCTGTGTCGGTAGGGGAAGTAGCTAAGTCATTGGCATAGTCAAATCCGGCTGCGTCAGACAGTATGTTAGTAAACAACTGTATAACTGTAACGTGAGTCCATTAGTGTTCCTGTGTCGGTAGGGGAAGTAGCTAAGTCATTGGCATAGTCAAATCCGGCTGCGTCAGACAGTATGTTAATAAACAACTGTATAACTATAACGTGAGTCCATTAGTGATCCTGTGTCGGTAGGGGAAGTAGCTAAGTCATTGGCATAGTCAAATCCGGCTGCGTCAGACAGTATGTTAGTAAACAACTGTATAACTATAACGTGAGTCCATTAGTGTTCCTGTGTCGGTAGGGGAAGTAGCTAAGTCATTGGCATAGTCAAATCCGGCTGCGTCAGACAGTATGTTAGTAAACAACTGTATAACTATAACGTGAGTCCATTAGTGTTCCTGTGTCGGTAGGGGAAGTAGCTAAGTCATTGGCATAGTCAAATCCGGCTGCGTCAGACAGTATGTTAGTAAACAACTGTATAACTGTAACGTGAGTCCATTAGTGTTCCTGTGTCGGTAGGGGAAGTAGCTAAGTCATTGGCATAGTCAAATCCGGCTGCGTCAGACAGTATGTTAGTAAACAACTGTATAACTATAACGTGAGTCCATTAGTGATCCTGTGTCGGTAGGGGAAGTAGCTATTGGCATAGTCAAATCCGGCTGCGTCAGACAGTATGTTAGTAAGCAACTGTATAACTATAACGTGAGTCCATTAGTGATCCTGTGTCGGTAGGGGAAGTAGCTAAGTCATTGGCATAGTCAAATCCGGCTGCGTCAGACAGTATGTTAGTAAACAACTGTATAACTATAACGTGAGTCCATTAGTGATCCTGTGTTCCGGTAGGGGAAGTAGCTAAGTAACTGGTATAGTTAAAATCCAGAAATGCTTGTTGAGTACATTGGTGGAATTCAGACCGCTTCCTGACGATATCAGGTGGGATAGCACTCTTGGTAGGAAAGACACCAAGAATGGGAGGCTAGCTCTATTCTAACCTCTACAGATAAAGCGGAAAGAATAGGTATATCCCACTCGTTTAAGCTTGTTCCCACCCACTTCTACCGCCATGCTCCGCTATAAACCAGTCCTATATTGAAAGTGATCACTTTAATTCAACGTTTCCACTTTTGCAGTGAGTGATGTGCTGCTCCAGGTTATCCATGAGTAAATGACAACATTGACTTTTACTGTATCCAGTGTTGTTTCTCCAGCCAGGAATGAACCGTTCTTGGGATACGCTCTCCTCTAATCCTGTCCTGGAGATGGCGAGCTACACTGAATGTTAGGTAACAGTTCACCCAATCACAGAATTGGGGTGATTGGATGGATTATCCAAACATGTAAACCTCCCGCAGCTCTTTTCCATTGTTCCCTTGTTCCTCCTATAAACACACACATAGTTGCTCCATACAAAAACGTTGGTGTCGATTCACTCAATCAGTCAAGAATCACACTTTGCAGCCACAGATGACGTTATTCCACGGCAATTAATATAACGATAAAAGACAATGTTATCACAGCTGCACAAAATCAGTAGGTCAGACAACAATAGGTCGTATAACACAGTGTTAATGTGTCAAGTACTTATCGAGCCAGTTTTATTAACACAGCCCGAAACGATTCCGCAGTGCGAGCAAAGAATTGGTTAAGCTCCATTTCACATTTCGTTTAGTGCGAGGCGGCCCTTGGTGCATGGAGTCTGGAGTTGACGCGACGACCGTCTGAAGAGGTCCATAAAATGTTGGCGACAAAGACTTTCATTGTAGCTTTTGCATTGTTTCGGCATTAGACACAACAATGTTAAAAAGGAGCTCAGTCTGGTTGCCCAGCTGTAATCTAGATGAGGAGGTAATCTAGCTGTCTTATCAGGTGCACAGATGAGTGCTCTACGATGTTATAAACTCTAGATTCTCAAATATTAATTGGTTCCTAGTATATTAACTGGTTCCAACTCCGCTGCAGCGCGTCTTTCGGTCCGAGGTACCAACATCTCCGGGCTGGGATTACATATATCCGGAGTGTCGAAAGTCTGTTATTGGACTCGTGTGAGGATACCATGCCGAGAAACCCTCTCAGTGAGTCACCCAATTCCGGTACTTTATCAGGTAGTACGCCATGGATGTAAAGGTCAGCACGGAGATCTTGAAAAGTATACAATTTGCCTCAGGTTAACCGTTTCTGGTTATTCCGACCCGTCCCTTGACTCAGGTCTATGAAATACTCTATTTATCCTACAAGAACACAACACCTTATAGGAACGATGGTACATTCACAGGATCGGTTAATCTGAGATGAAAATGGTCAGGCTATTAAGGACAAAGCCAATAGTACATAGTCGTCTCTATCTAAAACTGACTGTTAAAAACTCAATAAACGTAGAACTGTAGTTTGCATACCTTGCGAATTTCGGGTGCCACCTCGACACAGTTCTGACACACCTCTGAATCATTGTCTAGGGCAGATTGAATGATCTCGAGGTTACCAGTAAAGTTTTAAACGACATAAAGGCTATTTTTCGGATAAAGTATCGGGTGTCAATATTTATGAAGACAGAGGCGTGAATCCTAGAGGAATTGTAATAGAACATGAGCGTCAGGCGGATGCCAATGCACAAAAGAGGATTGGTCAATCAATAGGAAGACCCTTTCTTGAGTAATCTAAGACCCTTGTAAAAGGAAAAACACCACGGAATATTCTTTGAACATCAATAGGATTGAAAAATATACTAGGATGAATTTCTAACAAAGGGATAACTACAACACAAAACATCCAAGCCCACCCAAAAATAAAATCGGCCTCGCCTAAAAGCCTAAGGCCAGTATTGCAGAGCCTATTCCTAATCTATTCCTCTAATTTTGTGAGACGTGATGAACCTACTTTGCAGAAGAACATAGTGAAGAAAGCAAAATGCAATACGATAGCTGAGATAAGGGCTGAAGTGGTGAAGTTCTCCTTTAGCATGTCACTTCACCGCATAACAGAGGTAAAGTGTCATTCGGCCTCATCGTGAAGCGGTCTTCATTGAGCCTGTGACCAGACTTGTTTAAGAAGATTCGTAGAACTTGAAACCAAAAGACTGAACAAAGAGGTTCCATGAGCCATGGGTGGATACATTACTCGTGGAATTCTCAACAGGGGCTCCAATTAATAACGTAACATTATCTCCTTTGAATAATTCGAAAGCGGTGCGAAAGGGAGTGGTGGCTGGACCGGTGGGGTAGTGAGCTGTCAGCCGGTCGGTCAGACATTGTACCCACACTTCCACTTGTTCCGGTTGGCACTGAGGGGAGTGTCAGAAGAAGCTAAGAAGTCACTAGGAGGGCCAGACACTTGGTGCGTACAGTGTTACGTCACTATCCAGTCACTTAGACCATCCTGGTATTACAGTGTTGTCCAGGATATTTACGGCACGTTCACCATGTTTGCGTAGTTAATGTATTGGAAGAAGAGACTGTACTAGATGCAATCCACTCGGTTTCAATAGATTATGGCGTTTATACGAGTTATTTAGTACTTCATGAATATTTATAGATAGTGGATTTAGGTCAATTATGTTGTTTATTATACCATAAACAACTGCAAGAAGCAATTTGTTTTTTTAAATGTTATAGAACAATAAAGACTCTTCTTGTGGAATAAACTTACGAAATTACAAAACAACAATTGATTCGTTTTAAATTTATTTAGTGACGAACCGAACCAAAAGAAAAATGTATTTATTTAAAAAAACACTATGGTGGTCGGAAATACACTTTGAACAGTATATCGGCCGGAATGAGGCAGGGTTTTAAGCGACACAATGATTATTCAGTGATTCGGTTAGGTTCTTTAATTTGATACTCTGCATATTAACATTGTACTTCTCTACTGTCATTTTGACCACCTCAGGTCAAAACCAGAGCCGATGGTACATTGGAGCCGATGTTTAATATGAAATGGAAACACAAATTATATCGAATATAATTCTACGTTATTTTAAAGAGAGATCAATCATACAAGATAAACAATACTTACGATTCTAAAAATAGCAGCGGGCATTTAGAATGGTTATCGAATAACCATCTTTAGATTCGGAAAACCCCAGTTTCGGAAACTAATATCAGGGTACTCTCGAGTAGTGAACTCCATGGCAGCCTACACTTAACTAAATTGAGCAGAGAAATAGTTTATTGGAGGTAGAAGTAATTCATGTGGACACTGGTCTTACAAAACAAGATAAGGAATGAATGTGCAATACTGGTGAAAGTGATAAGATAAGGAATTAAAACATTGATAAAGGATGTGACCATTAATCCGTAACTAGCATCCACAAATTATTTTAAACTGCTTTACTTTTTTGTAATATTCAATTCCTTCTTTTATGAGGCAGTTTTATAAAACATAAAAATTAAGTACAGTTGTTACTAAATTGTTTTAATCTTTTCGTAGGCTTGCATGTTTTTTTAATATTCAAACCGATAAAAGTAGGTAACCGAATACTTAACTATGGTCATATGGCATACCATTTTAAAGCCTATTAAATGGCAAAGTTTTTAATATCACTTGACACATTCTTGTGTACAGGGTGTGGTAAAAAGATGGGGTTCAATGATATTTAAGTTTTTCAGAAACTTAGCAACTTTACAATTTGAATCAACCTGAAGCTTAATTTTCTTTCTTACCGTTTGAACCGATAACTTTTTCAAATTGAAAATTTAACGGAGAATCTAAAAATGATGTAGATTGCTCACATATGTCTATACGTTGCTGATTTACGTACAAAAACACGGGTTTTTTTTAGAAAAATACTGAAAATAATTTATTTCACACCAATTTTTTGGAGTTAGACTTTTTTATAACCGCCATTGTATCACATTTACATTGCGTTATAACCCAAAACATTTTGTCACACCAAGAGCCACTCACCCTGTATATGTATATGTAAACGAATAAAATACTATATTTATATATTATACACTTTATATAGTGTAACCCCTATAATTCGTTGGATTCTACACCCACATCTTCAGGAAGCAAAATAAGAATATAAAAAGAACAAGAAACACAACAAACAAGAAGAACCACAAAAGTAAATACGCAACTTAAACATTCAAAGACCCATCTGCTATATCTATAATGTCACAGAAAGGAAATTTGGAAAAGTTACTTTTATCTTACATTGTATATATATATATATATATATATATATATATATATATATATATATATTACTGTATTTACATATATTATAGCTAATTTGGTCTTGGCCAAAAAACAAGTGCATGAATGGTTCTTACAGAATTTCCCTATAATTTACAAAAACACATTTGAAATATTTTAATTTTTTCTGTTTTTATAAAATTTTCTACAATTGTTCAAAAAACTATTGTAAATTGTAACATTTCAAATTAATGCCAACAATTGTTGTAAGTTTTCGAAAAACCACTTTCAATGGCCCCACGAGACACCAAATTTTCATAGCGAAAAAATGCATATGTGATTTTGAAGTATTTATTTCAAACTTGAAATATTTATATGAATTATATAAAAAAAAACTGTAGTAGCAGAGGACACTGGCCGCTGTACGCCATGCACCTCTGTTTCTATATTGCATCTTCATCGGTTAGGCGTTACGCTGTAATCGGTGAAGGGGCTAGCCTCAGATATACAATTGCCAATTTTCCATTTATTTATATATATATATATATATATATATATATATATATATATATTTTACAATTTAATATATTTTCAAAATTGTTCATGGTAGATTTGAAACATGACACTTCTAACGTAAAAATTACACATACGCACAAGTTAAATCTCTCGATGATAAAAACTAAATATAAAATACACCGTAAGTTTAGTTTTAAAATTGTTGTAATTTTTTTGTTCAATAATAGGTGAACTTGAGGATTATGGTTTTAATAACAAACAAATACGGCTATGTAAAACTTTTCATTCCCTTTGGCATAATTTCAAAACAGATAGATTAGACACTTTAAGTTCTTAAAATCGAGTTCATAACTCATTCTATTTAAGAGATTGGGTAACCGATGCTAAGGTTACAACATAGAACACTGCTCAGCTGTCAGTTCTAGTACAGCAGGTACACCGAATCTGTTTCTTAATCATTTCAATAAATATGTAAATGATTCTACTTCGAGTTCATAATCAGGTGTTGGATAAAGTATAAACACAAAATAAAAGTGGATACAGTTCATGCGCTCTTAGAACACTTTAAACTATGTTATATGTAGGGATTCGTGCATAATAGGCTCGGAGGTCTTGCACATAAG
Source organism: Homalodisca vitripennis (assembly GCF_021130785.1). Classification (NCBI taxonomy): domain Eukaryota; kingdom Metazoa; phylum Arthropoda; class Insecta; order Hemiptera; family Cicadellidae; genus Homalodisca; species Homalodisca vitripennis. The sequence goes on from NC_060215.1 coordinate 138,818,888, forward strand.
GGGTTGGGATAACTGATAAATATAATTTACTAGTAATATATTATAATATGGGAAATGGAGGACAAAAAAAGTACATCGAGAGACTTCTTTGTGTCATACATTTTGTTTATTAATAAAATAAAATAAAATCATTCTTATTATAATCTCCTATTGTCTTTCATTGGATATCAAGTATAATAACACATTTTTAATGCGAATCCTTGTTAATATTAAAATGTTTGGAACTTCTCTATTTGCCCCCCTCCCCCCAAATTTCACCTCACCGGAAGGTAGAGTGAGACTGATGCAGAGATATCTGACTTGAATTAGTTTTTATCATATTAGTGAATTAGTCGGAATCAGGCATTATACACCACTATAACTTCTATCCTCTCATAGTAAATAATATCCCTAATATTTTACTCCTGTTGCTCACAACTGCGGAGATACAAACTAATATTGTTCACCAAATTATTATAAATTCAATGATCTTAAAAAGAAATTTGAATTGTTTTTTAAATCTGTAAATATTTTAGGAATATGGACGTTTTCCTATCGTCTCGTTTGTGCTATTTTATATTACAAGTTACTAATCTCTGATGGCAGAAATTCTTAATTTGTACTAGTTTGCTAACGTTTCAGGAACGAACCGTTATTTTTGACAATTTTTAAGTCAATGGATGCTATGTCTGTATAGTTGTATTTAAATATAAGAGAGCTTCCTCCAAATGTTTATTTTAAAAAGCCCGTCACACATATTTGATAATGGCATACGCATTATCGGACTTGAGATTTCTTACTTAATTGTCTTGTACTACATCAAAGGCCAAAAATGAATTAGAACCTTACAAATTAATATCCGAAATTTTAAATGCCGTGAAAACTATGAAATATAGATGAAACATACATAGGATACCTAGTGTGGGAGTGCCGATGGCCGAGTGGTCTAAGACGTTGGACTTGGATCTGAGTTAAGCGCAGGTTCCAATCCTGTCTGACCGTTGCACTTTTTATCAGTACCATCGACCTTGTACTGTACCGGCTCTTCCCCTTGTTCTGTTTGATATGATCCTCGCACAGGCCAGTGGCCTATGAGGACGGACAGAATAAGGCTTAAAAGGGGATCGGCCTCTCCTTAAAAAAAGTAAAAAAAGTATTTTAAAAAGTTTGATTTGGGTTTTTTCTGTCGTCTTGGAAAAATTGAACACCTTCCAAGGACGCTGCAAGGTCACAAGTTTTGACATCCTTTTGAGGGAAAAGTCACCAATTTGGAACTTGGGAAACTCAACTTGGCAGTATTCACTTCAAAAACAAATGCAACGCAAAAATTATGTACCACTTTATTTTAACGCAATTTTTAATTACTAATTGTGAATTTTTACTGTTTCCAATTTACCTTATTAAACATTTCAATGGGTGTCCCTTTCTGCTGATGAGGTAACGAGCCTAATTTTAAAATTAACACAAAGTAGATTCCAATGAATCGTTATTTTATTTTCGATTGTACACACAATTCAACTATAATATACTCGCATGTAAACCCATGCGGTAAAAAGCAACCCGTTTTAATTTTTTAGTACATTGTTTTTGATTGCTGCTATGAAGTTTTATCGATGTTTCTCATACACGTTTGACGAAAAACTCTGTCAACATATGCGAACTGTAAAACGTGCCGTAACACAGGCAAGGCGGTTGCTAGTGGAGGAACTGCTGACTGAATATGCACACTACGAGTATTTCGCACTTTGAACCCAGATGTTGCCACCACAGCCCACGCCCGCCACATCGTCACTTTTGTCACGAGCTCTGTTTTTGTTGGAATAGCTTGCCACTTTCTATACACGTGTAGAAATCGTATGGGATCACTTATAACAGCATTATACCTATTCCGTCAGTGCCAGTGCTGTGATTGTATAATTAATCCAAACACCATTTCAGTGCCAAGATCTAGAATCTTGAGTTAAGCTCACCAGAAGGCACAGTGTCTGCTTAACGGGAGATTCAAGATTAATGCTTAACGAACTGACCAAATCAACATGACGAATATATATACCCATTTTGCACATTTCTATTTTGTGCTTTTTGTCTTGACAATAAAAAAATACTGAAGGTGAATAATTTTTTGTTGGGTTATACGAATCACCCTGTATTATGAAAGTTAAGAATATTCTCAAAGTGGGATACCTTTACCCACTTTGTCTATACCCGGATACCTTAAGATGGTAAAACTGATGTTTGGGTGGGGTATTTTTTCTGAGTTTTCTGACTACATAATAAGGGAAAACAGTTTGGTCACTCCACCACTATGTGCCGACACGCAAGCAGGACATTTAGGCAATTTCATGAACAGGTCTAATTAAGAAGGCGATGCCCCTTAATTCTACTTCGGTGTATATCAATCTTCATAGAATGATCAAAATAGCCTTTTCCGACTTTTCCTTTCATAAAAATGGCATTTTAATAGGGTGTGACTGAAATTTTGTAAAAACGTCAAAAACAACAAAATTATTCCAATCGAAATTATAATCGGTCATACAATCGAAAAACGATTGTACCACTTTTAGTTGTGCAATCGGCTTTTAGCTGGGTCAGTATTTTCCTTTACCACAGCTATGTCCTATAGACACAAAATATAACAACTCTTCTTTGAGGGATCAAAGAAATTTAAAGTTATAATTTGGGGTATTTTGCAATCATATATATATAGAAGAAAACTGCAATTATTGCATGTAAAATATTTCGCTGTTATTGCAACTTTCTCAAGTACACAAATATAAATAACACTTTATGAAAATAAACAAACAAAAGAAGAAACATCTGACAACGAACTTTCTCATATTTAAATAACAGTTTTGACATTCAAACAAATTTTTAATAGTTGTTTACTTTTAATAAAAGTTATGTCATATAATTTTGAATTTTGTACATTAACTAGACCAGAATCTAAGGATTCAAGTGGAAAACAGTTATTTAGTGAATGTTAAGTCTATATGGGTTTTTAGATTTTAATATGAGTAGATGTGCCAATTCATAATTCCTTATATTCAAACGATTCGAGAGATATTTTCACAAGGTTTAATTTTGTTTATAGCTTTGGGTTTATAGCAATACTCAAAGCTTTTGTTATGGTGAATAGCGTGTAAGGCTACTGGATTTTTTAAGCTTTGTGGTTTATTTAAAAACGATAACGGTCATTCTTACCCAGAAAAAATTGAGGTTTGCTCAGTGTAGTCCTTGGGAAAAAACCTACAGGTTAGCTGTTAAATTGCGTTGTTGGAGGTACAGTCCAATCTACAGCTATTAGATAAGTTTATTTATATAAAATATTAGAATATCTGCCTTCGGTCTTTGTTTTCAGCTTGTCATGACTACAAATTCGGCCACAAGTCTTATTTTAAATGCCTACAACTCCTCGTGGAATGGGCAAGCATATTTCTTATATGTTTCCTGCTTTTAGGAAATATACCAAGGTACCAAGTTACCTTGTAGGGACGTTGTTCTTAAATTTAAAAATAACCCATACAAAAACAGTTTTCAACAACCAAATAATGACCAGTTGCCGATGACAGATTAATTGTAGTGGATACCAAATAATTCTAGATGAACGTATTGCTACAAAAATTTATCATGTAAGAATGTTAAAACACAGCCTTCACCATAAGAATGTTATAACCAAACTGAGAATAGTCTGTCCCTCCTAGGCGGACCGTGGGGAGATCAGAAGAACCACCGTCTTCACGCAAGTTGACTGCCCATTAACAAACAATACCCAGAGACCGGTTCTTTACCCGCAGCATCAGACAGGCCACTACAACTTATAGTGTATTCATTTGCGTATCTATTGGTGCTAAGAGATATTGCATAATATTTCAGGACTTCAAAACTAAATGTTAGAGTTCCTCAAGATAAGTATGACCAAAAAGTTCAAGTTGCAAAACAAGGCAAAAGCCTAACCGGCCTTGAAAGAAGTGGGGGATCCACCCCCCCCCACAGTCACAACCTGCCTGCCTGCTGCAAATGCAAAATCCTCAACACCACCCTTTCTTAATACCTACAGTCTCTTTTGCTCGGCCTTACCTCGATGAAAAAGCAATGAGCTGAAATAGTAACAAATGCAGTTCTTTATGACCATCTGCCCCAACAGGTTTAGAGGAATTTATAATGTTTCACTATTTACTCTGCTTGATTGAAATATCACTAATTCACTTATAAGAGTGGTTACTAATGATAGTGTAGGAGTACGCCATACCACGTGTCGCGTCACAGTTGCTTCGCTACAGTTACGCGTTACAGTTACTCAGCTTCGCTAAGGTTGCATGCAAAATTTCAAATCTATGGCTCACCTTATTATCGAGATATCCTAGAGGCAGATAGATAGACAGACAAGTAATCATACAGAAAAAATTGATTCCAAATTTGTGCTCAGCAAAAATTCACGATTGGGCATTACAGAACTAATTTTCCTCTATGAGATTCAAGCAAAGTTTAAAGACTACGAATGGAATCTATCTCAGAATATTTTGCCACCTAATACAAATTTGTGTCCATTACGCCAGGTTTCATAGCAGTGGTCCAATAACAATAAAGTTCATGTGAGCTATGGAGAGTACTACAACGCAAAAGTACGCTGAAATGATATCTTGTCACTGACTTTTAATATTGACTTCCCACTCTAGTTTTTCTTTTACTCTCTGAATAAAAATGTCACACGTTAAAATCCCATACGGTTGTACTCAGTTTGCTTAAAAATGGATTTATTCTGTTATTTTACGTCGCCTTCATGGTTACCCATAAGACCAATGTAAAAATAGACGCTCAGCCAAATCCCATGGAGTGACATGCACCATCATCGAAGTCAGTGTTAATCATATAAAAATGAAGCTTCGTGCAAATTTTTCAGTGTACAGGTCAGTTCGTATTCGATACATCTGCGGACAGAGAGACAGACAGACAGACACAATGAAGTATTTTCCACCCTCTCGAGTGATAGGCTTCGCTAAAGCTCAGCCATTCAAGGCAACAAAATAAGTCAAAGCATATAATTTATCATAGCCTGTCCAATGAAGCATTTTTATACAGAGTATACTCTCTCAGGACTTCATAGACCTGAGACTTGCCAAAGACGCAGTGTAGCGGGTACGGTGGTTATCGCGAGATAACCGAATCAAGCAATGTCGAGCGTGGATGCTGCTTGGATGGGTGACCGCTGGGTGATCCTGTCCTTGCAAGCGGCCCGCCTGCCCGGCCATTGATGGTGGTTCGGAAGTCACTTTTAAGCCGTTGGTTCTCAGATTAAGGACGTCTTAGCCCTAATTTTACCTTTTAAAATAAGACATTACTTTACTCTGATGTAAATTTTGTACGGCTTAAATTAGGCTTAATATACTGTATTTAAGTAATATAGATTTAAATTTGTGTGTAAAAGAACGGGTACATATGCAACGAAGGGCCTTTTAGGTAATCAAAAGAATTCAAGGTTTAATGGATGGTATCCCAGATTCGCCTCCGAATTTTCGTGGTTAATTGTTGAAATTTAGATTTTAAATTATATAAATTATTTAACTGGTTATTATAACAGGGATTTGTCTTTTTTGTCCCTTTGGTACAAGCAAGACGTGTCCTAGATAGACAAAGATAACTAATAAAAAAGTGGGAAAAAATAAAAGTTGACTGAGGATGTGTGACCCCTGACCGCGGCGGTCACGTTTGCCCAAAAAAAAAAAACAACCTTGTCTAGGACGGAGGAAACCGAACCACACGGTAAGTTTCACTTTCGGTTTTTCGCGATTAGTTTCAATGCCTTTACGATGCCGGGATGAGGTCCCTGCCAGAAGCGGGAAGCAGCGAGTTGGTGGGGGGGGGGGGGGGGGTATAAAAGTAAGAGCGACTCCGAGTGCCGTGGTGGTGGGTTAGGGTAACGGTACGGGTGCGTTGACCGACACACCGAGCCTGCCTACTAACCCACCGGCCGGCGGGTCAACCACCGCCGCTGCCCGTTACCTCGGGATCCGTTAGAGGCACCGTACAGCGCCGCGTCATAGCCGTGCCGTAGTCGTGGGCCTGCGGTGCTGTCACTTGCGCAACTTCTCCGGGGGGGGGGACCCACACTCCCCACCACTGACAACCTGTACCGCTACTGCTATCAATTGAACCGCACAACACAGAGTCGTGGCAGCTCACTCAACTTCCTCTGTCCCTACCTCTTCTTGTCTTGCGGCCGATCAAAATCCGTTTCTGCTGATATAAATTTACGTTTACACGGTTCATTCCCGCTTTTTATGGCTATGATTCTCCCTAAGGGTGCCATCTGGTCCACTACTACTTCCGGATGCTGATGTTTCATTCATACAAACATATTTTCCCGTCTATTTTCAAACACAAGTAGCAGGGTATAAGGCGTTGGACACTGAGTCTGAGCTGAACATGGCTCACTATCAAATCTACTCGGACCAGGGTACTTTTCATCTAATTCTGTACCGGCCTTTCCCCATACTCTTCTTGTTAAGTTCCCCACGCATATCTGTAGTCTTTGGGGAACGGGCAAAATCAAATGGAGATCGGTCTACTTTTCTAAAAACAAGCGACTGACCTATTCCAAAGCGCTTGCTTGTTTTTATTTGGTACTGTCATTAATTATATTGATTTGAAATATTACCTTGGTGTTTTAATACTCAATTAAAATACAACATTAAAAGACTTAAATTTTGCCTATTTTCAAACCAATATGATTACAGAATCAACCTCACTACGCGTACCTGCTATGAATAGCCTGTTTTCCTTTGTTCACCCTATTCTGCCTATTCTTTATAATAGAATGTAAATATGTAATAGAGACTTGTAGACTCGCCAATCAGAAAAGAGGACGGATTTGAAGCCAAAGAGCAATCAATAAAATAACAAATTGAATGAGTACAAACAAAGTGTATTTTCAATACTTGTGGTCAAACAGAAACAAAAAAACATCATTAAAAGTTCCTGAACAATACAGTAGGTCACAAAGAATGAGCACTCTTATAAAAACGAAACTATTTTTGTATTAAAAATATTTATTTTAAGCCCAACCAGTAAAAATGGCTGTAGAATAATTATTGGTTGTTTTTTACATTCAGTTTGCACCCCTTATTGCATGTCGTACATCATTTTCACCATTATCGAGTCTATTAAAATAAATTGCTTTTACGGTTTTTTGGGAGTAAGATTGAGTAATAAATCTGATCCAAACATATCCCGGAACATTAGTTACTTATAACAAATCAAGTTATATGTCTTCTTTTGATTAATTCCACTGCTCTGATCAGTTCCAGAATAATTATAGACTCGTAATTAAATGCATAAAAAATGTTATTTTCATCGAAGCATTGAAGTTGGGGCACATTGTTTATTAGTGTTTACATGTCAAACAAATAGAGTTGACTGATTTGATATACGGGTACTTGTCCTATTTTTGACATACTATATTATCTAACACATTCTCCCCTTGTACCTTAAAACAACATCGAAGTACTTTTTAATGTTCTATATTGTTAGTTAAGTACGTACAGAATGTTTTTCTTCGTACGTGACATGAAAATTAGGGCTTAATTATAGGTATTGGCCGCTACTTTTTTGTGGTTTGAAATTAAATACAAATAATTTTTGATTCAGGGTTTGATCAGTTATAATCCTAATTATGTTAATTATTTTTATAATTCTTCTCCGCAATTTCAGAAATGCGATTAATGCATTATGTACCAATATAAATTTTACTTGTTAAAACTTTTTGAAACATACAGAATAGGGTGTCAGTTTTTAATATTGTTTCATAAAATGAACATCCTTTGCTTCCTCCTTAATTCAATGAAAGTAAGATTCGTCATATGTTTGAAACACAAAACACCCAAACTCTGAAACCATTTTTGGCCTCCATTTTTAAACGGATAGAGGAAGTCTATTTGTTTTTATATGCAATACGTTATAGAACTATTGAATTAACATTTAAAATATTGGGGAATGGAACGTTTTACTTCATCCATATGTAATACATAAAAATATGTGTTATATTATACATTTTTTTTATAACATGTAATACAGTTGATGCGTATTAAAAGATAAAACGTTTGCTGCTCCCAGCTTGTGTAAGCCTACCTTTAAAGTGGTCGAGCTCACCTATTTATTGACGGATTTTTTTGAAACAAGTGCCATTGGAATTCTAATACAATTCTTAAAATAGATGGTCTATATTAATTTTTTTATAACTATATTGGTTTTTTTGTTATTTGGCTTTAAAAATTTTTAAACAGACGCCATTTTTTTAATATTAAAAAAATAACACAATTATTTTGTTTCCTCTTATCTATTTAAAGCTATGTGCCAAATTTGGTTTTCTTAGCTTGACTATTTTTAGATATAATAATTATTTATAATAAATAAAAAAAATGGCGACTAACGTCTAAATGAGACATTTCTCGACCTATTTTTGTTTAAAACTGTGATTACCACCAATCACAGAAGTTTGTGACACCCTTTTGTGAAAACCCTGTATATGTTACATCAAGACTAAGGTGATGTTATTTTGATGTAAAATGTAATTGATGTGTTATCTGGAACATCAAATGTGTGCTTGCGTCACGTGGCAGGGAGGCGGTTGACGGCATATTTGCTGGAAGTGTGTTCCAGCGGGTGTTTGTTCTTGTATACAGGTCGATAACGCTGGAAATATTCACATACTTTAAAGTGTCAATAACCGCTCAGGCATTAATTGATTGAGTTCTGTATGGATACTAACAGGGTACGGAACAACTAAAACGGATGGTCACCAAAACACGAATTTCACGTTTTAATGCTATTCCGTGTAATTGGCTGAGCTTTAGCGAAGCCTTTCATTTGTGGATGCAGAAAATTTTCATTTCTGTCTGTTTATCCACATAATATAAAGAGAAAAAAATTGACCTACAGACTTGAAATTTTGCATGAACCTTCATTTCTATATGAGAAACACTGGGTTCGATTATTGTGCATGTCACTTAATGGAATTTGCCTGAGCGTTAGCGAATATCTTTACATCGGTCTTATGGTTACATTAGTATTATAGTGACGAGTAAACTCCTGAATACAAAATTTATAAACAAACTCGATACACCCAAGAGATTAAAAAAAAACGTGACTTATTAACACACGTAGCCTATGTACCCAACACACATACATTTATTTTATGGTAACTTCGTGTGTTGACTTTTATTGTTTAAACACTGATAAGGAACTCAATTTAACGAAAAAATCTGAATCTATCATGAGGAATATCATATGTCGAGATATATAACCAACATATCATAAGCGGACTTTAAATTTTGCATGCAACTTCATTTCATGAAACTACAAGAGTAAGTCCTATGATGAGTTACTATCGTGTCAGGTTCTTTTTATATTCTTATTATAAGCTATATATTTGAAAATTTGCATTTAACCTCAGTGAAAATAAACCTTCTACGACACGTGGTGTGGCGTTCTTCTACCTTCGAAACATAGGGTGGTAAGAAAACAGGATGAGGAAATGAAAATTAAGTACTAAGTGTAAAGGTTTGGTTACAACATGTTTTACTTCCGTTTCTCAATTCCGAAATGTTTTAACATCTTAAAGATTTATTCAAGAGAATCAATTATGAAAGTAAAAATGTAAGGGTATCCATGTAGTTATTTAAAATCGATTACCAGTGTTATAATATATAAATAAGTACATTTTGACCAAAGGTTAAAAACAAGTTTTATGGCCTAACTTTGGAAACACCCACATAATAACGTTATTAATGAGATATGCACATTTTTATCTTTACAATATATCCTACCAAATATAAAATACGCATAATGGCTTGTCTCGAAATATATAAAATATCCATCCCGTCCAATTGGTTTGCAAATGTCTGCCAATATCTAAGGCTATATAACAATTTTCGGAATTTAATTTCCTAGCGATAATATGAACCTATCCAAAGAGCAATTCTCCTCTCTCTTTGTAAGATTTTAATAAACGCTGCTAGCTTTCAAGCTATTACTTTGATGGCAATAAACGAGACAGTAAAAGACTAGATTCAGAGGTCTGAATGGACTGAACTCAGAATGCAGCTTAATTAAAATGTCACATAAGTATAGGAAAAGTAAAAGTCAATCATAGATTGATTATTTGATTTCGTCTATGGAACACAACTTGCAGGTAACGCAATTATGTGCAATACACATTACAGTTTCCAGTGAAATTATACAGGGTGTTCAGTAAAAGTGTTCCAATACTTTGGGATTTTGTTCTACACATAAAAATGAGCAAAAAAGTCCATATGAAGGTATGTACTAAAACGTTTAGTTTTCCGTCTGTCTGTCTGTCTGTATGTGTCTTTTATACAAAAATATATCTTTTGAACCAGTTAAGATAAAGTTATGAAACTTGAGAATCAAATTAAACTGTGGTAGACCTTCATTACAATAAAAACCCTTCTACCCGTTTCGAAATGGCGTATATTTCAAGTTTTTAAAGTCAAATAACAAAAAGAATCGGTATAGATATAAAAAATCCATATGATACCAACAATTTATTAATTTTTATACCAATTCCAACGGTACTCGTTTAAACAAAATGCGTGAATAAATAAGCGAGCTCGACCATTATAAAGTTCGGCCTGCAGAAGCTGGGAGCAGTGAACATTTTATCTTTTGATTGCATCAGCTGTTTTAAATAGGTTATACAAATTTTAAAATACCTACCTAAAATTTTGAAATTTTTATTAAAAAATCCAACTGTGCTTTTTTTAGCGAAATCCGTCCAAAAATAAGTGAGCACGACCACTTTAAAGACACGCTTGCACAAGCCAGGAGCGCCAAACATGTCACAGTTGAGAGGTATCAGTTATTGGTTGCTCCCGGCTTGTGCAAGCGTGTCTTTAAAGTGGTCGTGCTCGCTTATGCGTTAACTGATTTCGGCGAAAAAAGTACCGTTAGAATTGTAAAAGAAATAATTTGAATGTTGTAAAATTGTTATAACCCACTTAAACCGCTGATTCCTATCAAAAGACAAAAACAAAATGTTTGCTGCGCCTGACTTGTGCAAGCCTACCTATACAGTGATCGTCCTCGCTTATCCATTGACGGATTCTGTTGCAAAAATGTACAGTTGGAATAGGTATAAAAGATAATGAATAGTTACTGTCGTACAGAATGATTTTTAAAATTGTTTCTCTTATTTATCATTTATCGTTAAATAAATATTACAGTTACATTTATCATTACATTAACAGTTATAAACATATGTTCTAAATTTGATTTTGTGTGTGTGTGTGTGTGTGTGTGTGTGTGTGTGTGTGTGTGTGTGTGTGTGTGTGTGTGTGTGTGTGTGTGTGTGTTGCAGTGGAAATTTGCTGCTTTTACACAAAACTCTTCAGATGAAGAGACGAATTAAGGTTAAATAATACATATCATAACATAAAAGTATATTATCCAAATACAAATATCTACAATGTAAAAACAAATATCATTCAAATCTGAGGATTTCTGTGATATCAGAAACAATCTTCGTCACAGTGTTTATAAAAGTGAGGTGTTCCAAATAAAATATAACAATAAGCTAGGGCATGAGGTTTCACAATAATCTGAGTGTTTCCAAGAAAGTTAATAATGAAAAATCCCAAGAAACCAGGCGCAAGGAATTTACAAATTGAAAACATAAAACTGATCTTTTCGGTTTTTGACTTGGGGTTTACAAACATAATTTTTTAAAGAGGCGGTTTAAGCCTTGTTCTACCCATCCTGATGTGCCAGGATCTTATCGAACAGAATAAGGAGGAGAGTCGATACAGTACAAGGTCGATGGTACTGATAAAAAGTGCTACGGTCACAGACAGGATTAGAACCTCCACTATCTCTAACTCAGATCCAAATCCGACGTCTTAGACCACTCGGCGATCAACACTTCCACAATAATGATCTAGTATAAGAAATTTCACAGCGTTCCATGAGTGCTCACAAAAGTTAAGAATTGTCTGTAAAAACACATGGAAACTAACTCAATGTCTTGTATAAAATTGGAGGCCAAATTCTGTTAGCTACCCACACAGCTTTCAGGTTTTCTGTAGACAAATAACGATCTAGGACAATGTGATACATTATTCCAAAAAGAATCAGTTTTATGGCGCCATCAAGGAAAACTATTAAACGTCTTGTACCTATAAAAATAACGAACGTACAATTGGTTAGACGGACTGCATTGGTTTGGAACTGCAACTTTTCCTTATAGAATACACGTATATAAATTAGTGTATAATATTTAATATCTCAAATTCCTTATAAGAAATGTGTATTAGAATTGTATTTTGTTACATGGCAGGCACTATCTCAAGCGATCTTTTTCGTTGTAGTCACAATCAGTGGAGTCAATTGACTGTTTTTTTATATTTTTTATTTATTTATTTATTTTTTTTTAATTACCATTTCAGTATTTCTAGATCGTAATATATAATAAAAAGAAGTTTAAGCTTTATAGGATAAAACTTAATTTGACCGAAATTGTTATGACGTTATTTTTGAAATTGAACTTATAAAACATCAAAGAAAACGTAAACTTAAGTAGTTCTTACGGCAATATTGAGACGAACAGTGCGTCGAGCAAAACTGTCAGACACACTATATGTATTAAAAATTTGATGCAGTTCCCAACTTTACATAGACGAATATAAAAATTCATGCTATAATATACAAGGTGTCAATTAAGTCTGGAACCTCTTTTTTTAATTTTTGAACCATAATAGAAAGAAATACCAAAGTTCACACGTGCTTACTGGTAATAGTAACACACACATCTGCCCAATTACCGACCGGATAATCCCTTTGGGGGATGGTCCACAAAGAGTCGGACAAAATTCTTAAATAGCAGCATAGGTCAAGTTTGGTATCAAATTAAAGGTCTTACTTAGCAGAGTACAATGCCGCAAACCGGACTTCAAAAGGTGGATTCATTCAGTAGTTATAGCTATTTGATTTTTAAAACAATTGAACAATGTAAATTATTAAGTATTACAAGTAAACACCAATTTTTAAGTACCTGTGATCAAAGTAAGTGTTCAAAATGTTCCCCTCCCATCATCTGACAATGTAGTAATCGAAGCCAGGAATCAATAATTATTACCAATAACACAACTACTGTTAGAATGTGAAAGTGGCAGATTGAGTCATACACAGCATCCACAGAAACTTAACGTTTGGGCAGGTATTATAGGAAATCAAATTATGGGCCCATTATTTATCAATGGTAATTTAAATGGTGACTCGTATCTAGCAATGCTCCAAAATGAGATAATTCCTGCACTACAAGCTGCTCTTGGTCGACAATTTCAAAGAATTTATTTCCAACAAGATGGCGCGCCACCACACTTTGCTCTCCTTGTTAGAGAATACTTGGATACAATATTCCTTCACAGATGGATTGGAAGACGTGGTGTAGTAGAGTGGCCTGCTCGTTCCCCTGATTTATCTCCGCTGGATTTTTTTCTTTGGGGATACATCAAAGATAAAGTTTATCGTACTAAGCCTCGAGATTTGGCGCACCTAAGAAATCTCATAGTCCAAGAAGCTCAAGATATTCCTCGTGACTACCTTCAAAATGCAGTGGATGGCTTTTACAACCGCCCTAGGACATTGCCAGACGATGATAGGGGAACATTTTGAACACTTACTTTGATCACAGGTACTTAAAAATTGGTGTTTACTTGTAATACTTAATAATTTACACTTGACCTATGCTGCTATTTAAGAATTTTGTCCGACTCCTTGTGGACCGTCCCCGAAAGGGATTATCCGGTCGGTAATTGGGCAGATATGTGCGTTACTATCACCAGTAAGCACGTGTGAACTTTGGTATTTTTCGATATTGTGGTTTAAAAATTAAAAAAGAGGTTCCAGACTTAATTGACACCCTGTATAAGAAACAATGCGATACTCAACATATGTAGCTCCGGCATTTAAAGGCATAGAAAGATAGCTAAAACCCATTGTTGATGAAACGATGAAATATTTTGGCTTGCAGCGTTGAAAGGATTTTGGAAATCAAGTTTGTTTCAAGATCAAAATTAAAAATTTACTGCCCGATATGAAACTGAAAACTAACACTCATAGGAAATAGTAATAGAGTATTATATTTGGGCCGATTTAGGCCCAAACGGGATATTGCTGAAGAAGATATGATGTGTATTTACTATCCTCTTTTGTGTGAAAGATCCAACGTAAGCTTTCAATGTTCATAACTAAATATACGGATTTTTTCAAATCTAACTGATTATCGAATAAAAGTGAATCAAACTGTTTACTCACAAAATTAACACTTGGGAACAGTTTAACATTTTCATGAATTTTGTTTTGTACAGAATGTGACCAAAATGAACATTTATTGAATAACTTTTGATTATTCGAATAATAATCACCAGTCATTCAAGAAACGTTCATTCTTTCTGCTTTGTACTTGAAATAGATGGTTTTTGTATTAATGAAATACATAAATTTAAAAAGTAACACGAATTATGGTATCTATTTATTCCAAATAATAAAAGCACACAATACATTTTGTATTACATAATCCAATTAACCATTAACATTAGTATTTATTCCTCATAACCTTTTTTATGGGTTTAGAACCATTTTGAAATAATTCAATACGGGTTAACTACCTTAAACCTTTTTATAAATCTTAAAATAATTCGAAATTATTTTTAAAATAGATGAATACATTATTTCTTTTAACATGAACGCTATTACAGCTTGAAAAAACTAAAATGCAAAATTGATGTTATGCAAAGACGAAGAAAAATATTTATAATGTCCTGTATTTTATTGAAAGGATAATTCGTTGAGAAAATTAATATTTTGCATAAAAAACCCTGGGTTTGTTGTGAAAGTATTCGTATGATTTAATGTAAATTGTAAATATATTATATTATAAATAAAATATAATATAAATTTCGTATGAAAGTTATGTCCTTCTTTTCACATTTCACAATTTTTCAACCGGTGTTTTAAAAAGAAAAAGGTAGTTAAGTTTCGTTATTGTAAAGTTTATGGTTTACAAAGACGTTTAAATGATGTATAATATCTAAAAATGATAATTAAGGATTAAATTATACGAGTATGTTTATATTTGAGAAACTCAAGAACTTCAGACCTACGCTTTTTGTCACGACGTGACCTTTAAAAATGAAATATTTTAAAAACTGTTCTCAATAATTAATTTTTGTAGGGAAAACCGATGTAGTTTAAAGTTCGACAATCTTCTCTCTTACAATCGATTTGATACGTCTTACATAAAACACCATGTGACACTAATAGCATCAACATGTGAATAGCAAGAGCCCTTAGTAGATGTGTATACTCTTAAAAATTAATTTTCTCTTATCGATTTAATCTTATTGCTCTTATCTAATGTGATTTTATGAAATTCATCTTAATGTGACTTCCCTTATGTGGCCAGAAAGAGGCAAGTAAATCAAATCCAGTATAAAAAAAAACTAAACCTTTCAGAGTTTTAGTCTGGATTTTGTTGTTTACAGTAAAATCTATTTCATGAAAGAGACTACGTTGCGGTAATATGAAACTTTAGAGACATATCTCTCTTTCTTATACAAAACTTATCACTGAATTAAATTAACAATTTTAACATTAATTGAGAGGCATTTTTATGTTTCTCCAGAAAGTTTGCTTAGAACAATTCAAGAAGGTTGTTTGTACTAATGGTGTATCATCAATCCGAAACACGTCAACATAAAAATGTGTCTGCTGTTACTTTTATTTGTTGCCATTGCTAACTGTAGCCTGTTGTGCCTTTGGACGATTGTGTTCCAGAAAGGGCGTGAGAAGCTTTGTGATCATAATTTGAGAAATTCATGATTTTGGGTTTTTTCTAACATAATTCGATATGTTTAATAAAATGAATAGATATTTTATTCTTGTTCGATGTATGGAGAGCTATCACCTTAAACCGTTCAATCGTGGTCTGAATCAGGAACCGATCAGGAGCAAAGATTCTTCTTTGTTGTTTTGTTGGTATATACGAGTAGTTAGAAGAATCCACGATCAGGAAAAATGTAATACAATAATACAAATAATCGAGATCAAATTTATGTAGAAACAGAAAACTCAGGTCTTTTGTTTTATATATATATATATATATATATATATATATATATATATATATTTATATATATATTTGTTCAAACCGATCTAAATTGCAACTTGCAATAATTTTATTAAGAGCTTACCCTACATCTTTCGTCGCATCCACAGAATCACCGCAGTGGGTTTTTATAGCAAAGAAACGCTACATCATTAGTTATAAATATCCAACTTTTAAAAATGCACACAACTTTTTACTGCGATACAAATTAGAATATAATTGTATGAAGAATTTACTTATTATGATGCTGTGTCAAGATGTAAATCATAATTTATCTACATACAATTTTATAATCAAGCAATCATTTAAGATATATTGACATTTAATATGTCTGCTAGTTGGATTTACATGCTTACTAACATAGTTTGACTAGAATTCAACAAATATGTTGGAAATTCACAATGCTTATTCGTATAAATTAATATTTACAAAGCGTTGGATAGCATATTAGTTGAATATTTCTGTTTTAAGTTACTGATGAAAGCAAAAAAATGCCTTAAAATTTGCTATTTTAATTGTCATACAAGAAAATAAGCAGTTGGATCACATCACATGTAGAGAAATATTCTATCCCATATGAACTGGATATCTCAGCCCTAGATATGCGCCAAGAATTTCACTTATGAATTATTCCAGTCAATCGAATAGCACCTGACTTGATCTTTTTCATAGGATGTTGCATTTTCCTAGTATTACCATTGAACTGAGAATACACACGTTGGTATTCCAGGGCATGGGTTTTGATCTAAATCTATTTCATGTTTCGGAGTATGTATTGCGATCATTTGTATGTAATTAAATCTTTTTTCACGGGATTTTCTAATAACGAATTAGCAAGTAGTTCATTGTGTTGGAAACTAATTTTGAATAGGATTGTGTAACAAAAGCTTTTTGTGTGTGCTCAGTTTGTATTTAATACTCCATTAGTTAAAATACCCCGAGACTTCAAGAGAGCATAGTTCACTTGACTATTCAAAAGTAGTGATATGGTCAATTGTCTTTGGCTTTAATTACTGAAGGAGTAGAGGAGTATCTTCACAGCTCAAAAAATGAATAGTTACAAATTACTTATATACTTATTAGTCTTTTCAACTTTTACAGTAACATCTCTGTCCATATTTGTATAAAAAATGTAAATGAAAATGTGTAACCAACCAAAGTATATCTATATTTAAAAAGTACAGATTTACAAAAAGACATTGCAAAAGGATGCTAAATCGATGGTTATTAGTTGGGTAAAATTTGGAGTGAACAGTAAGTTGTAAGCAATGTACGTTCTTCTTTCATTGATATTTTTAGCGTAGTAGTGTTTCCTTGGAAAGAATAACTATTCGCCCACTTCAAGCGCTGGAGTCTTTCTAGTTAACAAGAGAATCCAACGACTTGGATTCTGGTTCTTTCAAGCACTCTTAAGGACATATGTTATCCGCAGCTTCCCATGAGTAGTTAGGATCGAGGCTTTACTCCTATCTGATGGTTTCGGATTAAAACGTCTTGGAAAGAACAGGGAAGTTTCCAGTATCCCCGAGACTCCAGTAAGTAGTAGTGTCTTGTCCGTGTTTAACTTGAAGATTGGTACTGTATCTCGAAACCCCCAAATTTCTTTGCTCCCGTTAATTTAGGAGGAACGAAACCCAGAGTAATCGCAGAAATACCGATCAGTTCTGATTATAACACAAAGAAAAGTTTCTCAACATTCTCAAAATTTTCACTCAAGACCATGACTTTTGATATAAGTATACATGATATATTGTTCTTTAAATGCGTTGTATATGTGAACACGTTTCATATATGTTGTATTTACTAATTCAGAGCCACTCGCCAATATTAGTCAATACACTTTACACAGAGGATTTGGCATTGGTGAAAATTTTGAGAGCGCAATCAAAGCTATCTCAATCAGGCGGAAATTTAGAGTAAAATTCACGCACCTATAGTGAAAACATGTAATATCCCAAACTAAGTTACTAACTGTATTAGTAGATTTATCAACAGTTTTAAAGCCTTCGCTTCAAATTAGCAAATAAACTGATATCTCAAAAACCATCTGATTCTATTTATATTTTCCACCGAGAACATTGGTTACGGAAGGTTTTGGGTTTGTTAATAATAAATAATACTCTGGCTTGTATAAGTATGGTGCATTATTTTGATACAATAAGTGCTTTACGGTGGCCTTTCTAATAATCTATTCACTTAGTATAGCTAAAGACATGAATGGATTAATGATACTCCAGCTGCGCATATTTACTACCCTAACGAAAGTAAACTAGAAAATTTACCTTCCATAAATATTGTTTATGAGTTAGAATGTAAATAAATGATACATTTGTAAATATCAGTTTCAGAAAAAATGTTATCAAAACCTCTCTTCCATACTTTTCTAAACCGTTCTAACTTTTTGGAAAGTAAAGGAGCCATAGAAGAAGAATTTAAAAGTAGTAAAGTTTGAAGTAAAGCGACATATATCTTGTTCCTAGATGAATCATACGATCAGATACACCTCAAATATCCCATATAAGATTAAATATTATTTTAGTATGTATTTTAAATTGCACAAAGAGTGTTATGTTACATTCGCTTGTAAGCGAGTCTGACAGTAAGTCAGCCTGGTCTGCCGATGGAAAATCGAGTCGGACCGCGATGGCCTGCCGGGGAGGTGAATGAACCTCAAATCCTCCTGTACCGGAAAACGGGACCCTCCATTACAGTTTCAATCCAAATGGTCTAAAGACCAGTTAGGGAAACTATCTAGGTTGGGCCGTTATGCTAATATATTAACCCATACAAGTAACGTTATTACGAGGTGCTTACCAATACCTTACACTTCCAAATTTGGGGGTGCGTTATCTTGCACGGAATTTTACTGTTTCTAAAAACATTCCGACCATTTCGAGACTGGATCCGTAAGGTGACTGGAAGCTTTCCTTCACCGAGTAAGGTTGACCGATTTGAATCCGATGTTTTAATATTTTTAATATGCGGGCAATCCTATGATAATACAGTGTTGTAGTGAGATTTTTCCTATGGGTTTTACAATAATTACATTCGTTCACCCTACAAGATTTACAAAATACATAGTTCAGTGAATCAAGAAATCAGAAATACTACGTACGTTTCGAGATCTGCAATCTGATATCTTCCTCAGATGGCTAACTAACCTAAGTTATAGAATAAAATATACAAACAATAACAAAACGTTGTGAATTGATTATGATTTGTTCATTTTAACCTAGATTGTAGTTATATATTAGGTTAGATATCCAACTGAAGAAGAGATAAGATTTCGGATCACAAAAAGTAGTGTTAATAATTTCTTATATCACTGACTAATGGGACAACTCCGGATATTGCTGTTTCTTTCACCATCATAAAACACAAATTTGAAACGAAGAAAATAAAAAAGTAACCAAATTTCCCTTAGTCGTGTTATTTATAAGGACACTAAAGTAAACAGTGGTAAGATTTGGATGGTTGTACAAAAATATGGGATGCACCTCATAACTTACGAATGTGTCCATTTATAATGTTGAAATATCATACACCACCATATATGAGACTTGTTTTTGAATAAATTGGCGAATTTTCCTACTTCATAATAGTCTATAGGGAGTAGGTGAAATTCTTTATGCATCATAACTCAAGATGGGAATTAATTTAAAGGTCGAAGGGAAGACGATAATGTGAAAACAGTGCCATTTGTACGCCTTTAAAAATCACAGGGAATGTTAGGTTACTTATTTTGATGTGTCAAAGTGAAAGTAATACTGAGCGCTTCCTTTGGTGGATGGCCGAAATTCCTTAGAATTTAAGGTTGATATACTGCACTATCCAAGTACCTTAAATTGCTGTCTCATATTAAGGATTTTCTAAATTAGATTGTTCTTATATGACGGTGTACGTTTTATTGAGATATGTAGAGGATGAGTGCTTGCCTAGTTGCTTAATCACTATCTCTATTACGTCACAAAGGGCAAAGTTGCACAAAGAAGCAAAGATAAGTTGCAGTGAAATCGGGCGGGTGCTGAATAGAGATTGCATGCTGTGTGCAGTAAAGTATTTTACCTAACTACATCTTTAGGGTGTTAAAAATAAGAGCTGCCTGTATCTTTTTATTTTTTACCAGAGTAATGTCTGTTCTTATGTTAACAAGGTAAGTAATTAGTCAATATTTTGGTCAATGTTTAGTTCGAGTATAACCTCAAGTAAGCGGCATTCACTGGCCAGTAATGAATACTGTATAACCGTCTCTTACCAATCAATACCTCTCACTCTGATCTTTGACATTGGCCAACTAATTGAAGTTTGATATAATATTAACGTAGTAACTGGGGTCATTAAGTCACTGACAGAATAGGAAAAATAGTTTAAATATATTCAAGCTTTACCTGGGAACCTTTAGCATTCAAAGGTATTAAATTAAATTAAAGCTTTGAAGGAACTTCCAAATTGAATTTTCCTGATATTACCGCTTTAATCCCATCAATACCACAGAATCCGATGGGGCACTAACATATACACATACATTTTCACGAAATCCACAATTAGAAAATATAACAATTTCCATTTGTGATGAAATTACCCGTTTTAAGTGAACAGTTTGGACGATTTGACTCATGACTCTTACATAGTTATTTTTACAAATTACCTCAGATTTATGCTGATATTTGACTTCTCAAGGATCTTATTTGCATCTTAGATGCAAGAATTTGAAAACTTAACGGTTTTACAATACTAGATGTAGTATTAAGTTCTGATTTGGAACTTAAAACTCATTAGTTTTCGTAATATCGCACGGCATACAACCATTCTAACACCTACCTAGCGAAGCTTGGTACAGAAGTAAGGCTGCTTGAAGTTATGGTTATGTTAGTGGCTCCAAGCGAAGCATACGATTTACTATGTTGAGCCAATTGATGGGATGGCTATGTTAGTGACTACTAATAAACATGTTAATGATATCTGAGCGTTAGTTCTGAGAGTAAGTTATTGATTTCTGAGCGTTAGTTCTGAGAGTAAGTTAGTGATTTCCAAGCGCTAGTACTGAGAGCAAGTTAATGATTCCTGAGCGTTAGTTCTTCTGAGAGTAAGTTAGTGATTTCGAAGCGTTAGTTCTGAGAGTAAGTTAGTGATTTTGAAGCGTTAGTTCTGAGAGTAAGTTAGTGATTTCCAAGCGTTTTTTTCTAAGATTAAGTTAGTGATTTCTGAACGTTAGTTCTGAGAGTAAGTGAGTGATTTTTGAGCGTTAGTTCTGAGAGTAAGTTAGTGATTTCTGGCGCAGCATGTTATCCTGTTAAGCAAATTAATGGCGTGAATATGTTGGTGGCTTTGGGTGAAGCATATTAGTACTTTTAGCCAGTTTACGATACATTTATGTTAATGGCGTTAATTCTATAACTTTCAGAATATAAAAGTCTTCGAATTGTTGAGAGAGAGATTTGAAAATGCGACACATTTTCCAAAGACGGTAGTTCGAACATTTTAAAATAAATAAATACGATGCGGAATATCAAAGTTGAAAGTGGTACTTCTAAAGTATATAAAATTTGACATATACGTGATTAATTGGCATGAGCCAACTTTAACATAAACTCTCCAAAAATGCTTAAAAAAGAAAGATTCTTGATATCTGAGAAGTAAATACTTATGTTTACTGTATTGGAGATATATTTTTGAACACACGCAACACATATTAATCTTAATGGCCAAGTAAGAAAAACACCATGACCAAATACTTGAACGTGTATTTATAGATTTAACAATGTTTAAGCCGTAGGACCACAAAAATAACCATTTGGAATATTAATACAACTATTAATACTGTCACAGTATAATCGAGGCACGCAACTAATTAAGGGCCGACCTAAGAGAAAAACACCGACTTTTGTAGAGTTATAAAATATGTTTAGTTTTAAAGATCAAGACGCATCTAAACTCATTTTAATTTAACGCTCTGTTAAACTAAACGCGAAATGTAACGTTTTTCCCATGGCGCTGTGTAGTGGGTAAGGAGCTTATAGCAAGATAACAGAATCAAGCAACGTCGAGAGTGGCTGCTGCTTGGATGGGTGACCGCTGCGCTGAGTGATTCTGTCCTTGCAAGCAGCCCAACTGCCCGGCCATTGATGGTGGTTCCTCCAAGCCGCTGGTTCCCAGGTTAAGTTTTGGAGATGTCTTCATAGCCCTCACTTCGGTTGGTAAAATAAAAAATTCTTTGACTTTAACCAGTTTAA
The DNA here is from genome assembly GCF_021130785.1 of Homalodisca vitripennis. Classification (NCBI taxonomy): domain Eukaryota; kingdom Metazoa; phylum Arthropoda; class Insecta; order Hemiptera; family Cicadellidae; genus Homalodisca; species Homalodisca vitripennis. The sequence continues at coordinate 138,841,277 of NC_060215.1, forward strand.
CTTTTTGATTATTTAAATAATGAATAAAATGTTTCAGATTTGTTCCAGAATGTGAAACCTATAATTTAAAAAAAGTGAAATCTTGAGGCATTTGACCCCAAAAACAAGAGTTTATAAACCAAACAACCTGTGAAGAGGGTGTTTTTTATAGTATTGAACAAATTAAACATTTTTGTAGCACCAGTGTATCATACCAAATTAAAAGCAATTCCTTGTCTACTCCGAAGACAATTCTCTTTTGGTAAAAGTCAAAATATGTAGCCCTTACTGCCAAAGTATATTTTAACTTGTAGAAAAATTAAATTGTATAAATGATACTTGCGAGAGGGACTTTATTAAAGTGCTTCTTAATGACAAATCGAATATAACTTAAAATATGCTACAGCACGTACCATCCACATCTACCAGAACTTTTCTCTCTTCCAGGTGTGCTGCATATTTAAAATTTGGTATTACGGTGCTATTAGCGATGTATATAAAAGGAAACGTTTAATATTCTCAAACTATTGAGTCATTTTAAGTCCTTATCTTTAAAGTTTAAAACACATCAACATTTCTTCTGATTCAATATATCTGGAGAAATATTTATACCGCTACAAAACCTGACGTATTTCGCGAAACGTATGGAACGAAATTAGCGTACTTACTCCTTGAGGGGTTCACATAAAAAATTTGGAAATTCCCAAAATCTTTATATTAGGCGTATTTTTGTGGGTTTAGAAAGAACAAAAATGTGATGCACCCGTTTCGCAACACAACCGCACAACGTTGAAAATACTGACTAAATTGTATTCTAGCAATTTGCCATATACTCGTAAGTGCCTATTTAGTTATTTAATATTTAGATATGTTAGCTCTCCAAATCCCCCTCCCAAAAAAATCCTTTAAAGTGAAAAGTTCATATTATACACCATCTGGAAAAAAGGCCCGTGTGACGTTCAAACTTAAGTAAGGATTCTTGTGCTACCCAGCAGGGATCACTTCTGGCTGGTTTATAGCTTCCAGTTGAACCTACCACTGGGCAGAGCAAAAAAACAATGTGTCACTTAAATCTGGGCAACCTTATGGATTTCCAGGAGTGGCAAATCACTAACAGCAAATGTAGAGATTATAGGGTTCAAAGGCAATTCGATAGGTCTAGTCCACTGCGGGAGATGACTGTTGAAGTTGGTCGGGTTTGTTCCCTAACCTCGGAGGTTCTTGCTTGCCTCAGCAAGGGATGTGCCACCCCCGGCCTACTTTGACTGGAGAGGCTGGTTCAAAGTTGGCCTCCCCTTCTTCCAGGGAGACATGACTTTGAGATTCGTGCCCTAATTCTTCCTCATGGGTCTCGATAGGAGGCGGTCCCTACCCCCTAACCTTACCCATCCTGAATATCCTGTCGCTCCGGAATCAGAGCTAAGGTTCTTATAGGGACTAATTGCAATTTATAAGCTTCATGAAGAAAACAGGATTTTTTCGGACATTTGCCATCGTTAAGTGAAACAAAAAATCAGTAACACTACGTTTCGATATCTCCAATCTGATCTCGTCTTCGGGTAAATAAAAAGCTTCTTGTTCTAAGAGAACAAAAAAGGTCTCTTGTGAACCTTAGACTAGTTTGGGTATATAAAAAGGAGAATGAACTTCTACTGAGTGTTGTTTGCCCAGTGGGTAAACTTCGTGGACAATGCACTCGTAGTTTATAGCCGCCGTGACCGGCTTTAGGTAACTTGCGGGTGCGATATTGAGTCTGCGTAGGAGTCAGAGTGGCCCCTAGACACGCGCAACGTGCTTATGTTCTTTCCAAGTTATCAGTCCATAAACTTCTTATCTGGATTAATAACAGGACACTGGCAATTTAGAATTTCAATTCCTCATTGTTCGAACATGCCAGTCAGTTAAACCGTAAATCAGATAAGTGAGATAAGAGAGTAAGATAACGTATGTATGACATAGTTATAACTCATAAATAGCCTTAATTGTGTTCTTATCTCGGACTATACTTTTGATCAAAAATACTGAAATCGTTATGAATAACTGAATTTAGATGGAGTACTGTATAATGTGAAATGTAAATAACCTGGATTTTCTATCAATTTTATCCCAACATTAATGTATTCCACGTATTTAATTAAATGGTAAGAAATAAGTAATAAATAATAACAGTTACTCAATTCTAAAATATGAATAGTATGAGTACTTATAAGCACCTCTTTACTGTTTATGTCGCATGAATGAATATTATGTCTGTCTTACTTGTGTAATTTCTAACTCGGTCTGACATGTTTATAGAAAAGGTGGCAACCATTTTACGTGGTATATCGTGTGAACCAGATTTTGAGTGGCCAGCCCATACATTATAAAATTTATTTTTTGTTAGAAAGTCTCTCCTATTCATGTTTTGTTGTTGATTAAGTTATTTCTCTATAAAAAAATATCAAATTATCATTTAATCCAAATTACTCTTTAGTAATGTGCAAATACACAAAATCTTATCTTAGCTGAAAGTGATTATGAGCTAGTATCAACATTTTTAATATATTCAATCGTTCATTAGTCTATTGGCTATAATTAAGAGTATGTATTTTCTCAGGACATAACCAAGAGATTTAAAAACGTGACGGAATTGTTACAAACACATGACTCGGTATGTGAACATAAATCTGAACAGTGTGAACAGCATTGCTTGTTTGTCTTCTGTAACATATATCGTTAGAAATACAAAACTGTTACATATATATGTTGTCGGCATTTTAACAGAAATCTAAACGAAATCTATATATATATATATATATATAACAGAAATATAAACGAAATATATATATATATACAAGTTCTGAAATAACATCTCGTATCGTTGCACAAAGTTTATATTGAGCCGTTACACAATTTAAGAGACCAATAATACTATATCATAAATAATTATATTGTTCAAAATCTGGTGTGGTTAAGTTTTTTTTATCGTTTTTAAATTAGTAACAATTGTTTTGTGTTTATCCAAGTTTGTACATATACATATATCTGGTGGATGCTCTAAATTTATTTATGACCAGTATTTTAAGTACGCTCCTTATCGACATGTAATATAAAAAACCAAACACACAATGCCGTTTAGATTTCTGTTAAAATGCCGACAACATATATATGTAACAGTTTTGTATTTCTAACGATATATGTTACAGAAGACAAACAAGCAATGCTGTTCACACTGTTCAGATTTATGTTCACATACCGAGTCATGTGTTTGTAACAATTCCGTCACGTTTTTAAATCTCTTGGTTATGTCCTGAGAAAATACATACTCTTAATTATAGCCAATAGACTAATGAACGATTGAATATATTAAAAATTTTGATACTAGCTCATAATCACTTTCAGCTAAGATAAGATTTTGTGTATTTGCACATTACTAAAGAGTAATTTGGATTAAATGATAATTTGATATTTTTTTATAGAGAAATAACTTAATCAGCAAGAAAACATGAATAGGAGAGACTTTCTAACAAAAACATTTTATAATGTATGGGCTGGCCACTCAAAATCTGGTTCACACGATATACCACGTAAAATGGTTGCCATCTTTTCTATAAACATGTCAGACCGAGTTAGAAATTACACAAGTAAGACTGTCATAATATTCATTCATGCGACATAAGCAGTAAAGAGGTGCTTATAAGTACTCATACTATTCATATTTTAGAATTGAGTAACTGTTTTTATTACTTATTTCTTACTTATATATATAACTTTTACACTTTTCGTATTATTACTATGATTTCGGTGCTTAGGAAAATAGTTTTTTTTTTAATAGTCTAAACACAGTTTATAACCATTAAGGAAACTAAAAAACCCTGTAAAACAACTGTAGAGTTTGGAAATATTTTCGAGAACATTATATAGAGCACGAAATATAAGACCTTCCAAAATATCAAATTTTTTTACTTATGGACTGGGTAATACGCTGTGATAAATTCCACACATTTTTCAGGTATTTCACTTCAACTGTTCGAATTGAATGAGGTATACATTTTTTTCATTTTTTCTATACAACAGTCATAAATAAGGGTGTAACAGTCGTATAAACAGTATAAGTTTTTGTTATAAAGGTACTGAAAAATGTTGGATCAGGAAGCTTTGTCATGCAATTTGTTTTGGGTTTGGAAAATAATTTTTTATTTTAAATTTACAGCCATTTCAGATAACTCCCAGTATGCAGAAAAAGTAAAATATTTTGTATCACTCCATGTGAAGTTACAAGCATTTATTTAGGATTGTATTATCAGCCGAAATAAAAACACCTAAAGATAAAATTGCGTATTTTAAAAGTATGTACATTCATATAGTTCCGATAGTTGACATGTTTCTTTTTAATTCATTTATTACTTAAGGAAATTATATTTTTAAATTAAATATACAGTTATTCAAATGTTTAAAAAATTTGTTTTTTAAACCATTTTTTATAAATAAAGACGTCACTAACTGAAGCTGTAACTAATGTACAGGCTTTAAAAATTAAACATTTTTATCTTCAGCCGTTTTTATGTGGGTATAAATACAAAATACCTGTTTCCAACTGTAAATGCAAGTAATTTTACGTAAAGTGATGAAGTGATAAAAGTGGTTTCTACTTTTCTTGTATTCAGGAAAGTTATCTTCAAAAAAGTAATTTTCAAAACCCGAAATCGATTGCGCCACCTGTATCTGAATTGTTTTACGACACTGGCGGTTCTTCGCGTACTGAGGAAGTTCCATCAATGGAAAATCTTAATTGCAAGCATAGGAATCTAAGTCAGAATAAATATTCAGGTGAAACAATTTGTAATATATGACATATTAATGACATTCAGGCAGTTATTTAAAAATTGGTGACCATATTAAGTTTTTCCAGTATGGGACGCTTACTAAATAGGCTTATAAAAACAGGTTCATAAAACAATCCAAGCTGAATTTAGAATAAAGAGACCCAACATAAATGCCAATGAGACACCCAGATCCCTCTTACAAAAAATACTTTTTGAGGGATCTCTACTTATTATACATGATAGTAATATCTTGTTGACTGTCATATATGCTTTAGTTCTTTGTTTTTTCTTTGCTATTTCGTATCCAGAATCGACCTTCTTCTGGCCTACAACGTACATGTTGTCAATAGCATTATTCTCTCATCACAAAAACACTTCTAATTATATCCAGTTTCCGTATTATAGCATTTGACATTTGTATCCGCCAACTCTTCAAAGGCCATTCCTCTGAGAAGTTGAAGAACAGCCAATTGCGTCTTCTAGACCGCAGGGAGCTTCATACTTGCATAGTTCACCATCCAAAATTTAACAATCATCCCGAAACTCATACTTTTCTGTATACCGTGTATGGAGTTTATGAGATTTTAATTTTTTATACATGTTTAGAAAATTTGATCTCATTGGAAAAACGTGGATCAAAAACATCATTGAATATTTTCCTCAAATTTGGTCTCTTTACAAATGCCAATAAATAATTCAGAAAGAAAATAATTATGTTTAGTACATAATCAAGCTGGTGACTTGGAAGGTCTGGACTTTTACACCGCTCTGTGATCAATGGCAATAAATTGCAAAGAGCGAACCCCGGCCTTCCTGGAAGCCCTCTGATCGAATTCAATGTGCTCAAGACATTTCCCGTCGTTGCTGACCAGTTTAACGCAGCATCTGGTCGCTCACCAAACTATATTGGGTTAGACGGGCTTATTATTGTTGTGACGGGTTTGCCTCACTCGTAATTGGAAATGTTGTTAGTAAGCTATTTGTTATTTTAAATTGAATGCGTCTGTTTCTGGCAAAAGACCCATACTAGTAGGTGAGTCACCTCGTTGCAGGACAGGGTTGCTGTTGCTGGAAGATGGAAATAATTTTCATCAGTTAAAAAAATATAAAATGAAAAAAATAAAGAAATAAGAAATGAAACAAATACAAAATAAAATAAAAATAAATAAATACTAAGACTACATACAAAAATAAATAAATAATATAATAAAAATAAAAAATAAATACTACGACTAAATAAAAAATACTAAACAAATACAAAAAGAAACACACGAAAATAAAAAATTGGTGTGTTTGTTTTAGATAAGAACCGATAAATGGTAATCGGTTCTTTTTGGGTAAATGTTACATTTTAGGCCATTAAAACTCCTCTACATGAATTTATGGGGAGCTCGCATTAAAAAATCCGTATCGGTCTGCTTAATTAAAATTCATTGCTTATAAAAGAATTGTATATTTTAATTTAATACTCTGCTATAGCCCCAGAGAAGACTATCAATGATTATCTAAAAGAAATCCCAGGAAGAACATAATTATAAGCGAGTGTATGATGAATGCCTTTTCAAAGTAATGATGATACAAAAGCACACGGATATAATTCTATTTGAACTGCCCTTTTAATGACAGGAATATGTTTTGAGCTTCCACAAACTTTATGGCGTTCCGGTATTGTCCTCCATATAGTGTTCTGGTCATCAAACAACAAAAGGAGTGAACGATGACCCTTCTACAGTAAGAATAAGTGTACTCTTGGTATTAACTAACCGTACCAAACTTTACTACCAAGAGTAAGTTTGAAAATACTGATGATTAGTAAATAACACGTAGTTACAATGATTGCTAACTAGTCTCAAGCAAGATGCATTCTAATTGCAATTTATTAATAAGATTCAAGACCTGTTTATTATTTGAGCTTCTCTTGGAGGGAACTTATCTATCCAAAGATCCAGAGATTCCTGAATTCCTTTCATAATCACCGATTATTTCAAACGAAATAATTTTTAAACAGCATTTTTTTATCACGGCTTTATATGTTTTACAAAAAGATCTCACACGCATTACTTGGATTTATCCGATATAAAAAAAAAAATCAATGATTTATATTTTCCTCCTTTTTCTGTCCTGCCCAATAAATTAGATTCCCTAAGATTCTAAACATTAGTGCTTTGATCATTGTCTTTGATTTTGTCCTGTCGGAATAAAATTCAACTCCAAACAGCTATATTAAAGAATCCAAACTTTCCAATCCAATCTTAGTAAATAAAAAAAAACAGCCAAATAAGAAAAACCAGGGAAAGAACATCTTTAAAACAACTATTATCAGTAACACTAGTTGCCACTTTTTACAACCTCGCGCTATGAAATCTGATATAACAACCGCGGTGACACTGTGCGTGAGAGTGGGGGGGGGGGGGGGGGGGGGGGTGAGTGACAGGAAAAGAAGCCGCTAACGCTATCTATGAAGATAGCTCCGTACTACAGGTTTTTATAGAGGGAGTTTGAAGACAAATGGTAGAATTTCCGAAAAAGCGCCCGCCTTCAGCTTTGAAGTTGATTATATGAGCCTGGGAAATTGATGATTACGGTTCAACCGATGGACATAATCTTAGTTCTTAGACTCATGCGGCTGCTACCATAACTGACAATTAGGGAAAAACTGACCATAGCTTAACCCGGTTGCAAAAAAACAAGCAATAGAATTGGCCAAGTAAAATTACTTTAAAACGTCCATATTATTATACAGAACCCGGTTGCAAAATCAAACATGCAATGGAATTAACCAAAACAAAATTACTTTCAAAAATTCCATACTATTATATAGAAACCGGTAGCAAAATTAAACATTCAATGCAATTCTTAAAACAAAATTACTTTAACAATTCCATACTATTATACAAGGAGAAGTATAATAAGAGAAATAACGTAACAGAGAAACCTTAAGAATAATCTAGAAAGAAAACACTTTAAACAAGAAGATAGTTATTGTCTACTTACTATCTTATTACTCAGTATCTTTGGTTACTATCTGGAGGATAGTTAAACCTGCCACGACATCCTACACATTTACATTTGTCATTGCATTGTTAAGTTTTCACATTCCTGAGTTTATATGCATACTGTAAGCGTGCACTGTCACTTAGCATTGTTTATTACGGTTTACTGTCGTTGTTATACTGCTGTTACGTACATTATTTGTTATTTGTATTGTTTATCTATTGCTACTGTTATACTACTGTTATTATACTTATTTATCATTGTTATTAGGTAATACTATTTATAATTTAGAAGTTCAACCGCCGTATATTACTGATATTTTAATACAGCAGAAAAAGACTGTAATGTTATTATGACATTTTTGAAAATATAATTTTATTTATTATTTTATTTGCCTATGTTGCGTCTAAAATATCCGTTACTTATTTTTTTACACCATGAAAGTAACACCATGGTTTTACACCGTGATTAATTCACATGTGCCGTCTTTTTGTTGAAGAACTGTACATATATTGGGTTGATGATGAGATCAATATATTCATTACTAAATAACTTGTGTTAAATTGTCAAACAGTTGACAGCCTCTGAGAAAGAAGTTGATCACTGTTCCACACATTGTTTTAGATTAGATAAGATTCAGCCAATCACGATACAGCTCGGTCCCTTTTAATGGGCGGTTATGTATTATTGTCAGTTTCGGTTTAACATATGTTGAATGAAGATAGCTCCTCAGCGAAACCAAAATATTTCCAAAAATTAAATGGACACACCAGTGCAAATGTTGAATTGACCTCCATTTCACCTTCCTCTTGTTGTAGCGTCTGAAGTCCGACACTTTCACAGATTTGACTCCTGGAATCAGGAGTCCACGTCTGTCTGAAGGGACAGAAGTCGGTGACGACAAAGATGTTCAACCCGAACCTAATGCATCTATTAGACATCAGAGACACCTAGACTACAAAATAAATCTGTCCGGTTTATCTAGCAGCATTCCAATGAAATCCAGCTGAAGCGTTATTCTCATTGTCTCATCGGATGCATAGGCCTTTTCTATCTATTCTGCTGTGAACTCCAGATTCCAGGAGTCAAGTCTGTGACAGTGTCAGATCCCAGATGCTGCACTAAGTGGAAGGTGAACTGGAGGTAAAATAACATTCACATTGAACTAACCCTTCCCGTCATAGCTGCGTCATCTGTGTTACCTTTGTTTTGACGCAGAGTAACCTGGCAAACTGTGTCACGATTGTCTTTTACAAATACGCGTTTCACATGTAACCGTATTATTTAAATTTAAATTGAACTTTCTTGTTTTTTTAATGTAAGAATATTTGATAAGTGAGGCGTATATAACTAAGCAAAAGTCCATTTTAAACACTATTTTTACGTTGATATAGATTTTTCTATTTCATATATACGATACTGCCACAAGACATGAGCTGGTAAACAGACAATTATTTTATCCTAATCTTCTGAGGTCAACACTTTAGTGTTGGTTTTTACGGTTATTACTTTGCAAAAGACTATCATGCTTGTGGTAGAACACTCTTTAAATACTTGGCTTATTGTATTTTGTAGTAATTTATATAAGATATCTTTAGCAAAAAATAATCACCACAAAACATCCCCAATAAAATCCCAAATAATACGTGCTAAATCCCGACAGCGGTCTGAATGCTGGAGACCTCCCACAGAGCTGATTTCAACTCTTGCCAACTTTTCCCCATACCAGTAGTAATATTCCTCCACATTTCCTGTTCAATACGAAATGAGGTAGGTGTTATTAAGCACGGTATTCACAGATCTTAAAAAACATAGCAACTAAACAGTATTTGGCCAAGGAAGGACTTAGTAACGTTTACAAAAGACGAGCTCTATTCATAATCAGATTAAAACCTATTGTCACCGAGGAGATTGTTCGTAGCATTGTAAAAGTATTAGACGTGCCACAAACTGCGGTGATCAGGCTAAATCTAGCCAACAGCTACAATTCTCTTCACCATATGTACCTCAACAAACAAGTTACCATTTCCGAGAGTCTTCTTTTATTATGTCCTTTCAGAGTGTGTGTTCTATGGTAACCAACCACAAATGTGGGTATTTAGAACTATAAAGTTGTTGGGTGCTATAAACACACGGAAACAATGGTTAAATGAACTATTCATTACTAGAGCATCCTTGATATACAGACCAAATCTTTTTTCTTTGGTCAGTACTAGTTCAGCTTTGTTGCTCCGTATGAAATATAGGTGGGATAGGAAGTTACCTCTGTCAGCTGATGTTATCACAATGAAAATATTGGTCATCTGAAACCATATTTTTGTGGTTACATAGTTCTTGTCGATAAGTTGACTGACGAGTAAGTTTTTTTCACCTGGAAAAATTCCTACAGTGCTTTTTAGTTAGTTAAGTTAGTTAAAATTAGATATGAAGCAATAAAATATATCCAGCTTTTAAAAATTTATAAAACATTAAGAATCCCATTCAAAAAACTAAAAAAGTATGCAAGTAAAAACATATTGTTATTAGAACAGCTATAAACATTATTCAAAGACAAAACAAACCCAAAAATTATGTATTTAAATATTAAAAATATTTTTAAGAAAATCAATAGTTTCATTAAGGAAATCCCATTAATTTAGTTAAATAACATTTTATTAAAAGACATATTAAATCACACACTCGTCTTCAGCCATTTGTGCTTGGACCTGATTACCACATTATCCAAAATGGCTACTTTATATGTCCTAAGGAGGCATCTTCAAGGAATCTTAATGAGCTGTGACTAACCAAAAACATATTGAACCACCACAAACTTTCCACCATCAGTATTAACAGTAGCCGGTTTAGTTGTAGTCAGATTAATAACCATCGGTCTTGAATTCTAAAGAAAATCCTCACCTCCTCATCCAAGCTCATCCTCTCTTGTTGAGGAGGTTTTGGCTATTGCGTTCTGACCTTAGTCGATGAATTAAACCGATGTATAATTACTATCGGTTTATTAAAGTGTATCGTTATAGTTTTCTTGCTAATTGATATTTTCTAAATGAACCAATTTGGTATCTTTGTGGTTCCTATTTATAAATTACTATATCTACCCTAAACTACGATGTGCAGACTTATGCTCCAGATTTGTATACCGAATAGCTAGAGTAGGGGACAAATCGACTCTTCAGTCAACAATTGATTATGATGCAGGATAAACTGAAACCAACCTTATCTTCAATCTTTCATTCAGAAAGAATGAATAATATTATAGTATTTAGACCGGGGGATCGAGGGAAAGTACTCATGCAACACCCTAACGTTCTCACAAGATTGGTCCGAGATAGTCTAATCTTAATAAGTAACAATACTAAACGCACCTGTCATAACTGTGGAGGATAGTAGGGGACCATCCCAGCTGCAGCAGCCTGACAGGGTGATTAGACCTCCACACTACTGTTATTGTTAATAAACTCACCTGTCATAACTGTGGAGGATAGTTTAGGGGCGCCATCCCCGCTACAGCAGCCTGACAAGGTGTCTAGACCTCCACACTACTGTTATTGTTAATAAACTCACCTGTCATAACTGTGGAGGATAGTTTAGGGGCGCCATCCCCGCTACAGCAGCCTGACAAGGTGTCTAGACCTCCACACTACTGTTATTGTTAATAAACTCACCTGTCATAACTGTGGAGGATAGTTTAGGGGCGCCATCCCCGCTGCAGCAGCCTGACAAGGTGTCTAGACCTCCACACTACTGTTATTGTTAATAAACTCACCTGTCATAACTGTGGAGGATAGTTTAGGGGCGCCATCCCCGCTGCCGCAGCCTGCCAGGGTGTCTAGACCTCCACACTAATGTTCTTGTTACTGTTCATGTCCGAGCCTCTAGTGGTATCTTCCTCCTAGATGCTGTCCGGGTGTAACACAATTAGAACAATCGAGGAAAGGAAAAAACCAGGGAACTACTGTACAAGGAGTATCAGCTTACCATGCGATCTAACTAGTCCTGATGAATTCTGAATTAGATCATTACGGTAATATAAAAAAAGACTGAACCTAATCAGTCAATTCATGACCAAGGAATTGGTCTCAGAATATGTTAAATAACCAAAACTACTTGGAATGATCGGGGTAAATAAGAATAGATTCTATTTGGCTAGCTAAATGGGAAAAAATGAAATAAACGAGGATGACGTACTATAATTAACATATTTAATTTTAACATAAAACCGGTTACGCGATATAAAAAGGTCTGTAAAATTCTGATAGTTAATATTGGTAATGTAGCTTCCAAAAGTGTTAATTAACTGGAGTATTACGGAAACTGCACCGCTTTAAGCAATTACTTGTAATAATTACTATGTGAATTTCGGACTTGAAGAGGTACTGTATAAAACCATCGGTGGAACAGATATAATGAGGGCCGCGTATTTATCTTATGCAAATCGAATCTTTTCTAATGACATTGTTCAACGTTGTAAATATAAATTTGACAACTGATTAACTGTAGGCGGAAGTACAGGTTAAAAAGAAACACCGAGTAGGGCACGAAGAAAAAGGTCAGTTTTTGTAATAAACCACAATAAAGGACCTCGGTGACAAAATATTTAGTTCTCACCAAAACTATAGAATATATGTAAAAGCATCTTTAATGATAACAGAGTAATACTAATAATTCTTTATACCTTGAGTTTCCTCGTGCCAACATCGCTTTAGGTTAGGTCACGCTCTCTGCGAGTTGCCATGGCAACACATCACTAACTCGAAAGATTAGGTTCTATATCTCATTATAACCCCACGTTGATGCTAGTTAGAGGCCCTGAGAACATGCCGTTGTTATTCGTTATCCTTTCCCGCTTCTTTTTATCTGTTCTTGAGTTTCAACAGTTCAGTGACTTCTTAGACTCGTAGTTTTCATATTACGCCCCAAGCGAATGCTTAAATTTAACCGATACTTTTGCCACTCATGTTGTTTCACACTCCTTTCGTTTACACCAATAAAGCATCGTCTTCGAAACAAGAAAAACAAGCGTAACACAGTTTAACCTTAATGGTTTAAAGTGTTATGACTAAATATTGATTGATACTGTCCATTAACACATTATTTAACAGTATTATTTAGAGCCACTGTGAACTCTTTGAAGTAACGGTTTCTAGCCATTTTACGATTAATATTAATGTTTAAAATGGTGCAATAGTTGGAATATTTCTTTTTAACGTTTAAAGCAAATTTTGTCACAACCCTTTAGAATACCATTTCTGAAAAAGAAAAACGTAATAATAAAATGGGTTCATTGCTCTACAAGAAGGGGTAAGCATTTGAAGTGGAAATTACGGGCATCTTATAATTAGACCTAAAGAATAACTGTTGAAGATAAAGTTCCAAACTTTTCACATGATGTACACGAAAAAATGACTTAAAAAATGAGAGAGTGATGTGTTTTTTATTTATAGAAAAATTGAATGCCTTAAAAAATTATTACGTGCATGAAAGTATCATAAAATACATTTCCTTAAAAGATAATTTTTTAAGTTATGAATGAATAAAAAACATGTTATTCCCTTATTTACATACTGTAACATTACACGTTTTTATACTCGTGAGTTTTTATTTGAACCTAATCAAAACGTTTCTAACGCTAAGTGCCTGTAATACTTCGTTTAAAAATTTTAATACTTTTAATACTTACTTTAAAATATTTTTGACTTCAGGGAGGTTAATATGCTAAAGAGAAATAAATTTAAAATAAAAAATAAATTTCCTATTAAAAATCGATTTCACCATCTATGATGATGATCTACGTTGAATTAAATACATGTTTTTTATATTAAATATTTCAAATAATATTATGCCTGACTGCTATTTTATTTCAAGGGAACTATTGAAATTCTTTGTAAATTAAGGTGTAAACAAGTTTACTTGGCTCAATAATTATCAAGTTATAGTAGGTATTTTTAAATTGTGGATTGAGCGATATTTCTAACAATTTCTAATACGCAATGTAAAGTCTGGTTTCTTGTGTCTTGTTACATTACTAATTACAAGAGACGTAAGCTGTATTGTGTTGTCGGTTTTAGGTTATGTTCACCATAGCCTGGAGCGCGGTGGGGCGACTGGTGGGGTATAATGATCACTAGACCAAGTGGACCACCCTCCACCACCCCCTGCAGAGTTAGGTTATGTTTGCATCCTCTTAGCGTAGTTAAAACTCTTCAAAACCAATAATTCACGAGTTAAAAATGCAGTTAGGTGTACTTAAGAGGGACTATTTTGTTACTACTTAATTAAAACCAACGTCATTGTTACTACTTAGACAATTTTACTATTAAATTGGTCGGGTTGAAAGGACAGAAACAAAGAAATACAATGCAGTCTATGTTGTATTTTACGTAGCTATTGTTGCTTTATGGATAATCATCTATAATTTACAAAATTTTGAGTATAAAGATATTATTTGTGCTAACTAACCCAAATGTTTGTTGTTACCTTGGTTGATTAGAAGTATTGATTAAGGGATATGTAACTCGTGTCGCGGTCGGCTTATAACTCGTGATCTCGGTGTACGCGAGTTAACTAATGTGTAGAAAACTAGCGTGCGAACCACCACGGTGAACCCGGGTTTAGCGAAAAGGTCTCCGGAAAACCAGCGAAATAAAACACTCGAGTAAATTGAGCCACAAAACTTTGGATGGAAGTAGTAACAAAAATAATACTACGGGGTACCTACTGGAGTGGAGGGAAATGAGGTGTGCTAGGAGTTAGGGGTAGAGGTGACCTAAACACTAAGTGACGCACATAGTCACGCAAGGTAGGCAGGATGACGCACTGAACAGTATACACGAGTGAACGCTTGTCAGCTGGAGGATCAGGACGACCTGCGTACTCGGGCCCAGCTCAGAGTCTTCGATCGGTACTCGCTTCCGACACTCTTTACTCTTACTCATCGATTCTTTCAAATTGCCTACGGAATCCCTTCTTTTAATCTAGCAGAGTGTCTTACCAGCCGATTAAAAATAGGTTTTCGGTCACAAATGTTTTTTCTTATTCTTCTTCGTTTCTTTACACCAAAAGTTCGATCAATGCGATTCTTGTGAAAGACAATTATTTTTTGGATGTGTGTATAATTTTGCGTAAAACAGTGTTGAGATATGCGTTAGCAAAATAACTTAAATACCGTTGTATTTTTGTGCTGATTTTATAAATAAACTACAAATATTTTGATTTTTTTTTATCCGCAACTTTATTTGCGTAGCCCTCCATCTGTCCATCTGTATCGGAAGTGAACCGAACATAAATCGATACAACTAATAAATAACTCAATTCCTGTCAAATGTCACAGAATTGTTATTGATCTATTTAAAAATGTGTTCCTGCTCTCGCTGTAAATTGAATTTTATATTTTTAGGATTCGTATTTAGACAGACGCAAGATTTCCCAGAGCCCAAAATATTTGGCCGGGAATTTATTTTCAGTTAAACGACACTGCTACAAAAAAACAAACATAATAAATTTAATTCGATTCTAAATTTAAACCTGTTACTGCGATGTAGTTGAAATTCAGGAGTATAAGTAAAATATAGCACACAATTTAATTATTGCATATTATTGAACACAGGACAAACACAGATTCATAAAGAATTAGCCAAGTTTATTATAATTGGCGTATTCGGGGATGTGTGTTATCGATATATCCGAGCCTCGTCAAAAGGCATCGTTGTACTGAAGGCCGTGCGAGTCTACAACGATGGTGCGTAGACTAATCGGATTGATGCGTATATCCGAGCCTCGTCAAAAAGACATCGTTGTACTGAAGGCCGTGCGAGTCTACAACGATGGTGCGTAGACTAATCGGATTGATGCGTATATCCGAGCCTCGTCAAAAGACATCGTTGTACAAGTTCAGTCTAATCGGATTGATGCGTATATCCGAGCTTCGTCAAAAAGTACAGTTGTACTGAAGGCCGTGCGAGTCTACAAGTTCAGTCTAATCGGATTGATGCGTATATCCGAGCCTCGTCAAAAAGTACAGTTGTACTGAAGGCCGTGCGAGTCTACAAGTTCAGTCTAATCGGATTGATGCGTATATCCGAGCTTCGTCAAAAAGTACAGTTGTACTGAAGGCCGTGCGAGTCTACAAGTTCAGTCTAATCGGATTGATGCGTATATCCGAGCTTCGTCAAAAAGTACAGTTGTACTGAAGGCCGTGCGAGTCTACAAGTTCAGTCTAATCGGATTTATGCGTATATCCGAGCCTCGTCAAAAAGTACAGTTGTACTGAAGGCCGTGCGAGTCTACAAGTTCAGTCTAATCGGATTGATGCGTATATCCGAGCTTCGTCAAAAAGTACAGATGTACTGAAGGCCGTGCGAGTCTACAAGTTCAGTCTAACGGATTGATGCGTATATCCGAGCTTCGTCAAAAAGTACAGTTGTACTGAAGGCCGTGCGAGTCTACAAGTTCAGTCTAATCGGATTGATGCGTATATCCGAGCTTCGTCAAAAAGTACAGATGTACTGAAGGCCGTGCGAGTCTACAAGTTCAGTCTAATCGGATTGATGCGTATATCCGAGCTTCGTCAAAAAGTACAGTTGTACTGAAGGCCGTGCGAGTCTACAAGTTCAGTCTAATCGGATTGATGCGTATATCCGAGCCTCGTCAAAAGGCATCGTTGTACTGAAGGCCGTGCGAGTCTACACGTTCAGTCTAATCGGATTGATGCGTATATCCGAGCCTCGTCAAAAGGCATCGTTGTACTGAAGGCCGTGCGAGTCTACAAGTTCAGTCTAATCGGATTGATGCGTATATCCGAGCTTCGTCAAAAAGTACAGTTGTACTGAAGGCCGTGCGAGTCTACAAGTTCAGTCTAATCGGATTGATGCGTATATCCGAGCCTCGTCAAAAGACATCGTTGTACTGAAGGCCGTGCGAGTCTACAAGTTCAGTCTAATCGGATTGATGCGTATATCCGAGCTTCGTCAAAAAGTACAGTTGTACTGAAGGCCGTGCGAGTCTACAAGTTCAGTCTAATCGGATTGATGCGTATATCCGAGCCTCGTCAAAAAGTACAGTTGTACTGAAGGCCGTGCGAGTCTACAAGTTCAGTCTAATCGGATTGATGCGTATATCCGAGCTTCGTCAAAAAGTACAGTTGTACTGAAGGCCGTGCGAGTCTACAAGTTCAGTCTAATCGGATTGATGCGTATATCCGAGCTTCGTCAAAAAGTACAGTTGTACTGAAGGCCGTGCGAGTCTACAAGTTCAGTCTAATCGGATTTATGCGTATATCCGAGCCTCGTCAAAAAGTACAGTTGTACTGAAGGCCGTGCGAGTCTACAAGTTCAGTCTAATCGGATTGATGCGTATATCCGAGCTTCGTCAAAAAGTACAGATGTACTGAAGGCCGTGCGAGTCTACAAGTTCAGTCTAACGGATTGATGCGTATATCCGAGCTTCGTCAAAAAGTACAGTTGTACTGAAGGCCGTGCGAGTCTACAAGTTCAGTCTAATCGGATTGATGCGTATATCCGAGCTTCGTCAAAAAGTACAGATGTACTGAAGGCCGTGCGAGTCTACAAGTTCAGTCTAATCGGATTGATGCGTATATCCGAGCTTCGTCAAAAAGTACAGTTGTACTGAAGGCCGTGCGAGTCTACAAGTTCAGTCTAATCGGATTGATGCGTATATCCGAGCTTCGTCAAAAAGTACAGATGTACTGAAGGCCGTGCGAGTCTACAAGTTCAGTCTAATCGGATTGATGCGTATATCCGAGCCTCGTCAAAAGGCATCGTTGTACTGAAGGCCGTGCGAGTCTACACGTTCAGTCTAATCGGATTGATGCGTATATCTGAGCCTCGTCAAAAAGCATCGTTGTACTGAAGGCCGTGCGAGTCTACACGTTCAGTCTAATCGGATTGATGCGTATATCCGAGCCTCGTCAAAAGGCATCGTTGTACTGAAGGCCGTGCGAGTCTACACGTTCAGTCTAATCGGATTGATGTGTATATCCGAGCCTCGTCAAAAGGCATCGTTTGTACTGAAGGCCGTGCGAGTCTACAAGTTCAGTCTAATCGGATTGATGCGTATATCCGAGCCTCGTCAAAAGGCATCGTTGTACTGAAGGCCGTGCGAGTCTACAAGTTCAGTCTAATCGGATTGATGTGTATATCCGAGCCTCGTCAAAAGGCATCAGTTGTACTGAAGGCCGTGCGAGTCTACAAGTTCAGTCTAATCGGATTGATGTGTATATCCGAGCCTCGTCAAAAGGCATCGTTGTACTGAAGGCTGTGTTTTCACGTCCAAATTTGTATATGTTCAGAACTTTAGCCATTTCCATATTTAGTGTGATTTTTCTCTCAAGTAATTCTGTGAGAATAATTGTAGAGGGGAAACTGGAAAAAGTTGTAATAAACTTCCCATTACTAATAGCGCCTGTAAGTAATTACGAAATTATCTATTTATCTGTCCATGGGAATCTTTTTAACTGTATGGATAAGAACAATACACAGACAAATGTATTAAACGCAAGGGATACAAGCTATTAGGGTCGTTTTGATCACATTTGTTAATTGTTCACAAAATTCGTCTACAAAAATGCCGAATAAATATTCCACAAGATCTAAAAATGAAATTAGAGATTACAAGTTAAGTAATTCTGGTTGCTACATTGGGTTGAATACTATTGTTTCAATTATTTGTAGAGTATAAAAGTTCTCCATTTAACACTGTGTCGAATATCCCATAATACTTCGACCTCACTGTAGAGATCCATCTTTAGTTGTCGGCGAACCGAAAACACATGATAACCACGATACTAACATTTAAAAAATCGTTAAAAAAGTAAATATCTTGCATTCGTTTGAACGGTTTGGGGACCGATTTCTTTTAGGTCAAATACAAGTGTTTGTAATAAGATCAGACTTTTGAGGATAATATCCAATCTATATCCCTAAAGTTTCCAGTAAAAAAGGAATACGAGGATTTTGCTTCAAATAATGTAGTCTACAAGCCGAGAAACAATGTACTGTACAAACACTCAACGCGCCTTTTCTAGAAATTGATAGAAGCATTTTTCCTTCAAAAATCGATCACGAGCTAAGCCCAGAACGCAACTAGGAAAACATTTTTGGGAAGGTCAAGACGTCTGATATTTTCCCGTAGTGGACAAAAAGTAAGGCAGATGCAGTCAACCGCTCATTCCCCATTTTGTTCCTCAACACTAAAACGGGTCAAGAACGATCTTTCGTACATATCAGTAATACTGAATTATTTAAATAATAATAATAAATTAAATATTTGGAGGGGGTCTGGATCCTTTGGACCCCCTTGCTGGCTACGACCTTGAGCCAAGGACAAATGCAGTCAACCACTCATTCCCCATTTTGTTCCTTAAAAAGTTCTTGACCCATGTCAATGTTGAGAATAATCTTTCAGCAGTACATACATGTCAGTAGTATTGAATTATTTAAATAATAATAATAAATTGAAAATTTGAAGGGTGTCCGCACCTCTTGAACTCCCTTGCTCGCTACATTCTTGAGCGAAGGACAAATGCAGTCAACCGCTCATTCCCCATTTTGTTCCTTAATACGTTCTTTATCCATTTCAATTTTGAGAACAATTTTCATCAGTACATGTCATTAGTACTGAATTATGTAAATAATAAATTTGAAAGGGGTCTGGACCCCTTGGACCCCATCGCTGGCTACGTCCTTGAGCCAAGCTAGGTTTAGTGGGGTCCAAAATGGAAAGGTATCGTAATGGTTAAAATTTTATTATGAAACAATAATTTTTCCTCAGATTAGTATTTTTCATAGTTTGATACACTTAAAACTGACCGTTAGATACAAAAATAATGTATATACCATCGTGAAATAACTAGATAAAACAAAACTGCAGTCACCACGTTCAATGGTCCGCATATTGTAAGCTAACGCCGATTTAATATATATAAATGTATCTTACGATTTAAGTGTGTCAATCTAGATAAAGTGTGATCTGTAAAAAAACTATAATTTATATTTTTAACACCCTCCTATTTCGACCTCCGTCAAAACTAATGTGGCTACAATTGATTACTTTCGGAGGGCGAATGTGTCGAGAAAAAGCAGGTTGTCTGATAATACGATGTAAATTGGCTCAGGCTCCTGGGCTAATGTCATTCTCTCTCTCCTGATACCACGGTATGCCATAACGTTTTATTGTTGCAGTAGTTGCAATACACAACTTTTGATTGATTTCGAACCCCATTTCAACTGTTAACCTGATGACGCAATGGGTCACGTTCTTCGACAAAAATATGCGTGATTACTATGCATATTTGAGCAATTCGTTATGCAATTGGACAAGAGATAGTACTGCCAAAACTAAACACAGTAAAAGACTGCAATGAATTTCCCCTTAGAATTGATAAAATAAAAGTGAAATATCGATATAAGTAATATAATATAATATGGATTTTACACCTAATGGAATGAAAGAGACCTGCCCCCTCATCCCACTATAGCAGATTACACGTCAAATACTGTACTAAGCTTGTTTAAGGAACCTAATATATAACAAATGGATCCGCTTCTCTAATATGCAACTGGATACGGAATTTATATATCGGATACTATCCTTCATTTAGTCTATAGCATTATCAAAAACACATATCTGAAATACAACGTCACTTCAACAAGATAGTTTGAAACAAGTGTAAATACGACTGTGTACCGTGCACCGCGTAACAGCCGATATCGTATTTTATTGTGGGGGGGGGGGGGAACAGACCGTTCTTATTTCCGAGTAATCTGTCAATGTTTGACACAATTGTAAATACGACTGTGTACCGTGCACCGCGTAACAACCGATATCGCATTTTATTGGGGGAGGGGGGGAGCAGACCGTTCTTATTTCCGAGTAATCTGTCAATGTTTGACACAATCATAAATACGACGGTGTACCGTGCACCGCGTAACAACCGATATCGCATTTTATTGGGGGAGGGGGGGAGCAGACCGTTCTTATTTCCGAGTAATCTGTCAATGTTTGACACAATCATAAATACGACTGTGTACCGTGCACCGCGTAACAACCGATATCGCATTTTATTGGGGGAGGGGGGGAGCAGACCGTTCTTATTTCCGAGTAATCTGTCAATGTTTGACACAATCATAAATACGACGGTGTACCGTGCACCGCGTAACAACCGATATCGTATTTTATTGTGGGGGGGGGGGAGCAGATCGTTCTTATTTCCGAGTAATCTGTCAATGTTTGACACAATCATAAATACGACTGTGTACCGTGCACCGCGCGTAACAACCGATATCGCATTTTATTGGGGGGGGGGGGGAGCAGACCGTTCTTATTTCCGAGTAATCTGTCAATGTTTGACACAATCATAAATACGACTGTGTACCGTGCACCGCGTAACAACCGATATCGTATTTTATTGTGGGGGGGGGGGGGGAGCAGATCGTTCTTATTTCCGAGTAATCTGTCAATGTTTGACACAATCATAAATACGACTGTGTACCGTGCACCGCGTAACAACCGATATCGTATTTTATTGTGGGGGGGGGGAGCAGATCGTTCTTATTTCCGAGTAATCTGTCAATGTTTGACACAATCATAAATACGACTGTGTACCGTGCACCGCGTAACAACTGATATCGTATTTTATTGTGGGGGGGGGGGGGGAGCAGATAGTTCTTATTTCCGAGTAATCTGTCAATGTTTGACACAATCATAAATACGACTGTGTACCGTGCACCGCGTAACAACCGATATCGTATTTTATTGTGGGGGGGGGGGGGGAGCAGATCGTTCTTATTTCCGAGTAATCTGTCAATGTTTGACACAATCATAAATACGACTGTGTACCGTGCACCGCGTAACAACCGATATCGCATTTTTTTTGGGGGGGGGGGGGGGAGCAGATCGTTCTTATTTCCGAGTAATCTGTCAATGTTTGACACAATCATAAATACGACTGTGTACCGTGCACCGCGTAACAACCGATATCGCATTTTATTGGGGGGGGGGGGGGGAGCAGACCGTTCTTATTTCCGAGTGATCTGTCAATGTTTGGCACAATCGTAAATACGACTGTGTACCGTACACTGGTATCGCATCCTATTATGAGGGTAGGCAGACCGTCCTTATTTGGTAATGTCTGAAATAATCGTAAATACGATGGTGTAATGTACAGTTCGTCTCAGTCGATATTCCGAAATTTAGATGGCTGAAGAAAATGTATGTCTCTTAAATGTTTTAAAAAATTGGTAAAAAGTTCCGCCTTCGCTAGTTTTTAATCTATTACACATTAGAATAGTACCTTTGAGAAATATTTTCTTGTAAATAACACTCACTTTTTGATACATCAAGAGGAAAAACCCAAGAATTTCAGGATGGATAAAAGGCATTGTTGGAATGAAACATTTGAAGAAGCACAGTCGTTATAAATTGTTGAGGTTTATATAAGTGTAAATAACTTTTAAAAACTGAATAGTTTGCGTTTAAAACTGATAATAGTTTAAACTGATTTGTATTGCACAAAAGTTGTGAACATACATGTTTGTAGCAAATTTTGTACATTTTGAACGTGGTATTGTTTTGAGGACAGTTTTCCGGAATTCAACCTAAATGATTTGAGTTACATCTGAGCTAGCTGTACAAAACTCTATAGTGCGATATAACCAATTTAATCTTTTGTGCGAAAATCGGTTTCCAGTGCGTATTGCACCACATTGTGGAATTAAAGAAAATGCGGAACAAAGTTTAATGCTGAATGATGAGATCGCTAAAATATTTCGTATTGGTCTAAATAACCACACACATTTTTAATTGAATATATACAAATAACTGTATTTTACATATTTAGCCCTACCCACTACTAACATTTTTAACCCGCTCCTTAGCAACCGAGGAGAATAATTGGCGAGACAACCTATAATGAAAACTGGGACATAACCAATTTAATGTTGTGATGGAAAAATATTTTTACGAAATAGCTTTAATAAAGTATGCTTGATACACCCTAATTATCCTTAACCAACTGGAATTCTATTATAATAATTTATTGACATTCATGACCGTATCCTTCGCTCAAGCGTAATCACATTGTAGGTTCGACAGAAGAAGAGCTTTGGAAACGTATTTATACAAGGGTGTGCTCACGAATCTGAAAATGTATAGTCGCGGTTTTTTGACAAATTAGTGGCATTTGGAGTGTGGTGCGATGACGAGACTGCCTCTCGCAATCAATACCCTGACCGCCCCCCTTTCAACCCACCCCCACCCCCCCACCACCACATTAAAGGGGAAGGAACCAACCACTAGACACCGCACATGTCATAATTTGCAAAACATTTCTTATTAACTAAATACAAAATTTCTATTTTCATCCCGAATTTAAAAGTCTGCACACAAACGTACCTATAATTTATTTGAATATTTTGATCCAAGTATTGCCATAACAATGAAAATGCGCATTAAAGTCAACCAATACATGGTGTGCATGTGAGACGTTCTCATAAAGCACGCGTAAACAAAGATGTTCTGTCCATGAGCAGGTTTCAAAATATAATTACTTAAACGTATTCAAGTTTGGAGCCTCAGCTTTACAATACCGAATTAACAGTTATTGAAAACATTTACGGTCACGCAAACCAATAGTTTCTACATGTCAGTCTTCCATGCTATCGTTCGAAATAGAGACATTATCGTAAATCATGCATAACTTTCATTGAGGGCCAGTTTGCTTATCAGTAAGCTTCTTTTCAGGTTTTTATATGCGTTGTATTTATTGTTCTGTACCACACGATCTACTCACCGGTTTACCATTCGAATCAGACCAGGCTGCACTTAGAGATTAATAGTGGTAAAAAATATATTACTGTGTTGTTCAATTTATGTTTTCGCCCAATTTCGTTCTTCTCATGCCAAAGAAACCCCATTTGATACCATAAAAAATTATATCAATTTCTTTTCAATTTACGCGTAGGCGGGGTTAAGAAAGGCCACGAAAGTGGACGGAAGTCCTTCTTAGAAGTCGCTTCCCTCTTTTGATGAAGATGAGGGGCAAGGGTGAGTTAAATCTACTCAAGAAAAACTCCAGCATATAATTGAAGGTTCCATTGTTCGTGCAAAAATGTTCATACAAGTAGTACTAATGACAAATTTAAATGTGATGCTTAAAATACTGATTTTAAGATGATTAATTAGACGTGTTATAACTGTATTAAAATGTAATTCTAAGTGCGTTGCTTTTAAGTGACTAGTATTACTTTTTGCATCTTCACTACCAGGAGAACAAAACCATTGGTGGACAAAGATTACTTTGTCACGTCCGTTTTGTCGAGTCACGTAAAAACATTTATTAACGTTGTTTTAACAGAGGTGGGTGTCACTGTTTTTGACAACCTTTTGTACTTTAGTGGCGAATAAAAAGTCTCGTAATTATTTAATGGCAAATATGCCATAACGGTTTGCGAAAGTTATGTACCAGATATCTCAAACCAGATAGAGTCTTCCAGATCAGTTTTGCAACCTCGTGTCGTCGCGACTGGAAGAGGGCGGCACCTTTCCAGAGGACTAATTATTAACCGTGGATCCGCCACTAGATTTCCTCTATCCAAACTCAACCACCTTTGATGAAGAAAGTTAAACTAATAATTTAGATACGGTTCCCAAAGTTAACTAACTAATATACGCAAACCTAGACAATGTACATACACATCTACCCGGTCTACTCTACCCGATAGCCTCACAACGACTCCAACACAACCTCCGCTCTCCGATTGCTAACATAGACAGGAATCATCCTACCAGAACCTGTCCAGTAGAATTCCCGATAGTAGGAGGCTCCCATTGTTAAAACTATGACCTAAAGGTCGGCGCAGCTGGCTACCATGTTCGCGACTACGATAGATTACGCGCGCCAAATTCAAATCTATCCAAGTTTACGATACACTGTTATCGTATTTGAAAAATTGAAATCTGTGCTTCAGAAAAACGATTCTTATTTAATGGTAAAGATGCAATAACGGTTTGCGACAGTTATTTGCCAGAGATCTCAAACCATAGACAATCTCCTGGATCAATTCTTCGAATGCTTAGATCCAAATGTACGATGATACACTGTTATCGTATTTGAAAAATTGAAATATGTGCTTCAGGAAAACGATTCTTATTTAATGGTAAAGATGCGATAACGGTTTGCGACAGTTATGTACCAGAGATCTCAAACCAGAGAGAACCTTCCTGGATCAATTCTTTGAATGGTTAGATCCAAATATACGATGATAGAATGTTATCGTATTTGAAAAAATTAATTGTACTCCTAAAGAACAATTGTTATGGTTTTATTTGATGTCCATTACAAGCATTTTACCCATCAACCAGCATTATTATCGTTGCATTTATTGCACCACACGCCTGATGTAGCATTTTTAGAAGCTTTTACTGTAATAAGCCATTCAATTGCCCACCGAAAGGACACAGTGCGAAATACCTAATACGAGAACTTCCGCCACCACAGTCCCTAACGTTATTTTTTATGTGGTAGGTTAAAACAAATAAACACGCATAGACTATACAGGGCGAGTTGGTATATTTCCCCGTCTACTTATCTCTGCATTCCATATAAATACCGAGTCACCGCTGGTTATTACTAAGCAATAATATCCTTATCTTGACGTCTGGGATAGGCCATCTTGGAATCATTATTGATGCAAGTATAATGTTGTGACTTATGAGTCCAGATTGCGTTGTTCTGGACACATAGCCACCATAAACCGATTCTGATTACCTCGTTCTTGAGTTCTAAGAATCAGAATGATAAGAACTGTTTAGAGTTAATTGGTATCGATTAATGAAGGAATGTATATAAAAGTAATGGAGAGAGAGACCTGTATATTCCATACCTTCTACACGTCTGTTTGTTTCAATTTTTTACTTAAATTCGCTACTTAGCTTTTAAATGACATTGACCTTATTTCTTAGCTCTAAAAAGTGCCATCGATTTGAAAACGTCCGCTTGTATTGAAATATCAATGAGGGATTTCACGAAAACCGATATAACAGCAAATTTAATTTAGCAACATTTTTATTTTTAAAGATGTTTGGCACATCAGTTTTACTTTCATGTAAAAAATACAGTATTTGAAGGATTACATGTATAAAACATCTCAGTCTATATTCAATATTTTAAAATACCTGCATTTAAATTACGTAACTTTAAGACGATTGTAACAAATTAAGTAGCAAATTATTTTCTTTACATGGCTAACTGTCGCGTTTCTTTAAAATCTATTCATCTCCTGTTATAAACGAAA
This sequence comes from Homalodisca vitripennis, assembly GCF_021130785.1. Taxonomy (NCBI): domain Eukaryota; kingdom Metazoa; phylum Arthropoda; class Insecta; order Hemiptera; family Cicadellidae; genus Homalodisca; species Homalodisca vitripennis. The sequence continues at coordinate 138,867,360 of NC_060215.1, forward strand.
CATAGATTTTATGTCAATAAGTAACTTCCTAACAAATCTAAATAGCTATACAAATTTAGATTTTGTGACTGAAGTGTTTAATTAATTGTTACATAGCAAAAAAAAAAAAAAAAAAACTGTGAGAGACATAATATTGAATTAATAGCACTTTTGTAATTGCTGTAATGACTAACCAAAGCAATAGTATAGGGCACTTTTGATAGAACACTCTGTATATTCGACTATGAAACATGCAGGATCTCTCAGAAGTGAAGTAATACTTTGTACGGTGTACAATGTCCACTACAAGATTTAACAGAGTAACAATTTGATCCGTGAACCTTTTATGTTATGGTAATATTTAACTTGTTTTTATATAAATGTATAAAATTGGAAAGTTATAAATTATAAAGAAGTGGAATTTTATGTTATGCAGGATATCATTTCTTTTTCGTACTACGTCTATTATGTACCACATAGCGTGTTTCACGCTTTAAAAGAACTAAAATCTCTATTATTAAATAATTAATACTTTAATATAATTAAATTAATAGAAAAAATGTGCATCCGGTGTATTGCGTTGTTTTTTAACACACAGTTATAATACAAAAAGATGCGGCAATTGTAAGAGATAAGGGTGTTGAAAAAATGCAGATTTGTGGTAGAATGTTGGAATTCGTTGCGGGCTCTGACGTGCCCAACTTTAGCTACTGTTGTAATGAATACACACTTATTAGTTCTAAATATAAATATTACATTTTAAACGTCTATTAATCAGTTAACACTGTACTTACCTATAAATGTTCAAAGTTTTATTTGAATTCCTATGGTTTCTACCAATAATGATACTGAAACCTAAAAAATAGTTGTTCAGTGTGAAAATACGAGATAAGATCTTCATCCAGATTATTCGCTTCCAATGTACAGTTTCTTGTAATCGACTTTGTTGGGACCGAAATAACTCGGTTAAAAACTCTGTCGATACGAAGTAATATATAAAATCGTCCTTTTGAAAGCAAAATGAGCCTGCTGATCCTTACTATTTCACTGAAAAATACACCGAGCTTTGTTTCATGCTGCGTTATCGATTCGGTTGCTCATTATCGATAATATTAATCGATTCTGTTAACCAGGAATTCGATCGATTGGGTTTGAGACTATTGTGTCTTTCAACTTCTTTCAATTCAAATTCAATTCTAAACAGCATTATTCATTTGGCATATACACATACATACAAGAATGGTGTCAAGATCTAATTTATATTCTTACCAAATTATAGAGAAAAAAAAACAAGTATACATAACAGAAAATACAAGATTTATCAACAGGAAATAGAAAAAAATGTAAAATTACAATTATTACAGTTATTAAAGGGTTACAATTAAAACAGTTAACACTAAAATTGAAAGAGTTAAAATTAAAACTAAAACAGTTACAATTAAAAACAGCTTTTGGCATAAAACTACTAATTATAGAGTACTCCACCTCCAGAATCATCACAGAAATTCATTAAAGGAATATATAGCTTGTAGATGAGAAACTTTTAAAATTGTATTTTAAATTTATTGAACTTGAATGCAAGTAGCGCTTGAGGTAATGTAAAAGAAAGAAGACGACCGAATTCGCGGTGCCAGGTCAAGTTGATCACATATGGTTGGAGGATGTGAAGAATGGACAGGCCAACAAACAGAAGATACATGTGTAGCCTCCAGCGTGCTGAATCAAAACACACAATTCAATTCACTAGGTCAATTAACTGTTGATCATTGCAATTGGACTGGATTGTAAAAATCGTAAGTGACCACTGATAATCAAATTTATTTAAGGTTCATCACTATCAGATCACTGTAACGTGTTTATACGGTTACGGTCATTATCAAGAAGTAAGTACAATGCTATTATGTGTTGTACCATTTTGATAACGGAAAATACCGAAATATTAAATTTATTGTACATAAATGGAAGTTTAATTTATTATTTGTATATCGAAATTGGTTGTTTCTTTCTTACATTTATCAACACAAAAAGTATTTCGTAGTCTTGACTTTCAAAAGTTATACTTATTACAGAAAATCTTCTATCTAGTATATCTACTTGACCGTGGCCATTTCTGGGTTAGATACTTCAGTAGTACTATGCATTATCTGTATAATTTGGAATTCTACAAGTAATTTTGAGAAAACTATCGTTTTTCAAATTGTAGCGCATGGTTTTGTTTATTTATTTAAAACTCCGGACACAAATGTTATAATCTAAAGAATTACGATTTTGCATTGATAGAGCCTAATAACCCCGGTATAAATGAAATCACCTGTGGTGTTAAAAAAGTGGTTTAAAAATTCATGTCAAATGTGAACATCGTCAAAAGACCAATCTAATTTCTCAAACTGTTGTCTCTAAATTAAAAAGAAATAACGAATAAAATACATTTTAATGGCTGTCACAATTGAATAGCAACCAATTCACATCCATTAAGCTTTTATACCGTTTATTCTGACGACAAAAATATAATATCCGATAAGAATAAATTAGAGACTAAATAACGTTTTTTATGATTATCAGTATATCTTATATTTATACATATTTTGGTGAGACTCAATAATACAGGTTTAAAATAACCTCCGTTAAAAAATGACACAACGTTATTATACTACATTATATTTGTAGTGTCTTGAATATAAAATATTCAAGCGAAATTACTATTATTTATCTCAAACTGTCCATGAGTTAAGAAGCACAACTAGGGAGATGCGCATTCCTAAATTGGCTACAGATAGCCATTCTCCAGATTAGGAGAGGAATTTGAATATGTATAAGCAGAAACCACCTGCCGGTTTAGACACGACGCGTCTGTTACCAACGCGACGCCAACTTGACACCACCTGTACATTGGCCACTATTCATGATCCTTTCCTAGAATACGTCGCAGGGACTTTGTTTGCATTTTATCGTCGAAAATGTAACTATTACAGAGAGACACATCGGCAAATTTATATGCTTAAACTGCACACGGTCTGTTTGAACTGTCAGTTCGCTGTGTGTGCAAACCATTGTAAATACAAAGTCATTTCTAACAATCAGTTCGGTATGAGCGCAAACTATTGTATATGTAACGTCACTTCTGACAATCAGTTCGGTATGAGCGCAAACTATTGTATATGTAACGTCACTTCTGACAATCAGTTCGGTATGTGAGCGCAAACTATTGTATATGTAACGTCACTTCTGACAATCAGTTCGGTATGAGCGCAAAAAACTATTGTATATGTAACGTCACTTCTGACAATCAGTTCGGTATGAGCGCAAACTATTGTATATGTAACGTCACTTCTGACAATCAGTTCGGTATGAGCGCAAACTATTGTATATGTAACGTCACTTCTGACAATCAGTTCGGTATGGGTAGTCAGTGATAAAGTTGGAACAGACAGCTCGTTCATTACCGTTCAGTTTTTTACCAAGGCTCTTGAAATGTATACATCTATAGATGTAGATTTGGATAAAAGATTATTTCTTGTCATTATTCTTGTTAATGAGAGCCCACATGTTAAATTTTTTCCCATCTAATTTTCGTGTTCATAATACATAACAAAATACTTATATCACCTTTCTGGTACGATTAAAACGTATAATCTATCAAAAATATTGGCAATAGTTTATTAAGTGCTTATCAAGAGTTTATCAATTCTTTTATCAAGTGACCCAAACGCTTTTTCTCTTTTTCGAAATGACATTTAAGATGTTCATTCAGATTAAGGAAAGCACTTTTGTTTTGATAACTCTCGCTATTATATCAGGACAAAGACGGAAATAATTAATTATATTTCAGAAATGTGTATAGTTTCTGGTGCTCCAGACTTAAAATGAAAAAAGGTTTTCCGTAAACGTTTACGTTATTTATATTTAAAAAATACAGACAGATTGGACATTTTTTAGATATTTTACATCAGGTAACTTGAATCTTTCATGTTTCAGCGCTTTTTTGTACGCATTTACTAAAACTTGGTATATACAATTATATTATTTTAATAATATAACTACAGTTTACTACTTTTAACTCATTGTGTTTTTAATTATTAATGAATGTTTCGAGCAATTATTCTTAATTTAAAGTATGATTTTGTTGCCCAATACTCCCCCAAATATCATTATGGAGCCATTTTTATATGTTTTAAGGATGTACATGCTGCAGTAAATATTAATGTTAAAGTTTTTTTTGTTTAATTTATTACATCAGTTTTTACAAATATTTGGAAATGACCTCTTGTATGTTTATGTCAAGTTTTGTATAGTATGACCCTCCAGCAATAAAATTTAAGTAGAATATCTCGAATTTTGACTTTACCTTTTATGTGCATTCTTGACTGTACAGAATTTTCAGTGTATAGCTCATTAGAAGTGCCTAATATTCTATATCAGTCAGTACCTGAGCAAGTCGGTCAGTGGTTTCGATTAGTTTTATTAGTATCACTGAAAAGTTTTCGAGATGATCTTGGTTTTTGTGTTCACAGCATAATTTGTTTAAATCATCTCATCCGTTTATGAAAAGTAGGTCAATCTCTCTGAAAGCTTCGTGGAGAAAGATTCAATGATTAGGCTTCTCTAAAAGCACTCTGGCTATGAGCGTTGCGTGGCAAGACAAGACAACTAGGATGGCTGGAGCCAGGTCTGAGCTCGAGAGTTTGGGGGTCGATGACCCGTGCCAGGGGCCTGCGGTACCACACGGTATAGCGGTAAGCCGTTGAGCGGTACTATTACAGGTGTGTGTCCCGGGCCTGCTGCCCTAGCGTGCCCAGCTCTCTCGCTGTAGAGTTCGGCTCAACAGAAGGCGAGGGCGAGGCCAGAGGAGACTAAGAAGGAGATTCGAGAAGGGCTTCGATAATTGGATGTTAGAATGATTGTATTCGTGGACAATTATGAGAATTTAATAAGTATAAGTGAGAAAATAAGGTATGACTAAGGTAGAAACCTCCAGCAGGGATCACTTCTGGCTGGTTTATACCTTCCAGTTGAACCCAACACTGGGCAAAACAAAAACTGATGTGTTACTTAAATCTGGGCAACCTTATGGAGGTCCATGAGCGCTACATCACCAACCGAAAATTTCTAGATTCTGGGGTTCAAGAACAATTCGATAGGTCTAGTCTACTGCGGGAAATGACTTTTGGAGTTGCTGGGGTTTGTTCCCTAACCTCAGAGGTTCTTGCTAGCCTCAACAAAGCTGTGCCATCCTTACTTTGACTAGAGAGGCTGGTTCAAAGCTGGCCTCCCCTTCTTCCAGGGAGACATGACTTTGAGACTAGTGCCCTAATTCTTCCTCATAGATCTCGATAGGAGGCGGCCCCTACTTCCCTAACCTTACCCATCCTGAATATCATGTCACTCTGGAAGCATAGCAAAGGTTCTTATAGGACTAAGTTCAATTTATAAGCTTCTTGTCTTAAGAGAAAAAAGGTTCATACTGAACTGATTGTCAGAAATGACTTTTTATTTACAATGGTTTGCACACACAGCGAACTGACTGTTCAAACAGACTGTGTGCAGTTTAAGCAGATAAATTTGCCGATGTGTCTCTCTGTAATAGTTACATTTTCCCCGAGACCAATCCATGGAAAGATTTATAGTTGATGGGTCCTCGCCACCAGAGATTAAGAAAGAGTCCAAAGGATGAAGAGTTGGGAAGAGACTATGAATTTATGAACTAATGGTGGATTTGCAGGATCTAAAACTGGACTGTATAAATGATTGTACGGGGGAGGTTTTGGATTGGTAATCATGAAGTTTAAGCATGGGATGAAGAAACGAGTAGTAAAACACAGCATATTCAACGAAGAAAGCACGGTTAGTATGAGGAGTTTATAATCAGAAAATTGCAAAGGTGAAGATGTTTTTATGAAGAATTTGGGTTACCACCTCAGCAATATTTTACAGCGCTGTTGTTAGCAGTTAAAAGGACGGGTGACGAAAACCTCGGTGGTAAAGAGATGAAAAATGCCTGATAGTTGGGATTAGTTTGGTTTTCATTAAGAGTGGAAATTGAGTTGAAAAAATTGCCTATGAATTTCAGAGAATGGGTGAAAAATGCCTTATGAGAGTTTTACATACATCTCTGAGTCATTCCAAGAACCGCAGTATGGACATTACTTCACAACATAACTCGTATCTTGTCCGAATAGCAAAGTCTCCTTTGAAACCCTAGCAGAGCTTGAATATTTTGCTCTAATCCTCATTCCACCGTCTTCCATACAGTTTGGTAAAGAGTCACTGAAGAATTTTTGGTTTGTGTGCACTTCCGATCATCGAAGGCTACAGCTACAAAAGGATATACTGCTGCTAAGCAGATGACTAGCCGTACCGTCTCTGCCTTTCATCAACTCTGCTTTGATACTTACAAGGCTCCAGAACAGTACAAGTCATCACCCGCAGTCGTCATAGTGGCGTTCATTCAGAATAGGTTGGACTATTCATATTACGGTGAAATCAGTAATGTTGAATAGTTTATAACTTCAACTATTACTGTTTACTGATAAATCCTAACAAGATTTTAGTACTTTAACTACCAAAGCCAATGTGCAGTATCTTGAATGGCAGGAAATCAAAGACATGTCAATGTTGATTTATTTAAAGGTTGTTCGCAAATAAGCAGCAACCTGATACAACTTTTAGCCAACATACAGTCCTTATTAGGGCGATACGACATGGGCGACAGTTTCAAGGGAGGACCTGCGAACTTGGCCGGTACGGACGAACGGGACACTGCCACAGGACACGTACGAGCAAATAGAACTGATTGAACTAGTAAAAATATGTTATATAAAAATTAAGTTTACTATAGAAAAATTAAAAAGAAACCGTGTCAAATTAACACCTTTAAATATAAAAATTGTTGATATTGACATGATATATTCTATAAGTTTTGCAAACGTTAAAACATTATGAACAGTAATATTGTTAAGAATCACGTGAATTTTCAAACAAAATAAGCAAGACGGAGTAACATAAGTGGTTTTAAACCAAAAATACTATAATTTGATAAATTTGTTGGGAACACGCTGCAATGTTTCATTTTGTTGTACATGATTCAAAAGGTAATTGAAAATGACATTTTTATATTTACGCTATTATGCAATTGTTCATTGGTCCTATAACAATAAAGAAAATGTATTTTTAACTTATTCTTCCAATGTGTTTGCCTTTGTTATTTGCACGAGAGCTGTAAAAACCGCAGAGTAGACGCGTGGAAAATCAGAAACGTTCCGAAATTCGATTTTTTGTCGTTTTCAAGGTGATTTTTTGTCGATTTTAACGTTAATTAAGGTGACGTCCCTCCCGCCGTAGAGATACGCTCATTTGATCCAAGTTCAGATATATTAACTTTTGAAAATTAGTCGCCCTACTAATGCGTTTACGAACACTCGTGCGTTCTTTTGGCCATGACATTCTTTTATTTTTCATTTGCAAAAAGGTATGTTTGGGTGTATTTCTTACTTCAAACGACGAACCCACAAAACATCAATAAAAAAGTACTTGAGTGGGACATAACACTCATATTTGGTAATATGTATGGGTTATACTAATTATAGTTCAACCTACCAGTTTAAATATTTACATTGCGCTAAAATATTGCGTGTTTTATTTATTTGCTCGTTTAATATGAATTTCTTTTACGTGAAAATAATTTGTGTCATAAATAATAAGAAAGGTGATCAATGCTTATTTTAAAATGTTCTACCGAATACTCCCAAGATGTCTCTCGGAGGAAGAGGAGGATTTAGATGGACAACATAGGGTTTTAGCTCGAGTTGGTGTGGAGAGTTTTACTATATTTTTACACGATTAAAACATTAAGTCGCCTTCCACGTTTAAATGCCCCTATCTGCTTAAATTGCCTATTAACCTAATTCAAAGTTTATCATGTGCTACTAAACGTTTATGGCTTTTACGTGGGCACTTAGCAAATCAATTTTCTTCGAAAACGATCTCTGGTATGTTCCATTCTATATACCTTTACATAGTGGAATAATTATCGCGAACTATCTTTTGATAAATACTGATTTCGCAAAACTTAATTGCGTGAAAAATTACGGATTTATGTTTAAGAGAGACGTTTATAACGTGAAAATATACACAAGAGAAATATAAACTAGCAAAAGTGTTTCATCGATTCTATCCTCTCATGGAAATTGAGTGAGTGTACAAAATTAATTGGTTTACAATTTTTGTAGGAAAATAGATATGGGCATGACCCCTAGCTTGTAAATAAGCTTGCAGTCTTTGACCTAAATCATCAGATAAGAAAGAGACGTTTAAAAATTAAAAAAAAGTTTTACCAAGTTTATAAATTTTGCTCACACGAGGGAGGGCAGATTAAAATATCTTACTCTACCTACACAATTAAATTGTACACTGTTAAAATTACCTTGAATCAAAATCTTTAGACAGTAACCTATAATTAATTATAAATATCGTATTAGACGCAAATTAAAAGGACAAACACTACGAAACATTGTGTTTATTTCATATCTGTAGGGTTTTTATAAGCTTCATGAAGAAGATTTGATGGGTTCCCACATACCCAAACTATACCGGAAGTTAGTAGATGATTCCAAACAGGGCAGTTTTCGTTTTATTTCTTAGGTACTGTATTATAATTCTTACATTACAGATAACAGTGCAATGAAAGCTGAAAGTGAAGTCAAAACTGAGTGATCACTTTTGATTTGCACCAAATGAAATGATACGAAAATCTTCCGAACTACTCACAACTTTGGTACTGTAAGCTTTTTGAAAGTTTTAAAAATGACGAAATGTTTAAGAAACTAATGAAGTTTTGGAAAGAGCGAATATAATTCATGCACGTGTCTTAAAAATTATGATGTATTCGCCTTAAATAAATTGTGTGATTAATTTCAAACGGACACAAATGCCAACGCTCAATTGTAATCACTTATATTTGCTAAGATGGTAGCAAAATTAAATAGAATTACCTAGGCTAACTATTTCCTCTATTTTGTTAAACTTTCATCTTAAATATATATTGCTGATTACCATTTTGTGTTTATGGTTTACTTATTGAAATTTATTTTTTAACTCAAAATTTAACTTTTACCGTAGACGTCATACATTAACGGCTTTCATATTAAAATAATTGTTATATAGGTATAAAAATAAGATACCATTAAAACCAACGAGCTCAAATGCAATTCTACATGCAACAGTTCTTGTAATCGCGAGGGTTTTAATAGACTTTTTAATTTTTAACTATGTTGTTCTAAGCTGAAATGGGTGACAATTGTCACTTCGTTTTTTTTCTGTAAACATAATTTTACAAGTTTTATTTCTGAACTCTATAACACGCTATATTTTTGTGTTCACAACTAAATGTCCTACAATTCAGCTTTTTATGGGCGTTGAAACGTGGATAACAATATATGCTGTAATTTTTGTTTACTTTTCCCCAATTATATACTTTTGTCTCTGATTCTTAAGAAGAAAAGTCATATATAACACTTTATATATATACTACATAAACAAATTTTTATGAAATTTACAAAGAGAACCTGTAAGACCTACAAACATCAGCGCACATTTTAGAATTTCCTATATACGCTTCTAGGGTTAAAACAATTAAATAAAAAAGTAAAGTAAAATCCTCGTCTCTTCTTCGAAGGCAATGCGAGGACTGCTCTGGGTGGGTAACCACCGCTTTTAAGGATTTTGTTACTTTGCTTTGTAAGTAGAAAAGGTAATTCGATTTGAATAGAACTTCTTAGAGCAGGTGAACGTTTTCTTGGTCATGAACCAACTCATTGACTGAGTCACGAGGAGTCATATTAACTCACGCGCACGCAGTGACCCGCACCCGCACGCGGCCGCACGCGCACCTCCACATTTGCTTATTCGGCGAGTCCGATCGGGTCACGGGTCGCCGACTCGCGGTCACTTACTGCGGTGTCACTTTTCCGATCAATTATTGCACAACTACAGCGTTCACAAATACCTGCTTTGCGAGAATCCGCGTCGTACAGTACACAGGTCCTTATCGATCGTTGAGACCTTACTGCGGTGTCACTTTTCCGATCAATTATTGCACAACTACAGCGTTCACAAATACCTGCTTTGCGAGAATCCGCGTCGTACAGTACACAGGTCCTTATCGATCGTTGAGACATTACTGCGGTGTCACTTTTCCGATCAATAATTGCACAACTACAGCGTTCACAAATACCTGCTTTGCGAGAATCCGCGTCGTACAGTACACAGGTCCTTATCGATCGTTGAGACATTACTGCGGTGTCACTTTTCCGATCAATTATTGCACAACTACAGTGTTCACAAATACCTGCTTTGCGAGAATCCGCGTCGTACAGTACACAGGTACTAGACTTATCGATCGTTGAGACATTACTGCGGTGTCACTTTTCCGATCAATTATTGCACAACTACAGCGTTCACAAATACCTGCTTTGCGAGAATCCGCGTCGTACAGTACACAGGTACCTGATCGATCGTTGAGACATTACTGCGGTGTCACTTTTCCGATCAATTATTGCACAACTACAGCGTTCACAAATACCTGCTTTGCGAGAATCCGCGTCGTACAGTACACAGGTACTAGACTTATCGATCGTTGAGACATTACTGCGGTGTCACTTTTCCGATCAATTATTGCACAACTACAGCGTTCACAAATACCTGCTTTGCGAGAATCCGCGTCGTACAGTACACAGGTCCTAGACTTATCGATTGTTGAGACATTACTGCGGTGTCACTTTTCCGATCAATTATTGCACAACTACAGCGTTCACAAATACCTGCTTTGCGAGAATCCGCGTCGTACAGTACACAGGTACTAGACTTATCGATCGTTGAGACATTACTGCGGTGTCACTTTTCCGATCAATTATTGCACAACTACAGTGTTCACAAATACCTGCTTTGCGAGAATCCGCGTCGTACAGTACACAGGTACCTGATCGATCGTTGAGACATTACTGCGGTGTCACTTTTCCGATCAATTATTGCACAACTACAGCGTTCACAAATACCTGCTTTGCGAGAATCCGCGTCGTACAGTACACAGGTCCTGATCGATCGTTGAAGTATACTGCAAAAATTAAATTGCAAATATATGGAAAAATAAAATAGACAACTTTTTACAAGTTAGTGAAAATTTCACAATTAATATTTAAACTCCAAATGAACGCTTGAATTTTCAAAATGGTTTTGTTAAGGGAACTCAGAACATTTTTAGTTTGTCTGCAAAACCTTCTTGTGCAGCAAGCTTTCATTACAACTGTTGTACAATTTAAAGCTCTAGCTTATTTGAAAGATTTTTACATGTAGATGAACTATAAAATCTGTTTATATTTAACTTTTTCGTTCGACTTCAAAGAAAATGAATGGAAATCAGTCAGTAACAGTGTATTTTAGTAAACATACAATATACGAAAATATTACTTCCGGTTCATTGGGAAGAAATGCAGATTTCACATGAGGCTGTCATCTCGAAATGTCAAACTGAACATGCATTATTAGTTTAGATGTTAGATTTGCACAACACTTATGGCACAATAACCGTCAATGTTGGTTAATATATTCGTAAAACGGTTACACAGAACATGACCTACATTGTAAAGGTTTCAAACTTTAAACCAGCGTAATGTTTTAAAGACTGAACCTTTTGAGGTCGGATTTGCGGCATTGTACTGTACTAATAGAGACCTTTAATTTTGATGTACTACTCATCAAATGCTCTCATTTAGGATTTTCTTCTGACTCCTTTCGTACCATCCCCTGGACTTGACAAAAAAATGGTAGTTACTTTCAAGTAGATTTATAGGTGCAGTAATGATTTACTCAGATTTATTGTTTTACCTGTAATCGTTCGAGAGTTACCAAGCCAGTGCGGGAGTTTTTATATCATGTATTATTCTATAAATTCACTTCATTGTTCTAATGCTCAATTGATTTTATATGAAAGTAATAAACTGCTTGCATACCAACTCAAAATCAGAAAAATCAATCGTTTCCAGGGTTCTATTCGCTATAGATATACTGAGTGTATTTCAATTTGAATTTCTGTTTTGTTTTACAAGTAATTAGTTTACAAGTAGTAATTATTTTACAAGTAATTACTACTGAGTTTATAAAATTAATTGAAATTGATTAGTGGATCTAACCGGAATGGGGACATTAACGTTTTGAAATATGAATGTGCTCATATTAAAATATAGATTAGTTTTACTTTATATTTGGAGGAAAGTTGAACTAAAATAATAATGCTTAGTCATAATAAGATTAGTTGCAATGGTTAGAGAAATAAAAAGTGGTTAAAGGAGGGGAAGGAAAGCATTTGTAAAAATAATAAAAAAAACACTATAACAGTTCAATTGAATACTCTTGGCTTTGGAAATAAATAGATAAAATGAGTTAGTGAAGAGTTTGTAACTTTTGAACGCTGTAATATGGATACTCATCACGAGAACTTCCTAGCTTTTGGAATGAACGTAACATTAAATTAAAACATGAAATTACGTCCCGCAAATTTTTTATTGAGGTTAGCCAATCAGGAATTTCCAAAGCCTTTTATAGCTTCAATTTACGTTCATCGGAATTATATTAAACGATAAATGATCATAATTTCACCCAAATAGGCTAAACGAGTGATTTCAATTAAAAATATTCTACGAAGAAGCAAAAACATAAATATACGTAATGGAAAACTTCACTGACAGTTTAGATTAAACAATGCTGAGTTTTATTATAGTACAATTTTCTAATTAAATTGTAACCTCAGTGTAATACTGTATAATTTATTGAATTTATGAAATAATTTTTTTACTGACTGTTTTACCTCTTAGTGTATTACGATACTAGAATGTGAAATTATCAATATGGTTGAAATCGATAACAGTAGACATTGTAGTTTAACCTTTAATGTTTACAAATATTTTACTCTATACGCAATATCAGGTGCAATAAAATTTGCTTTTTGGAAACATGTTGTATGATAAAGTCATAGCCCTTTAAAATGGTAAAAAATAACTTTGATATTTCATCACTCCACGTGATATTACGAGCATTTAAAGTAGGCATATTAGGTCATTTTGTAATCAGGGTCAAATAAAAACGTCTGAAGGCAAAAATGTGAAAGTTTTACAGTATGTAAATGAGTTACAGGTTAAGAGAGTGACATTTTCCAATTCACTTATTACTCAAAAGAAATATATTTTTAATCAAATATAATTTAAGGAAATTAAATCAAATAATATGATAATTAATTATAATATGATATAAAATAAATTAAATAAATATTTATTTTATATCATTTTTTAACAATTAATCTTTTCATTGAATCCCTGAAGCTATAAGTGATGTAGATGCTGTAAACATTTCACATTTTTATCTTGAACAGTTTGAATTAAGACATGATTAAAAAATGTCTACATTTCATAATTTAAATAACTGTAAATTTCACGTCTAATTTTTCTAAAGTTTCTACTTTTTCTGTATTCAGGGAAGATATTTTAGAACTACGAATTTAACATAAAAAGGTTTCCAAATCCAAAATTTGACAACCTTAACTGTACACGTAGAATCTCGTACAGCCCTTGCTAAAGTCCAGTCAGACAATAAAGCACAGCAAGCAGGTAAAAGCATGATTGTACTCATTTGTTAATTCACAAAACCGATATAAATTTTACCTTCCTTCATGAACTCTCTTTACATTTTATTTTTCTCATTTTAATTATTTAGGAAAAGGAGTAATCATTATTTCCAAATGGCAACTTCAAAACTGTGATCTATTTCATAAAAGAAGAAAAGAACTTAGACTAATACACTTTGTAAAAGCGAAAATATATTTCCACCTTACAAAACAACGACGTATGAAAACTGGAATTTTGAACGTTCGTTTGAAAGTGCGAAACCTGTTAGTTTTGTGATAAAATGGAATTACAGTTAGTCATAAAAATAAAAAAATTTTCAGCTGAGTCTTATTTCAAAGCATTTTTTAGTTTTTCTCCATTTTAGAAACTAGGGACAACTGAACAAAGTAGTGCAGTAATTTTTGTTTTTTAAGTTGCAGCTCTTCAAAAAACTTCCCTAAGACAACTTTTTTATATCCCTGCCAGGAATCACGTACATTTATGGTACTATTTTGAGGGTCAAATAAAAATGGCTGAGTGTAAAAACGTAAATTTTTGTATAACATGTAATGAGATATAGCTTTAAAGAGTGATGTATTTGCTAATGATTTATGACTTAAGTACATTACACATTTCAAATAAGGTATAATTTAATGAAACTACCTGGTAAGTAACATTAAATTGCACCATTGGTTGTCGGTGCAACTTATTTCAAGTTGGGATCATTTTATATTTTTAAGTCATAGCTCTTTAACATAACTTCCTTGGGGACACAACAATATAAAAAAATGTTTTTGATCCCCTCACGATAGTTTAAAATGATGTTATAGCCATAAATTGTAAACAAAAGTGTGACAAGGCCCAAGTATAATTTCAGAAGTCAAAAACGTTAATTTTAAAAGCATTTATATGACTTAAAGCTTCTGGGAGTGATGTATTTTTATTGATTTATGACTTGAGGAAAATAAACTTTTGATCAAATACAATTTAAGAAAATGAGAAGTATATCAATAAAATTGTGTTAGGAATCTATTTTTAATCAATAAATACAGACCATACCTTCCAGTAATGTTTTACATAGGTACTGTAAACATAAAGACGAAATTAAAAACACAGGCGTAACAGAAACTTCAAAAGTGTTAAAGTATGTGGCGGTGTTGAATCCAGAAGAGGGGCCATGGGCCCCTCCTAGATTTTGACACACTCATTTATGGAAAAACTTAATGACTCTCCTATTGTAACTAAACATAAATTAACTTACTTTAATTAAGTACTCTTTAAGCATGAGTAAATTGTTTTTAAACATTGAATTATTTATTACATTGAAATGCAAGAATGGAAGCATTGGAACATTTATCCAAATGAAAATATCCAAAATCCCTGTTATTATGAGTAGAGTATTATTTGTGACACGTAAGGAATCCCTAAAACCAATCTGCAGCAGTATCACAGGTCAATGGTCTAATCAGTGAAAGGAAGTGGCCAAAGTCAGAACCAAAGTATTCGGGGTCAGGAGAAGAATGTAGTCCAGTTTGTTGAGTGAGAGCAGGCGAAGTGGCCGCGAACTCTGACATCGGCGGGTTTATGAATGGAAGCTGTTCAAGCTCAAGGTCACCCTTACGCGACGTCAGTCGGCCTCGCATCTGCTACGTCACAGTTTAACGTCCTCCTGCAAAATGACCGTGTACATAGACGGCAAACAGGCGTATGACGTTTTGTACGCATGCTACGGCACGGATCTGCGGCACCGTAACAACAGGAGCTATAACTGTCTGATTGTGAAGGACAGCTCACATTCTGCCAGGATCAGGTCATTACAGTACAGATTTTTATCATCAACTGCCTTCGCTCAATCTCCAGATACATCTGAAAGTCACGTGCCACCAAAAGTCTTTCACAGCCTTGATGACTCCCGAAATCATGTGACCTATTTTCATCATTCCCCCATCAGTTAGTTCTATTATCAGTTTGTTCCCAGTCTATAATGACTGCTAATTTCTATCAATATTACTTTTTGGATTATTAAAGCATAATATTAATTTCTTCGTTGTAATTCCTAGCGTTTTGGGGGGGGGGGAATTAAAGGATCTTCCCTTTTGTTGTTAAACCGAATAACGAAATTCGATGGTATTGTTAAAACCTATACCAGTGTTGCACTGCATGTTTATTTACATAAATGAAATATCTATATTTTTCGTAGGTCGATTTTAGGGATTTTGTACGTTTATTTTAAGGAGCCCGAGGAAAACTATGAGGGATTTTTGCAAATTTTGATTTGGGAACATACTTTGGATTGGCATAGTGTTAAATACTAGACAGTTTATTTTTAATTGTATTAAAAAAAATTGGTTTCAGTCGAAAGCTGCATTATTATATATATTTTATGGATTTAAAATACACCTTACAGTAGGGCTTTATCCCATGGCTTTCCAAATTCCATTGTAATCTTATAAGGCATTCAATGTCATTCCAATAACGTTAATACCAGGTGATCGGTTATTGCAGCAACCACTAACCAGCTTAATATTAGTTTATTTCTTTATGATCTCGTTCATCTATAAGTGAATGAGAATTTTGTATACAATCATCATGACCTATCATTACAAATATTTCTAGTTATATCAAAGTGATACAAATTGGGTCGCATATTACACTATTTGACCTCATTGACAAAGGTCATTCATTGTTTACAGGTGCTTTGTCTAAGACATCGTTTGAATCCCAGTTCAAATAACCTTATCCACGATTTCCTGCTGTTTGCAGACTGTCGTAGGTATATATGTTGTGCATGTTACTCTGGGTAAATAAAATCTCAACCATACGATGAGTCCATACGATCTTTTCAAAAAAAGCTCCAAGAAGCTTTTTTTTTCTTGTAAAGCTGTACAGCAGAGTAAGAGGTTGATTGTACTGATAAAAAATGCAACGGTCACAGACAGGATTTGAACCTGCGCTATCTCTCTAGCTCAGACCCAAAGTCCAACGACAGACCGCTCGGCCATCGGCACTCCCGACTGTTTCTATAATCGTCAGATTACAATAAGTATCACTATAAAACAGGTGGGTATCTGATAATGTTTTGGTCCTTATCGAGCCGGATTTCCCGCGTTTGCAAAGAAGCAAGTAAGCTGATAAGTATTGGTATTATAAGCATTTGTTGTATATAAGGCAAAGTTATTGTCACAGTAGCGATATTCATTGGCAACCGTTTCTGTAATCAATACAAAGATACAATAATTATCACTATCAAACAGGTGGGTATCTGATAATATCTTGGTCCTTATCGAGTCGGATTCCTGAGTTTGCAAAGAAACAAGTAAGCTGATAAGTATTGGTATTATAAGCGTTTGTTATATACGAAGCAAAGTTATTGTCACAGTAGCGATATTCATCGGCGCCCGGTTCTACTCGGGTTACAAAATTATCATCGGAGTGTTGGAAATATCGTGTTGCACGGTGAAGGGTAGAGGCCAGACCGCAATCGAACGGACGCGAACGGAGCGAGCGAGAGGCACGGACGAGCGGTCCTACTATCATTAGACGACCACAGTACGGGTACTGGGATGGGATTCTCTAACGGCCCGACCCGTTCGGTCCCGTTACCTCGGCTCTGGCTGGGCCACGCTACGCCACACCGTCGGCCTACCCGGGACCAGAGCCGCCCAACTCCATTCCGACTGCTTACCGGTACTGGGAACGCTAACTGTTCTTGGCCCCCGCCCGGCCACTCCGTTCGTTTCTCATAGTTTTTCTTATCCTCCAATGTAATTCCGACACAATTACCTCACATATTTCACATGTCGTGAGGACAACTAAGATCAAGAACTCCATTTATAATCGGTTTTCGTGTTACAGATAATTTTGAAATAACACCTACTCTTATGTAAACAATAATCTATTATTCAAATTGTTTAAGGTTACTATTCGAAAAACTCTAGCAAAGACCTATAAGGAGCCCGAGGAAAACTATGAGGGATTTTTGTAAATTTTGATTTGGGAACATACTTTGGATTGGCATAGTGTTGTTGTCATTTAAATGTAAGTTCAAAAAAAAAAAATCGATTACAGAGAAATTAACTTGGAACGATTATTATGCGCTCTTCGTGTGGAGATTCTAGATACATAAATTCTCTACATAGGCTTAATGCCATAACAATAAATACACCATATAAAAGAACTAAAAGTAAAATTTTAAAAAGTAATATTTTATTTATAGAGACAACCTAGTTTTTTTCAAGTCATCTACCCACTGATACGATACGAGTTCTTTTAATTTTTTTTCAACCCATACCCAATTTATGGCAAGAACATGTATTTTACTAGTCAGGTATACAATATATAATGGCATGTAAGTCCAATTGATTGGTCTGCTTTTCCAAAATTGAAGACAAAAATGCATTTTTTGAAATAAGTAATAGTGAATTTTACTAGAAGTTACAAAGACTAGTTTTTTACCATTTGTAATTGATTTGGTCTGTTGAAAGTACGTGTGAGGTTCTTTAACAAACTGTATTGCGTCATATTCGATATTTTTAACACTCGTTAAGATAATGCATTTTTCTACTGAAACTAAAAAAAAAACGAGTGATAGATGAAATACAAAAAGAATTTATAAAAGTTAATGTTCATTATTTCGTACATAGAATTGCAGACGTACTAAGCAATAACCTTGTTTTATTTATTGCTTGAAGTTTTTATTGTTTGCAGATCTTACAAATTCTCCGAGGTCTTTCGTGTTAAGGTGGCTGTCATTTTGAAATATACTTTACATTAATCTTAGAAGCATCAAGCCAAATAAGTATACTTCTTTTAATTTGCATTGAAATGCAAAAACAACTTCTACATCACTTCTGAAAATTGAAAAGTATTTTCTAATTTGCTACGAAATCAATGGTTATGCTGATGAAGCAGTTTCAAGAACTCACCATATTTGGAGGGATTTCATCTACACAGTTTACGAAAGAGGAAGATGAATTTTGCCGCCCAACAAATTTTATCGTGTTTGTTGTGTAAATTAAATTTATAAACCACATAAATATAGGACACATGTTATTCGTCGAGTAATGATGAATATACTTACAAAATTCATCAGAGTTCAAAATATCACCAGTATTTAGTCTTCACATATTCCACTATTTCACCACATCTGAAAAGCTACCCGCTTTTAAAATTATTTTATATGTACATACAAATTATATACATATGATTTAAACTAATACAGTATTTAAACTAAAATTTAAATGTTCAAGGTCATATGCTAATCCAAGAAGACCACAAACAGCCTGTTTGTTTGTAAATAAATTCACAAAAAAATGTTTGTTTCGAAATTGGCCTAAACAAAAAAGCGAGTTAATTAAACTATGTAACTTTTCTAGTCGACCCAATATTGGAAAAAACGCATTTTTTGTACTCCTTTTTTGTATTTGGATAATCAAGTCCTTATTTTATTATTAAAAAATATTTGATTTATTATACATTTATATTACTGTCCGGCGTGTGTTACGTAGTATAGATGAACAAAACTTAAAAGATTGATCTAAAGAATGGTAATAGTTTAAAATTATTGTTATACTTTAATTTTTTACTATTTGGAAATATTCTTTAAATTTGGAATGCGATAAAGTAAACAGGACAGAGCTCAGTGTACGTGGTATTCTGTCTGTTTGGGGGATGAAGCGGTGGAGTCGGCCCGGCCCGCGGTCCAGTAGCTTATGTAGGGGCCTAGTTAGGCCGCTCGCGGTAGCCTAACTTAGCCTAGGCCGCCTAGGTAATGTCGGACTTACCTCTGATAGTACTAGGCATATCCACTTCAGAGCATAATCCGGTAAGAACACTATCACTGAAGCCGGCCGGGGGTTGTGGTCCCGGCAGAGCGGGCGTCAGTACTTGAGCTTAACGTAGACTTCGGTTGGCGGTCCCACGAAAGTTCCGTCGAATTCGTACTCGCACTGCTGGAGAGTCATATCGCGACCGATGACATGACACAGACGCAACACGAACCACGCACTTCACTTCACTGCACGCTGCAGACGTACGAGCACGACCACGACCACGACGACGGCAGATCCTCACACGTCTTCAGCTCGCGGCCCGCGACCACTCAATGGGTACTAGCAGTGGCCGCGCTCTGCCGGCCCGACATAGCGGCTAGGTCAACGACCCTGGCACAACGGTTTGTTTATATTCCCTCTGCCTCTACCTACTGAGTCGCTTAACTTCGGTTGTTTTACCCCAACCGCAATCGCTCTTCGCGTACTTTTACTATAATTAGTTTTTTAATTCGATAGGAAAAATTCAGTGGACAATATATACGAGTGCACGAGTTCTAATAGTTTGAATACAATATTTACAATATATGAACACTTTTTATGTTAAATTTGTTGAAAATGATCAACTGATAAAGACAACAAAACGCCTAAGTGGAGGAAAATTTCGCCTAGCTGGGACGCTAGTGTGGTTTAAAAGCATTTAACTGCTTTTTGTATAATTATGCATTGCCATTGAACATAAAAATCCAATAGATCTGGAGATATATTCACAATAGTAAACAAGCAGCTATAGGAAAGCCGAAAAAAAGTTTGTAAACTCACCTTTTGAAAAATCTCTAAGCACATACAAATCAGTGGTTTCTTCTTTATTATTTTTGTATGCACTTCTTTTTTGCCTTGCTTATTACTTTGTGAGTTCTGATATACAATTTTTTGCCATTACATTCTGTTTTGACCTGCTTCAAAACATCCTAAGTTGGCACTATACCAAATCTTCGAAGCACTCTTGCCCCCACTACAGCCCAAATTATCGAAGATGATTACTTTATCTAACTCTCTAATTTTTTTAATAATTAAACCCTACCAATTTATAATTTGGAAACCTCCTCACCATATTACGCCCTTATTCGGTTGAATGGGAATCATTGCATAGGCGTATCTAAGATGACCTAAAGGGGGTGGGGGGTTACCACCAGATATGTTGCGTACCTTCCAGGCAAGCTAGGGTATGGAAGACCCTCCCCCTCACACCCAAAATAAGTTAAATGCTAATGATATTAAAAATTGTTTAAAATATTTAAAAGTCTGACAGCCGTCTGAGAGCATTATTACTATTCATATTTTAAGTTTTGCAAGAACGGCTGTGACATAAGCGAAAATGTGCCCTTTTGGAGACTGCCCAATTACAAAAAAGAATTGAAAAAGAAAGGCTCGGGAAAATGGCTGTATCTTAAAAACCAAAAGACACATCCTCCACCTTTTACCTAAAACATTTCACATTCTAATATGGGCTTCCAGGATACATATATTTTACGTGAAAATATGGCCTTGTATTTGTATGACTTTTATTGTATACTTTCGTTTGATCATATGTATTTAACATTTAATTTCTTTTTAATTTCAAACCATGTTCTAGCGTGTAAAATAAAACATTACAAAATACAAACTTAAAACCAGATTAAAATTTAATTAACCATGATATTTCTTTGCTTTGATTATGGACTTTAACATTTTTAAAGCATTTGATTAAAGTATGTTATAAAATAAATTAAATGGGTTATTTCATAACCTCAGATATATCAGAAGTTCGCCACCAAAGGATTGAAAGTTCATTACTTTAATTTTATAGTTAAGTCAACTATAAAACACGTTATGATAAGCATCTAATTTGGTATACGTCTTACACAATTTTGGTTAAACAATATCGGAGAAGTGTATAACAGTAACAAAAAGTAAAATGTAATCATTTCTAAGAATTATAATATTTCTAAGTGGTAAAATCATCAATCTAGAGGTTTTGTACTTTTATTAGTACTACCACTATCTGTATTCATTAATAAACACAAGTCAATAATACACGACTAGCGCCAATAAAGAAAGCGATGAGAACTACGTTAAGATTATTACAAATTAGCCGTTCAAATAGACTACTGGTAGGTAGGCGTTCATGGCCATTGCTCGCTGTCTCTCTCGCCTGAAGAGCGGGAAGTGAGGTCTGTATTATGTTTGTCAACCCCCACGGGTCACAGACGGACTCTTCATTCCAAAAACTTACTATTTGTCAACTATCATAGTTGAAATATCAAACAAATTAAAACAATACTGATCTATGTTTACATTATTTGAATACAAGTATACTTTCGGTTTACCGCAAGTTAAAATATATCTTGAATATTTGTATCAATGGGGGTTTACAGCCCCAAACCCCCCCCCCTCCTTCTTGGATATGCCTATGATCCTTTGTGAGATGGGTTTAATCCCTTCCATTACAGCTACTGGTAAAAAAGCTTTTATGTTTATAGTTATTGCCAGGTTCATTTATTGCAGCAACAATATTGTTTTTGCACCTTCTGGCATTTACTTTTGGGCAAAGCCAATGCTGAGGATCATTATTTGAGGACAGCCAATGGTAATCGATTGCCCAATTATCTTGTTACATTTCGTCTTATCGCTAAGCCATAAAGTTCTGACGCTTATTATTTTCTGTAGCCAGTCTTCCTTTTCCTCCTAATTCCTTGCCATCTGTCAACTTTACACCTTTCATTTCTATTTCTGACCGTCGCAATCTTGACTCCAGTATCTTATGAAGATTTTATATGCATCACCATTCTTTTGCTTTTACATCCGATCCTATGGATTTTTTAACAGACTGGATTTAAACTATTGGAAACTTCATCTTCCAGATATTTCAAATAACGCACTCTACAAAATACTCTTTCAATGCCAGTGCCTTTCATTCCCCTACTGGAGCCGCAATAGTTATTGTGCATCCTTCTGTAAATGTTACATAGTTTATTGAAGCTGTTTTACAATATTCAGTCAAACATTCAACATCAATATCTTACCGTTATCTATAGCAGTAGCTGTAACATTGAAGGAGGTGTGTTCCCTTCGCTTAAATGTTCCGTCAAAGACATCAGCGAATCTTCAAATCTTCCTAATTGCCTTGTTTTCTCTTGCGGGTTTAGTGGCAATTTCTCGCAATGAGGAATCAGCAATACTGTCTACAAACTGCTCTATGTGTTGTAAAAACGCAAGGCGTGGAAGGTTCATTACAGCTCATAAACCTGCATAAACCTGTAGCCTCAGCCTTTACCAGTAGATCGTAACTCATAAAGAAAACACTTGTTTATCTCTTGTAACACAATATGTGTAGTTACTTAACAAGTCATCACTTCCTTTTTATTATCACAAGTTGAACAAGAAATCGAGATTTTGTATTCTATCTCTTTACGGGAAATTTGATCTTCCTCAAAATTAAAACTATTTCGTTCCTCACAAAATGTTCACTCCATACATCTTTTTAAAAACAATAACTTGAATTAAGTACAGTACTAACTTATATAACTTGTATAAACTATAATCCTAAATTATGCAATATTATAATGTCTCGTATCAGGAATAATGTGTAAAACTACTTAAAACATACAAGTTGTGTTTTACAAAAGCTAATTGTGTTTTGGTAAGATCTATTTACTATAGAATTATAGAATTAGGGTCCTAAGCAAGAAAATGTCGAAAAATTGAGTTTTTAACTTAAAGCAATCTTACATTTCTAATACATGCGTACCTATAAATAAATGCAAACTAAATAATGACCTGTTATTCCATGTCCGTAAGACCTAACAAAACAAATAGATGTTTAATAAGTGGAATTTTTATTGCTTATACAGTAGGAAATAGCTTCCTAGCTTAGGTAAAAAATATTATTCATAGAAAATAGTTTTTGTAGTTTTTGTTTATATATCCATAATAGTTATTGATAAAAAATAAAACCGTACTGTGTTCTTGAATCAATCGATGTAAAATGTGGTATGAATTACTTTACAAAAATTAATCTATGTAAATATGTTTCAATCCTATGACTATTATTTTCTGAATTAATCCAAAAACATAAAGTAGACTAATAAAACATAGGTTGTTCATTGTAACTTATTTATTATTTTAAGCATTGGAACAACTGGACTTGGTGTGAAATCTTTCATGGAAAATTCCATCAGTTAAATTTGTATTTATACTATAAACAAAAACAGACACTTCTCCATTATAAGGAATTTGAATAGTTGGAAACTCATGCCAATAAAACAATTTTTTTACAACGAATTTAATTTATTTTTCAGTTTCTATGAGGATCTGACTGTGCATAAACGGCAGGATAGAGCAGGCGTACAAACAAAGAGACTGTAATAGGAGCAAATACATGCGGCGTGGCTGTTGAGAATGTACTACGCAAGCGGACTGTACCTTGATAAGGTGTTTGGCAATAAAATCAGGATCAGAGATAAGGCAGTTCCTTCTGATAATACAACTAGGTCAGCATGGTTATTGAAGGTTTGATAACGTTGGAAACATGTTCCATTGTTGACATTAAATCACCTTAACAGTTCCATAATGATTTTGAACTGGATTATGTAAAGGAAATTATTCTGGGCTAGACTACGATATTGAGAATGTCTTAAAATGTATTTAAAAATATTGTGAAAAGGTCTTCTTTTACTGACTTTTTTTGCATTGGCCTTGGTAAACAAGACTTTTTAAACCAAACATGCAATAGAGCTCAACAAAAAAGAATACGAGAATCCAAAGAAATAGTCTCTGTAGGAAGTATTCCAAGTTTCTTTTTACAATTTTGTAAGTCAAATGTATTTATGTATTGTTTCGGAAATAAAGAAATGAAATGAAATCAAGAAAAGCGTAAAACTTTCGAAAATCTTGCATTCTGTGTGTGACAAAGAAGCCGTAGCAATCAAGATTGCTTGTTTATTTGTTAAGATTCAGCCAATCACGATAATTCTCAGCTCCTTTGACTCCCCTGTACAGACGTATAGTAGTCTGCATCTATGACCTATGACGAGAAGGTTAGTGAGGGCTCAATATCATTGGAAGAGTTACGAATACATGTTACATTACTGACCAACAACATACTAAAGTCCTAAAGTACTTATGAATCAGCAGCAGTACTCTCTAAATACAGCCTACAAACACAAATACAAATAAATACCCTTCGTTAAAGTCAGCACCCATTAAATAAGGTTAAGAACACATTAAAAGTCTGAGGAAGCTTTTTTAAAAACAGGCGATGAAATTTCCAAATGCTTTTTATATGATAAAACAGATAATGTGAACCAGGCTTCCACGCTCAACCATAGCACCAGCCACTGCTAAAAGCTATGAACAGCTTTTGGTGGAAGAACGACTCTTCCTGAACTAGAGTTAAGGTACCCGACTTTCATTACTATTTATAACCTTTTATAATAACTTTCGTACGACTTTACGACAGAAAGTGTATTAAAATTAGAGTCCGATGGCCCTCTCTTAATGCTAAACAAACAGGAAAATGTTACGACATTTATCCGATGGATGGCAGCACCTCTGTGGCCAAATATATTTTTCCTTCAATATTCAACCGATTTTAATTTTAAAAAGTAATTTGTTAACGGGTTAATCATAGAATTTGGTATATGGAAGCAAACAAATTATTTTATTTACAACAACAAAATTAATTTTGAAAACTAAAATTTGTAAGTAGTCATTTTTCGGGGAATAATATTTTATTAATTTTGAAATGTTAACTTTTAAAATCTGTCTTTTTTCGTTATTTCCGATATTTATCTCTTGTCATATATTTATCTCTTGTCGATATTTATCTCCTGAGGCTCCGCCGTTGCCACGCGGGTAGTGCCTCAAGAATCCTGGAGGCCCCCGATTCTCAAATAGCACAACTGCAACAAATATCAGTACTTCCTGGTACTTATTAATCATCTACGTCGATTACCGCAAACAATAGCATCTCCACAAATTCCGTACAAGATCGCAATGTAAGGGCCAAAAATAAGTCCGGAACCTTCCATTTACATAACAAAATAATATACAGGAAGATTGCGTGATCAACAGTAAATAGCTTCGATAAGTTGTGTTTGTAAGTTCTATTTTTAATTTTTTAAGATCTGGAAAATCGACATGTGCTTGTCTGTATGTTCTTTCGAGGAGAAATATAAGCCCAGGTTATATAAATGTGAACTAATACACAAGCACGACGAATACACAACAATGAAGCAGTAGTTGAGGGCCTTAACAAATATATTATTCATAGTAATTATAGTTAGGTGGTTGTAATGACTAGTGGCTTGCGAGTTCAATCACTTCTGATTGTATCTTGATGTGATCGGAATGTGATGGTGTTTTGAGGTGGGACGGCAGGGAAGAAGTTCAGAAGCCGTGTCCTTTTCAATGAATTCAGCCCTAGCCCAATACGCAAAAGAGGAAAAGAAGTGGTATATAAATATCAAGCTCTCCCTGATATACAGTACTGTACTTTTCAAAGCCCCCTCCAGTTTTCTCTCATTCTCTCTTCTTGGATACATTCCACTGCAATATGCATCCAAGAAGAGCATAACACTACGTAGAGCATCCTCGAATTAGAAACCAATTGATCAATTATTGAGGTCCGAAAGGTTTCTCTAACTTCGTGGACGACTGAGCATTGATATGAGCGAATTTTAAGAAATCCGGGGTATGGAGATAAACAGAATGATGGGAGATCAGCTGTGAAGGCCATAGAGGAAGTGGTAATGGTGAAGGTGCAGAACAAGGGACCGTTGTTGTCAGACCACTGTGCAGACCCGCTATCCAGAGTCCACAATCAACGGCGCCAACTCTTACACACGCACATACACACACATGCAATTCTCTAATGTCAAACAATAATAGATTGACCACTTCACATTCCAAGTACGGTTCCCAATCTATATTTATATTTGCCAAACATAAGTCGCCGACTACCTTAGTTAACACTGTATCTCAAAAATGGCAACTCTTTTCCATGGAGGTTCCATTTACGCTGTAGATGTAAAAAGATATTTTGAAATAGAAATACTTCCAATTAACTTTTTAACCCACATGAGATTTAATCCACCATTGGAGGAGGATTCGGGCAAGTTGGTACTATTGTTGAAATAAACTGGTGAGTCTCTTTTCATCTTTAGTCACATTGCATTGTAAATACTCTTGCGTAAAACTGCTATCAGAGTTTTGCAAATCTTAGAGCACAGCCAATAGCTATTATTATATGTAATGTGTAGAATAAACTAAATACATTACCCTTCTTGGCTTTTTGGTTGAATTTAATATCTGGCAGGTTAATTAAAAGGTGCTTTGTTTGGCATTACAAAGTTGCTGGATGAAGCTGGGACGGAACTTAAACTGCCTATCAACTTAAACTGTGAGACTCTATTTTGCAAAACATCTAAAAATAAGTACCCACTAAAGGTATTCTGTGACTGATAATTTTGGATACACCCAGGTTTTTTTGTCCTGAGGGAAAAGGACGGTTTGTCCCCGCGCACAGTCCTAAAAGGATCTTTGCGCCTATACTGAGGCTTAAAAATGAGATATTGAAGCTTTTAATAGAACCGTGAAGGTGATGATTAGAAGCAATGAATATCTGATGGATGGAGTCATTCTTCTAATGGCAGGGAATTTCAGATAGACTTTTCCTGTTCTACTTCGAGGGGAAAAAGCCTGAAACTATAGCCTCTCGTAAGAGTTCCTTCTTGCGGCCTAGCTTAAGGACGAAATCTTTTCTTGAGAAGGCTCATCTCGAAGGTGATTAATAGCAGAGTTTATATAACATTTCCTGTATGTCATCAGGGAGACAATTCTACACACCAAAAACTCCGGTAATATATTTTCACCATTATCAGTTTCAAAACCCCCAATGCCGTGTCAATGTCCACTTGGAACAATGAATATTTTAATTGAAACCGCAAGAACGTAACTCTAACAATGGGCCAATTTAAAATGGCCAAGTTATAGGGCAATTTATGTTCTTGACCCACGCTTTATGTGCTTTGTCTTCAGCAAAGGTGTCATAAAAGCTGCTTCTAAAATCTTTGATCAAAAACACGACTCATATCACGGTACATTAGCTGCGGACAACAACACAAGGTGCCGTGAAAAACCTTGACAACATTTTAAACCGTCAAAAACGTTATAAAATATTTACAGCCTTCCTGAACCCCGAAACGCCCGCCGACCAATCCCGAGAAATGTTCCCCAGATGCAAAAAAACCGTTTCGCAACCAACGCACAGGCAACAACACTCGCCGGTCCCTGAATACTCTCTGACCAAAACCAGGATGGCATTGTGTTTTCTATGAAAAATTGCTAATTTGTTCACTTTAACAGCAACAACAATTTTTTACAACTGTACTCTGAGGAAATACTACACCATTACCTGTGTGACAATGTCGTTTCGGTATGATTCAACTTCTAGCGGTAATTTCACAGGTTTACAATAACCCAAAATATTTAATTTAAATACTAAATAAAATATTTTTTCCTTAAACTGCAAGTAAATATAAAAAAATGCCTATTTTAAAATAATTTCTAAATCCAACAGTTTTCTAACATAGGCGAAAAACAAGTATATTGCGTCGTTCTCGAGTATTTTATAAATGTGTCAACTCTGTTTTTGACCAGTGATTCTGCAGTCGTTTCTGACCACACTGGTGTGCTTGTATGACAGTGGTGATTGTTATCCAACATTGTTCTTGGGCATGTGACTCTGTTGACGCCTCTAGAGCCACACAAGTTAGCAGAGCTTGGAGTGGCTACGGTCACTGGTCTGACTTGAGACCAATCAAATCCACTGGTCAGTTATTTTCAAGGAAAATTAGACTTTGGAGTACCTCAAGTGTGTCTCTTGGAGGCTTTGTTGTTCCTCATATAATTTACCGTGACATGCTATGTCAAAAGAAATTTATTGTTTAAATATTTCATAACTAAATACATAACTCAAGTCAAAAAAATTAATCAATTAAAATCCCCAACAACAACAGCAACTAATTACATAAAAATCAAAAATATATATTTCAAACCCATTCACTCAGTGATTCATTCCACTCATTTACACCCACGTCCACGCCATCGTTCTTGACAGCCGCTGTTATGCGATATAAGAAGAGTTCTTCAAACCCCGGCTTCCCAGTTCTTTAATGCTGACTGGAAGGGAAGTCCAAGTTCTGCATGCGGCAACAATGAAGGATTATTAAATATTGCTGCTCTATGAAATGGAATCCGTGGCATAAACAATCCAGTGCGGATGTTTCTTGTGTTTCTTTGTTACTTATTTGAATGATTTGGATTTGGATTTATTTGGGTTACGTTGACACCTTCAGCTCGAGAGGGTTAAGGGGAAGCCATGTGGAGTTATCTCGCTTGTTTGTTAGTTTTCTAAGAAACTAGTATCTATGTAAATCTTATAAATCCGTTTTCTTGTAAACCTTTCACAACCAAAGTAAGTAGTATGTCATGCCAAGTTTTGTGTAAGAGGTTTCGCTGAGGTTGCATGCAAAGTTTCCAATCTATAACTCGTTTCATCCTAGAGATTGAGAGGCATTCATAAAGAAAACAAATTTACACATACATTACGTTCAACTTAATTTCATGGACATGCTCCGCCATAGAACACATTCTCGTCTATGTAGATATGAAGTTTCATTCAAAACTTAAAGTTTAGTTATAAAATATTTCTCCAGATACCTTGTCACATGTCACATTCAAATTTGTGTTAATTAAGTAAGGTTTCACATCAATGATTAAATAATAAAAGTTCAGGTGAGCTAGAGAGAGTACTACCACGTAAGAGTGTGAAGAATTCAAACCTTTTCTCAGACTTTCAACATTGACCTTGCACTCAATTATTTTCCATTTTACTTTACCAATAAAAATTTAACATGCTCAAATAACATATGATTGTAAGCAGTTTGTTCAAAATGTATTTATTCTGAAATTGTTTCGTTGCCATCATGGTTACACAATATAACAACAATGTAAAAATATATGCTAACGCTCAGCCAAACCCCATGTGGCATGTACCATCATCGAACTCAGTGTTGCTTATATAAAAATGAAGCTTGATGCAAAATTTAAAGCCTGTAGGTAATTTTGTTTTCGAGATATCGTACGGACAGACAGACAGACAAAATTGAAATTTTCCAGCCTCTCGAGTGATAGGCTTCGCTAAAGCTCAGCCAGTAATCAATCCTTCACGATATAAAATATTTTGGAGAAGTTTTGTTTCATTTGTATCTTAACGCTTCATGTGATAACTTGTTCCACCTAATTTAAAGATTATAATAATACTACAATATCAAGATTATTCTTTCATCAAAATTTGATATTTAAAAAAAAGGTGGGTAAAAAAGGTGAATACAGACCTCTCCGATTCCTAAAAAATTGTTTATATCCATAAACTTCTTGTCTACGTAAAGTTTAAGAACTCAAGTTATCAAATTACAACTAGTATGTTCCTTTACGGCTACATAAAATACATGTGTATTTCGTATTATTGCCGTAGTATTGTGGATCAAATGTAAACGTTTCATGACCACCAGGTTAATATAATTACCTATGCAATAGTGGTCACAAACGGAGAAAATTCACTTTCGCAGACACAGTTTTACTGCAATAAACGGTTTATGTTACGCGTTGCTCGGTATAAACGAGCAGTTTGACTGCAGTAATAATACTGACTCTGTAGCCTTTGTCTTTCCAGTCTGGACTACATTGAATATTGCTAACCCTTGTATTTACTCCGAACAACAAAATATTCTAAGTTTATTATAGAATTATATTAAAATTGTAACATAATGCTCAAAATGACAAAAACACAAATTATACAAGAATAATATTACATAAACTAAGTAAGGATATATCAGACAAATACTTGACAAATGTTAGTCAATTATCATTTTCCACGGTGTAGATTTACTACTCCATGTGACCTATAAATAATATCGTGCTCTAAATGCAGATTTACAATGAAAATTGTAACGATAGAATAGAAGTTTAAATAAACGACTCCCCCTGTGAATTGTGTGTGAATAGTAAGTTGTGAAATCCATCGATTCTAATGCTCTTACCGTTGTACTTTTTGTGATTTTAGAATCCCTTCGACATGGTTGATCATACAGTTCCTCTATACAAACTCCAACTTTATGGTAATCATGAAATCATATTTCACTGGTTTGAATTATATATAATCTCCATGTCCATTTTGTTTACTTTAGAGCAACAGTAATATATTTCACAAGTTTTACTAGTTAGCTCTAGAGTATCACAACATTCTATATTGACTACCCCTCAGTTTGATGTTCTTTTTATTGATAACCTTCCACCTATAACTCAAATGTGACTTTGCCTCTTTATGCTGATCATACTAGTTTAATTTTAAACATTTTAGTTGTCAATCATCATCCGACGATCAACATTGACATCAGAACTCTCGAAGTGGTTCTGTATATAGATGCTCCTTTTAAAATATATCCTAAAGCACACACTACAGAATTCCACATCAAACAGAATACAAGTTATTTTGCATATTTTTGAACGGAATATCATAATTTTAAGAGTGACCATTCAACCAAGTTCATGGACACCCATATTATGTGTGGAAAAAACGCAACAACCACCATTTTAGATAAATTAATTCATATATGTTATAAGGATTAGTCTTCTTCTGATCAGCATGTTGTTCTTATACACGTTATTTGAATTTGTGACTGACTTATGGAATGATTTTAGTTAGTGTAATAAAATGTACTTTCAAAAACCTTTTCTTCTACAGATCCCTTAAGGATAATCTGGGGCCAGAGACAGTTTCAGGGAGCGATTCGATCTAGCATACACCCCATTTATCACACTTCGTAATTATGTTCAAAAATTTTAAATAGTTTCATGTTTTGAATCACAAAAAATAATACCAGAAAAATACAAGTATATAATTCCAAAAGGTGTTGCCGGTACTGTAAACACATTTTGATTAGGGCCCCAATTTTTTTATATAATATTAGGTCAAATTAGATATATACCTGGTTTAAAAACGTTTTAAGGTGAGAGCTTATTTGGTTGCAAGAGCAGTCTATAATTTTAATGACACCCTTAAGAGCTCTTAAGTGGGTTGGATTGAGGGGGGGGGGGTAATTCGTATATTTAAATGGCACATAGTATCTGATTAGCGTACCATTAATACGTTATCATACATAAAGGTCTTGACGTGCTTAATAATTGTAAAACGCATAGCACAAATCAGTTATTCTGATTTTGTCTGGAAAAAGTTCTTTTACAAATAACGTCTTTTACAATTTTGCTGTTACTCGATTTTATTTGAATCTCTTTTCTGTATCCCATCGCCTTTATAAAACCTTAAAGATGATAAGCGTAGTTCTACGTTGATGTCCTTCATCGTAGCGTATAAGTCAGCGGCTCTCTAACCGAGAGGTCATGGGTTCGAATCCCGTGGAGGTCAATAAATATTCGTAGGTGGGTTTGGACAGTTTTCCCTTTAAGTTTCCCCAATTAAAATGCCATTTCCATAAAAAGACCCCCCTTAAAAAGTGTGAGTTACTGCAATGGGCTAAATAGTCGTAGGCACTTTGTACGTTAGGTACTGTATGAGGTATGAGGTATTTTGTACCGTTATTTCAACTGTGTGAGAAGTATAGATACCAAATCAATTTAATTCCGGTTTTCGTCGAAATAGAAGGCTAAGCACATGTGTGGATAGCCGCTATGCGGAGTCGGCCCGTACCGGGTCGCCAACCGACGGGCTCTGGGCATGAGAGTTCAAAAGGTCGAAGTTGACCATGCTGTCTATTCAGCTGTTGAAGGCGAATCCAACTCGAACAAGCGAATAGCTCCTTAGTTTTAATCCGGGACAGACGGAAACTGATATTCGCCCTTCAACTTATAGACTTTACTTCAACAAGGTGAAAACTTGAATTGCTCTTCCCTCTTCTCCTCCACTTTCTAAACACCAAATAGAAATAAAATATCATGAAAAAATAAATTAGCAAATAATAAAAATCATATGGTTTTATATAAAATAAGAGATAAATCATGAACTTATAAAGATGAAAATATTATATACAGTTTATTATAACATGAGTAAGAAACAGTGTAGTGAAGTTCGGAACACATCACTCTATATGTAAGTAAGATAGTAAGATAGATATGTAAAGAAATTCTTTACCTATCTCGCATAAAAATTGTATAACTGTTTACCTAATAGTATAAGATTCATATAAAAAGAAATTATAATTTTGAAAACTTCTTTTCTACGAAAACCTTAGTGTATTCTTGTACTGTCTGGTTTAATTATTTGTTCATTTATTAATATAGAATATATGATCTTAGCAGGGTCTACATAAGAGTGTGAAAAGAGTTAGGTATTAGTTTCAGAAGCTTAGTTATAGGCTTAATTTACATTTAAGCTATCTCTTTTTTGTAAAGTAATTTTTTGACTGGCCCTAAGCCCCAAGATTGTTTTTTAGTTTTAAGTTTCATGTGTACCAACCCACACAGGTTAATAACTTCGGGATGCAGACTTTTTTAGTATTAACACCACTAATTATATATACATCGGTTAAGATAAATAAAGAATTTTATTCATTCATTTCTTTGGAAAAAATATGTATATTACTTAACTATAATTGATCAGAGAAACATGTATGCCTATGAGTAAGTATCACTAAAGTTTGAAGGTCTGCTAAGCCATGGAACTGCTGGGTAGTTTTTCGTAAGATTCCACTTATTGCAACTCATTTCACCTCTAGCAATCAACACTGGCAGATTACAAGTTTTACTCCTGTGGAAATATTTAGTTACAATCTTCCAGTTTGTTTTTCTGAATTAACTTTATCATGGTTGAGTCAGTAGCTTCCGCTAAGTCCTGATCTACTTCAAACGAATTGTGCTTAAAACTTTAAACTTCAATTATGAAAACTGCTGTTACCACTTCTCCCTGCCAGCTAACCATCTGCATTTAGCCTACTTTAGATCACTCACGTCGAATGATGAGATTTAAAACAAAGAAAAACCGAACCACGTCGTTGGTTTTTTTTCTCACAAATTAAGCTTAACATTCCATTACTTACATGTTTACCAGGTTAGTATGGCAACAACTCCAACTCAATATCCAAATGGTTCGTTTTAATGAAGCCCATCATATCGATGAATACGCCATTTGTTTTTGAACTTAGCTCCAGAAGAGGCTTTAGAGGACGGAAGCTACTAAGAATTTTGAGATGCTTCGAATGTTCTTGCGCTATCAACTACTGGGTCTTCTCTTTGAAGAAACTTATTTGAAATATGTTTGAGTTGTTGAGTATCAGACGTTAGGTAGAACCATGAAATCACTCAGCAATGATTTAAGTTCGGTTTTCGATTCCGATATTGATAAATTGTGGTCGTAGATTTCTCTAAACGCTTGCTTGTTTAACTTTTTAAAATGTTATACTCAGCTTTAAATGCTGCAGAGCATCATGTTTTTCTCAGCGATTCCAGCGTCATGTTTTAGACATGTAATACTGTCATGTCTAATTCTATTGAAACTATTGAAAATAAAAACAACATTGAACTTCTGCTGAAGTATAGCTGTGCGTTTTCCTATTACATTTAAAGAGTGGGCGAAACGGAGAAAGAAACTAATAACCCCTTTGTATCCACCGGCCGTAGTAATACTATACCACTCATTGCAGCTTTTCAAATCCAACCCATTCCTTCCTCTTTATGTATTTTTTCTTGGATTAGAATACAAATATGTTCTTGGTGTGGAGTTTGTTTTTGACGATGGAAAGATTGTGAAGGAAACATGATTTTTCCACATACCTGTATTTGCCATCGTTCAGCGATACAAAAAAAATCAGTAACACTAAGTTACGAGATCTGAAATCTTATCTCTTCTTCAGGTAAATAACTAACCTAACGCATAATTAAAATCTAGGTTGTTTCTTCCGAGAAGATTGCCATTTATTATAGGTATCTGGTCAGTCGAAGGTGGTTGGTCGGCTGATGCAGGCCTATTGTGACCTGTATTCTGTAGTTTAGTTTTAATAATTAGTGTGTGTTTTGTTTTTATTAAGTGCATGTTTTGGAGTTAGTGAAGTTGACACACAACACGGTGGTTGTAATTTCTGACTTACGAGTGTCACAACTTTCTCGTATGACTAGCTTATTTTAACCTAGATTTTAATTATGCGCTAGGTTAGTTACTTACCTGAAGAAGAGATCAGATTGCAGATGTCGAAACGTAGTGTCACTGATTTTTCTATATCACTGAACGATGACAAATGTCCGGTTCCATTCACAAATATGTTGTTATTCTCCATAACAAATCTAAGGAAGATTCAACAACACCAGAGCAGTCCAGTTCAACTATCACAGTTATGTGGTCATTGTGCTAATTAATGCCTGGGGTACGGTCAAGCATCAATCAGAAGAATTCGCTATTTACGATTTATTTTGAAACGTTTCCTCCGATTTAATTGGCCTCGATACTGAGAAATACGGCTTGTTTGCGGTGGACAAGGGCAAAAATGTGACCTTCCTGGCACAGTTCGATGAGCTGATGAAGAAAAATATATTATCGCAAGATTAATGATAGTTATGAAAGATCCATTTTGCGCATAGCACATCCTGCTCTAAAAGCTCTGCCTTGTTTAGAATGGAACAATGGGCTGAATTATTCCAGAGAATCACTGACCCGATATGTCTTTTTTATGTGGCCTCATAGATATTTATGGAAGTCAGTAGAAATCTGAGAATTCTGTAAAGATTGCATTTGCAATATCAGTAGTATTGATTGACGGGCGTTCGTAATTCACATTATATTCAGCAAACCTTTCTTCTGCACACTTTGAGGATTCCTTCTAGTTCTTTGCCATTTAAGAAACCGCTTGCAATGTATAGATGAATTACGTATTTAAACATGGTTTCATCATATAAATGAAACCAAAGTTTGCTGGATCTCCTTCTCCAAGACTGTCCATCAAGTTCGCATTGGAAAATGTTCTATCATTTGTGAAAAAAAAACACTCTTTATTTTAATAAGCAAAGTTTGGGCTACATTGCTGACTTTCATACAATAAAAATAAATAAACTAAAATCGTGCTGTAAGCGACTGTGGAAAGTAACACCTTTGAGAATTAAAAATCATTTCGGCCAAGAAAATAAAGTTAAAACACAACTCAATTTGTCACAGAGTCTTAATTTGAGCTGAAACAGGTTTTGTAATGCAATTAAATTAACCTCATCCTCACACATTCCCCCTTTCATTAGTATGTAACCGAAGATCAGGATGTAAAACATCTGAGCCTCTTTAATTACGCCATATTTAAAACGTAGCAATACTTGATTACTTTGTCTAAAAGTTCCTTAATTGCGATGGATTAATGAAAAGTGGACCAGAATTTCGGACATGGGCGTCGTTATATCTTAAAAAAGACAACAATACATTTTAAGGGTTGAGGTCTGTTTCTTGTGTTCAGCCGCAAAAACTATTTAGACAAAGTTAAGCATATACACAAACAAAGCATACATTGAAAACAAACTGAAGCAAACATTTAGTTACGCCTTATTAATTTTTCACACCTGAAGAAGAGAAGAGATTTCAATCTTCGAAACGCAGTGTTGTACATTTCTGTAACACATAACGATAGCAAATGTCCGGAACAAACGACTGGTATACATGCCTTTTATAAGGTGAAATTTAGTTACGGTTCTCGAAAACACCTAAACAAGATTATCGACGACTGTTGTACATTAGAATTATTTCACCACACATTAATCACAATAAAACATTCACACATAAAACTTCAGATTCACTTAATAATATTTTTATGATTCATGAATATTGTGTTTGTTTTATCCTTAATTTATATTTTCTGTCCTTATTTTGATAAAAGAAGGATACATTCGCAACATATTAAGGCCCTGTATGCGCACAGCTAACCTTCGCTCTCTGTGCTAGTGTGTCCCCTCATATTAGGTATTCAAAATCCTTTGCATGACAAGCAAATTTGCATTTACTTAAAAATATGAAGCAAGAGCATTAAAGTTCAAAGCAATAGTATATGCGTTAATTTAAAACCAAATCACACGAAAACATTGCTGTTCATTGTTGCTTGAATAACTACTAAAACCCTGTCAAATGTTAAACATAGTCCATAATAGAACAATGGGAAACTAATGAATTAGAACGATGTTTTAGTAAATTTAAGGTTAAAATGAACACAATGATAGCCGGTAATATTACTTGCTTATAGTAATTATACTAGTAGTATACTTATAATTATACTATAAAGTTATTAATTACTTACAAATTGGCGTCAAATACTTGCACTAAAAAATTGCACGTGTTCCATTCTTTTAATACATACATTCCAGGCACGGTACAAATTTAAAGGGGTTTAATCAATTTTGGATTTAGAAAATGTCTTTTTTTGTTCCATTCTGAAAAATAAATCCCCTGAATACAGAACAAACATAAAAAATTTTGTATCTAATTACGTAAAATTATATGCGTTATAGTTACATGTTTTTGTTCATTTATGGATTCAAGAAATTATGTATTTTTAATTCAATGTAATTTAAGGAAATGACAAATTTTAAATATTTTTATTTTGAACTAAATTAAATTATTTATAAATAAAAACTTTTTACTCCCTGACGCTATAAATACACTCATATAAATACTGTAAAAAGTTCACATTTTTCTTCAGCTATTGGGCTTACTAAAAAATAGCTTATGTCCGACTCCGTATGCCTGTAATTTCACGACACTTTCAGTGATAATATTTTTTTATTTTTGTGTAAATGTGGAGGTTCTCTAAAAAAACTACGAACAATACAAAAAATATTTTCTAAACCTAAAATCGATTGCACCACCTTAATCACCGCGGGTCAATCTGTAAAGTTATTCCACGACATAGGGCAATCAGTGAGTAATGCGTCCGACAGCTATATATTACTCACAACTGGTATCTGTAATTACTAGGAAATCAACCGTGAACTCCAAACTGCAAACCAACATGTTTTGGACCCTTAGGTAGATAACGTTTAAAAATTTGCAATAATTTGCCACACA
Organism: Homalodisca vitripennis; assembly: GCF_021130785.1. Classification (NCBI taxonomy): domain Eukaryota; kingdom Metazoa; phylum Arthropoda; class Insecta; order Hemiptera; family Cicadellidae; genus Homalodisca; species Homalodisca vitripennis. The sequence goes on from NC_060215.1 coordinate 138,904,901, forward strand.
ATCTACGATGACAATTTCCAAAATCAACTCGCATTCCCTTAAATTTCCTATCAGAGCATTGAAATTTTGGAAAAATACCTTTGAAATCGAGAATAAAAGTTACAGTTGTAATTTAAGAGTTATTTAGATTCATTTGACTTCTTCGAGTAATAGTATTTACTACAATGCAGGAGTACTGTAATACATAATGTACTGTTTCCTGTGAATAATTAACAACTAACCTTATTGTGTAGAAAATCCTACAAATATTAACTATAGAATTGTACTTCAATTTAACGACTACTATTTACTTAAAAAGGTACAATTGAAATATGTTATGTGTTTGTTCTATTTATATAAATGATTCAACATGATGCTGAGTGTTAATTCATTATTAGGCTTAATAAGTGCATTGAATACTATATTAGACTGTATACTTAATAGGTTACGTAGATCAAATTAGTCAAATATGGCCGACAAATACGTGTTATCCGGTACTGTATGTACTAATCGATGGATGCAGTCTCTCAAAAACTGATGACTGGATGTTTTTTTATTTTCAGAATGGCCACGGGAGACTTTGACAGTGTGCGAAACATCGATAACTTTGTTATTTAACAAATAACAACCACTACTCACACTTTCTTCACAGATGATTTTTTGATTAAATCCTTCCCGAACTCCCCAATACCAATGCCCCATTTATTTAATCACCCTTTGTCGGAAGTCCAGTCATTTCTATTTCCATTGAGTACATATTTTTAATTCAGAGTCTACATATACTTAAGGTATTTGCAACATATGCATCTTTTCAACAAATCTCCATTCCGAATTGTTGTCCAACGAAGGCCCATAAGTATTTTGATTTCTTAGAAATTTTTGGATTCAGAATGAAAAAGAAATTGCCAAAAATATTTGTTATCCTCTCAGACCTTCAAAAGCATCATTCCTGACCAATACTTTTATTTTTTTATCCGATATGGGGCCAATTCTGGAATTTTATTTAATTTCTTATTGCACATGACATGATCACAGAATAGGGATGTATGTGGCCTATTTTAAACTCCTTAGAAACAAAAGCAAATGTTTTGATTAATAAAATAAAAATTGTCTGAAATATATATTAGATTCAGTGTTTCTGCTGTGATTGAGATTAAAATATGTTTTAATCTCAATTCAGCAATAACCTTGCTTGATGCATTGTAAGGATAAAAAATGGTGTTTACACCCCCCCCCCCCCCGAAGATATCTAAGGTTAGTGACTAAACTAATAATAATAACATTTGAGTCAATAAGTGTTAATCTCTTCACTTTCATCTCATATTTGCAAATATTGGCTCTTTCGTCTTTGTTTTTGGACCTACTTTGTTTACTTTAAACTAAATTCACTTTTGTATCAATAGTTACATTAGTATTACTATCACCTGAGAGGCTGGATGATTTCATTTCTGACTGTGTATTTATTTATTTTGTAATATCAATGGTTACATTAGTATTACTATCACCTGAGAGGCTGGATGATTTCATTTCTGACTGTGTATTTATTTATTTTGTAATATCAATGGTTACATTAGTATTACTATCACCTGAGAGGCTGGATGATTTCATTTCTGACTGTGTATTTATTTATTTTGTAATATCAATGGTTACATTAGTATTACTATCACCTGAGAGGCTGGATGATTTCATTTCTGACTGTGTATTTATTTATTTATTTTGTAATATCAATGGTTACATTAGTATTACTATCACCTGAGAGGCTGGATGATTTCATTTCTGACTGTGTATTTATTTATTTTGTAATATCAATGGTTACATTAGTATTACTATCACCTGAGAGGCTGGATGATTTCATTTCTGTCTGTGTATTTATTTATTTTGTAATATCAATGGTTACATTAGTATTACTATCACCTGAGAGGCTGGATGATTTCATTTCTGACTGTGTATTTATTTATTTTGTAATATCAATGGTTACATTAGTATTACTATCACCTGAGAGGCTGGATGATTTCATTTCTGTCTGTGTATTTATTTATTTTGTAATATCAATGGTTACATTAGTATTACTATCACCTGAGAGGCTGGATGATTTCATTTCTGACTGTGTATTTATTTATTTTGTAATATCAATGGTTACATTAGTATTACTATCACCTGAGAGGCTGGATGATTTCATTTCTGACTGTGTATTTATTTATTTTGTAATATCAATGGTTACATTAGTATTACTATCACCTAAGAGGCTGGATGATTTCATTTCTGACTGTGTATTTATTTATTTTGTAATATCAATGGTTACATTAGTATTACTATCACCTGAGAGGCTGGATGATTTCATTTCTGACTGTGTATTTATTTATTTTGTAATATCAATGGTTACATTAGTATTACTATCACCTGAGAGGCTGGATGATTTCATTTCTGTCTGTGTATTTATTTATTTTGTAATATCAATGGTTACATTAGTATTACTATCACCTGAGAGGCTGGATGATTTCATTTCTGTCTGTGTATTTATTTATTTTGTAATATCAATGGTTACATTAGTATTACTATCACCTGAGAGGCTGGATGATTTCATTTCTGTCTGTGTATTTATTTATTTTGTAATATCAATGGTTACATTAGTATTACTATCACCTGAGAGGCTGGATGATTTCATTTCTGTCTGTGTATTTATTTATTTTGTAATATCAATGGTTACATTAGTATTACTATCACCTGAGAGGCTGGATGATTTCATTTCTGTCTGTGTATTTATTTATTTTGTAATATCAATGGTTACATTAGTATTACTATCACCTGAGAGGCTGGATGATTTCATTTCTGTCTGTGTATTTATTTATTTTGTAATATCAATGGTTACATTAGTATTACTATCACCTGAGAGGCTGGATGATTTCATTTCTGTCTGTGTATTTATTTATTTTGTAATATCAATGGTTACATTAGTATTACTATCACTTGAGAGGCTGGATGATTTCATTTCTGTCTGTGTATTTATTTATTTTGTAATATCAATGGTTACATTAGTATTACTATCACCTGAGAGGCTGGATGATTTCATTTCTGTCTGTGTGTTTATTTATTTTGTAAAATGGTAAAATGTTGATGAAAGAAAAACACCATGATATTGTAGTATTATTATAATCTTGAAATTAGATCGAAAAAGTTATCCATAAAGCTTTAAGATACAAATGAAACAAAATGTATCTAACATATCTTATATTGTGAAGGATTGATTACTGGCTGAGCTTTAGCGAAGCCTATTACTCGAGAGGCTGGAAAATTTAATTTCTGTCTGTCTGTCTGTGCATATGCCTGGCTGTACGTTCACACGATATATCGAAAACGAATTGACCTAAAAACTTGAAATTTTGCATGAGGCTTCATTTATGTAAAGAAAACTTCGAGTTCGATGACGGTGCATGTCACTCCATGGATTTGGCTGAGCGTTGGCGAACATGTTTACATTGGGCTTATGGGTAACCATGATGGACGCAAGAAAATCGCAGAATAAATAATTTTTTAAACAAACTGAGTACAATCATAAGAAATTTTCATATGTGACATTGTAACACGTTTAGTCTAACTACCTAGAGAAAGATATTATGTGTATACTTAAAATATTACGAAACTGCATTTATATATATACCTACAAGAGTGAGTTCTATGATGGTGCATGTTCATAAACTGTAGTTGGCTGTGTTATTGAAGCGGATCACTCAGTTGGATGACAGTTTCTCTTGTCTGTTGGGGTATGTAAACGTTTATTTTCTGTACGATTGCTTGCCTGTATGATTCACTTCAGAGTGTATACAGGGTGTCCAAAACAACTCGTAAATTTTGCCACATGTTTTTTCCAATCGAAATAATAGAAAAATGTCATATAATATAAAGTCATATTTTAAATCAGATTAAATCAGTCTGTATTGCCTTTGAACAACATACAATATTGTATAGCAACAGTCATTAGCCTATCTACTCATTCACACAATCATACATAAAAAATTTCCTCATCCAGACAAACATGCAATGCCTATATCAGATCCTGTTAAAACGTGCTTCGATTTTAATTTTAATTTCCCAGGTGGCTTTCCATGAACTCACCCACCGTGTAAAAAGCACGTGACACCAATAGGCGTTTAAGACGAGATTAAAATTTTTTGGTATCTGCCAATGTTTTAAGATCCTCAGGGAGCCTATTAATCAACCTAACTTCAGCCTGCGATGGCAAATTATGAGACGCCACCGTTCGATGGGGTTGACTGTGGGAGTTGCCCCTGCCTCTTGTCTCATACTGGTGAATGTTCCTTCCCTGAGCCAATGTGTTCTTTGATTTACGAAACCCAGCCACCTCGAAAGATGTAGGGGCAGGGCAAGGTCAGTAAACCAAGCTCCCTAAAGGCATCCCTGCACGACTCTCTTCTCTTTAATTTTGAAATGATTCGTACAGCTTTCTTTTGAAGGCGAAACACTCTTTCCAGTTTGTTGTTTGCACAGCTGCCCCAGAGTCTTACTCCATATGCAAGGTGCGGATAAACAAGGCCAAAATAAGCCATTCTCAGGATGTCGTGAGAACAGTGTTTAGCCAGATTCCGCAAAGCATACAAACCTGAAGTTACTCTGGAACAAACACTTTCAACATGATTGTCCCAGGTCAGACATCGATCTAGGTACATCCCTAGGAATTTGATGGAGTCAGATTCCTCTAAGAGTTTGTCATCCACCAGGATAGCATAGCAGGTCGTGCACTACCTTCACGTTGTCTCAGACAAAAATCAATCGACTTACAAAATTGTTATCCTAACCAAGACCCGTTTTAAGACATTATAAAAACACCACCTAAGTTACAAAACGAGGGCAGTATTAAATTTTTAAACTGCATGCTCATAAAGTAGCTATGGTTGGAAGAGTTGATTCAATGCGAATGTTGATTTAGCTACAGTTCACCTTCAGCTTAGTGCAGCATCTGACACTCTCAGTCCTTTACATGTTATTTCATAATCAGCTGTTACTTGTGTATTACCAACCAATTACTACTGAATTTTGGTCATTTAAACCAACTAAATTTATGTTTAATAAATAAGTGGTGTCATGTTAAAACATACATTAGTAAATAACATGCTCTACATACAAACAAACTTCATAACAAGGATTTAAAATAACGCAATCCTATAGTGTTGTACTAGTATGTCTAAGTCTTCTGACGGGCCGTAGCGTCTATAGATAAAATACTCATAATAATAAATAAGTTGCTTCATTTGTCTGTCCCTACATTGAAAAATCAAGTGATTTTAAGATCTATAGATCGTGGATGAATTGAAACAGTCTACAGACCCAACCGGATTTCATTGGCAAAATAAACCCGTGCTCCATAATACTATGCAATAAATTAAATACCGAAGAGGTACATTTTTACACAGATTTCAGTGTAAAACACATAGTTAAGTTTTCTTTGCACTAGCCATCGCTACTTGTTCAGATGGCTAGTATTTCCACCATTTTATTTATTGTAAAATTGTACAAAGTTTGGAATAAAATATTTCTTATTCTTCTTCTTTTCAGAAGTTCAGACAAACTCAGAAAACAAGTGTTCGAGCATTTAGCGTGATTTATATGACTTTATATAACCATGTGATTTGATAGACTTCACGGGCCAATCGGAGTACGAAATTAAACCCAATCCATATACTGACAGAAACTCTTACCTGGTGTCCATGTTGTACGACGGTGTGTGGATTAATATTGGACCCACCCATGGTTATTCCTGGCATGATTATTGCTTGGCTGGGAAACTTTTCTTCTGCTGGAAAAGATTTTCAAGATTTGGTCAAATATATTTCTTTATCCAAAATCGAGAAGCATTATCCTCAGTTTGGTGGTAACTTTCAACTCGTGGACTTTTCACTTTCTGAATTTTGGAAGTAAAAGGGTTACAAACCGTGGATTTCCTAGAGTCGACACTGCAATCACAACTCGATATATTGAACCTCAACTAATTGAATTATCTAAGTTCCCCTTGGACTTGGACTGTTACATCTCCTTCCATATTATTTCATGTCTATATATCGAAGAGGTAACGGAAGAACTTTAACAAATCGAAATTGTATGTCCACAGAGTGAGCGGTATAATATTTATATACCGCGTGCAGGTGGACAAATACAATATTTAAATTTGAATCAGTCGGAATTCGCTAAGTAAATACAACAACCAAAAATAAACTAATACTGGTTCATAACGGTTTTAATATTATATTATATCGTGCGTATGTTGCCTCAGTATTATTTTAATGGTAAATATAACAGCTTTATTTAAATTTTACTATATAGCTACGTTTTCTCTTTTTATTTTGCTTAGACACATATTTAAATTTTGTACTAAACTTAAAAATTCCCTGAGCCCTCAGAGGCGAAAATTATAACGTCTAATTTCATTTATTGTTGAAATAACATAATATAAGTGGTGTAACAATCGCCAACAACAATGTACAGTATGGAAATAACTAAATGATAAGAAACAAATCAAAGTTGAACAATTGTTACAATATTAATTCCTTTTTATTTATAAAATAAAATCGTCAAAAGAAAATGTGTATACACATACACAACACATTTGTCCTGTCTCGCGCAGCTGACTCTGCATAAGGGCTAAGAGCAAAAACCTTCAGACAGAGTAAAAACAGTCAGATTACTGTAATTTATGAATTGCACTGAAAATTATTTATGTGTAGTTTATGTATGTACAGTTTTTTAATTGTTCAGAAAAAACACGGTCTCAAATTTACCAACGGGACTAGAGCCTTTTATCTCAAAACAATTGATCGTATAATATTCTATGATTTACTAAAAATACCATTTAAGATGGAACTTTAAAATTGATAGCAAACAAATACATAAATTCAAACCTTAACACTATGTTAATGTATAAAGTACATGGAACTGCACATGTAATAATAACACTTTTTTCGAAACCTTAAATTATAATTTAAAGTGAGGTTAGTTTATAATTATAATTTAAAGCCACCACGAAAGTGAGGTTAGTTCTTACTATTTCTACTGGCTCCTTTACTCGGTACTTCAGTAACCGAGTACAAAATGTACTCGTACTGATTTAGACTTGAAAGTACAGTACTCCTAAAATGGTACAGGTACAATTTCCATTCACTGTTACTGCTAAGAGTCTGAGTACTTTGTACTAAGAACGGCGGTACGCTTGTAAAGTATCTGTATCGTAAAAGTATGTGTAATAGTAACCTGTACCGGGTACTTTCGATTTGTGGGGACTTGTACTCTCTGTACAGACGAGTAAACGGTACAAAAAGTATCTTTTGCAGTAGTCCCTGCGTGATCAGTTGTCACAGTAGTGAGTGAGTGAGTTGCCGAGCTCTGAGCGGTTCTGTACTGTCTTAGTTTACTGTCATTCGTTGTCACTCAGAGGCAACACCGCCCTGGGCAGTCTGACGAGTTGTCACAGTAGTGAGTGAGTGAGTTGCCGAGCTCTGAGCAGTTCTGTACTGTCTTAGTTTACTGTCATTCGTTGTCACTCAGAGGCAACACCGCCCTGGGCAGTCTGGCGATTGCGCGTTAAAACGAACGGTTAATTACGGTGAATTAACAAAACTTGCTCAATTCAGTATGTGTTCAAAATTAAACGGTTTATTGGGTTATTTACAAAATTAAACGCTCTAGGTAATGACTAAGCTCCATTAATGTGACCAATGCAGAATTTTGTGGACCGCACAGTTTTCATAATTATACATTTAGAATGAAAAACTCAAATTGCTTATTTCCCCAAACGGTACAAATATACACATACACATATAGGAAATACTTGAAAACCGTATATAAAGTTTAACAATATGGTTTTTCATACAAAGCTACACTCAAACAAAGCACAAAGCTTTTTGTATTGATTAGTCAATTTATACATAGAAATATTTTGAATCCATATTTGTAATTTGTATAATTTTGTTCTGTTTATTCTATGATGAATGAAGCCCTTTATTGTAACCACGTTTCAGTTACTTTTACGTTAAATGCACTATAATTTGTGTGAAAGTTATTTAAAACATTCTAAACTATTAGCACCAAGTATATTTTAGATTTTACACCTAGAACCTTCGAGCAGACCACGGCTGGGGCTTTTCGCGCTGTATTCGTTGCCCATCCCGTACATAACTTCTCGTATTTATATTTGCATTTACTGCCTGGCATGGGGAAATACCAAGTCAGAAACAACACCCCTAAACTAAAATAACAGTATACCTATTGATCCAGCACACCGGGTGTCCGAAAATAGCTACTTGGTTTTGAACATCGACAGTAGAGCTATGATGGAACTCTAGATTTTTAATACGGTATTGAAGTATGGCAAAGTTTGTTACAATGGATTTGCAAAACTTCGAAAAGAGTGATCCTCATACCAACAATGGATCACGCTGTCATTGTTACTAGCGTCAGTGCAATGGCTACTTATTAGTAGACAGCAAAATATGGTTGCATTATCGTACTATGTGACGTAGGCAGAAAAAGTGCCATCGCGGCAAGATGGTCTACTGCAGTAATCGAGAAGCTTTGACACCTGCTTCCAGGAATATGAATTGATAGGGCTGGCCCGATCTCATGGCCACCAACATGTAAAAAACTTAGTTCTGGGGATTTTTTTAGAGGAAGCGAGTTTGGAAGCGTGGTGGGGCCCGAAATACGTTATATTATCCACTTTCACTTGAAATTTGCAGGTGCTCTAGCTTCACCTGCTATATTAAATGTCGGCTGAATAGAAAGAACTGCTAGACTAGACACCTACAGATAGTAAAAAGAATCGATTTCACAATGAGGTGTACGTACTTAAAAAACTTAATCGTATAATTGTTTACGACACACATTAGGGATTGGTTTATGTCTCATTTCAAAAAACACTTTTGGCACTCCTTACACTTAAACAACCCTGAGTTTTTTTTTATTTACCCTCTTTCTTTCAACAATAATGCTTCGAAATTGTTATTTAAAGATATGGCTTACACGCACCCTAGTGGCTTTAAAATCTCGTGAAAATGTATATAGCTTTTTATTAAACATTAAATTTCTTGAATAACGAACAGTGGTATAGGAAAACTCTGAAAAATAAAAGGATAATTGAAAGAGTATAAATTTATAATATCTTAAAACGTGACATCTCGCAAACATCTACGAACAATAAAGGATTAAAAGGGTTTAAGATTTAGTATTGTCCTTATAGGCATAAAATCAAGATGACATCGATCCAGTCGGCTCCTAAGTAGTTGAATTCTCTTAAGTTAATTTTTCAGTTATAATCATAACGTCATTGTAAAGTTTATTTTCAAATTTTTTAAATAGTATGTGGGTGTTGAATGCAAAAGAAATGTTTTCCACTGTATTTTCACGATTTAAACTTAAACTTTCCACGTTCACATCCTACAGTGTTTGGGAAAATTACGACGAGTAATAAGTTAGTTTTTACTAAATTCTAACGCGATTTTACTAACAGCAATCTCGTGGTCTTAGTAATATTTTAATTCTTCACCGTATGTCTTGTGGTAACGTGTACATTTGTGTTTCGTGATGGTCAATTACAACAAAATCATATTTTCTGACATTTTTATTAGTTCTCAACAGATTACACATCAAAAACCCAAAAAGCTTAGAGTGAAATTTGAGGAAACGCCAGTATTTTAAGGCGAGTACATGTCAACTCCGACCACTCTGATTAGCGATCTACCAAAGTTCACATATTTGAAAAGTTACTGAACTGATTCTCGAACAACGCTAATCATTGGTCGGTCACATGGTTGTCATGGACTGGGCATAGTGGAGCATTATTGAGTTACATTTACTGGTCCAAGTTAAAATCCCATTAGATGAATGATTTACACGCAAGGTTGGTTGAGCCGAGACATGGTCTCGTCAGATTCTTTCTGAAATTCCATGAGTGCATAAAACTTTCTGTTGAAATAAGAAAATGAGATATGAATGTATACATGAAGGCATTCATGAGTCTGAACAGTGGATTATCAGGGTATGACCCAAGACCCCCTCTTATCAGTCGGCCCTGTTAAAAAAATAAAAAAGGAAAACAAAAAATTTGGAGGTACGCTCATAGAAATTCCGGATCCCTCCAACTGTTTCTGTTTCTCCCCTTAATTCATTCTTACCTTTTTGCGTTCACGTCCCTGTTCATGCTCTTGAAAAATTTGCGTGTCCAAATGCCTAAGAAATGTTTAGACATAATGTGTCTATGGTGGGAAGGGTTGATTCAATGTGAATGTTGAGTTTAGCTACAGTTCACCTTCCTTTTAATGCAGCGTCTGGAATGTGACGCTGTCACAGGCCTGACTCCTGGAATCTGGAGTAATGTTTGTCCGAAAAATAAAAAATTCTGCAATGAAGAAGCTCAAAACGAACTTTCATCATCGATATCAGAGACACATATACTACAAAATATACTGTAATCTAGGATGACAGATGAGACAAGTTTTCTCATTGTCTCATCAGGGTCTTAATTAAGTGCACTTCTATGTTTACGATCTCAAAACACGGTGGTGAAACCGAGTTTTATACAATTATTGTCGGCTTTACATAAATGTCCAACTCTGGCGTTGCCGACTTCTCTTCAATCTCTTCAGACGAACATGACTCCAGATTCCAAGAGCACGGTATGTGACAGCGTCAGACCGCAGACACTGCACTAAGAGGAAATTGAACTGGAGCTAAAAATCAACATTTACTAGATTTCTTAAAGGGTTTGAGTGTTACGTTTCGTCTGCTTAGGGGAAGCAACACTAAGGTTCTACGAGGCAATACGAAAAAGAACTAATTCATATTTCTTCAAATTTGGGTAGCAACTACAGTCATAACGAATATTCAAATATACTTAAGTTAAAGATGGCTACTTACATACAGCATGTATCTTAAGTACAATACTATTGTATGATAAGGGAGGAAGGGGCTAGACATTAAGTAGATAATAAATCTAAATTAAACGTACAACAGTTCTGTATGTATAACGAAAATATTTTCTTACTTTCGAAAACTATAGATTAAGACTGTTATTAGCACAGCATACAACGTTGGGTTCTATTCAATTTCTTGAAATATTTTGAAAAGAGCCTTGGGAGTGTTCAACTGTTCAGCGGTTTTTCAGGTTGTGTGACCAGTGGGCTTGTATGTGAAGCTTGCTCTACAAGAAATCGCTCAATCGTGTTTCCAGTATCAATTTATCTTTCGCCAGGTAACGTTTAATAAACGCATAGGTTGGATTCAGCATCAATAGTCCATGTCCGTACGTGAAATCCGGGATTACAAAGCGTATACCACGTCATAGGAAACTTGGTACTAGTAGCTCTTTTGAAATAGCTTATAGAACCTCCAAAAAATGTATACCTCTGAGAAAACGGCAACTTACAATGAGGATCTGAATGACACGCTCCACGGAGATGAATAGGTCCAGCACATTAAGGTTATAAAGCCTTACATGGGCAAAGTTCAAGTAAGAACTTTAAGGCTCTTTCATAAAACGCCAAAAAAAATCTAGAACGTCTGATTCTTGTGTGTTGTTATTGTTTATCATATGGACTTTAGTTTGCAAAAAGTATTTAGTCTGCCATCATGACATGGTTTTACGAGTGTATGGAGATTTTCAAATTGTTTGAAAGCCAACTTCATGAAGGTGCGATAAAACAATACTTGTCTGATCATCCAGATCTTGAAAGACACTGTTGTAGTCTTCAGATTCAATCAATATATCCCTAAGTCATCCGGTTCATCCATTGCATCCCTAAGTCATTAAGTATTGAGTTAGAACATTACAACATTGTTTAACTGGGTTCAATCTTACCATGTTGTCAGGTAGAAGGCAACGAAGCAGGATTTGCTGTGTTCAACTGGAGGATACCTCAGTGGGTCTAGAGATCTGGAAATGCCAAATAAGCACACTAACCAGTTCCAAAAATTTGCCACTCGTGAGGTGCTAACAAGTATTCAGTTTAAAACTGTTATGGAAGCCGATGAAGGAATTTGTCAACTGACCCCTAGGGGCACCTTAAAGGAAGAACCACAGGTTTTTAAGACTACCACTACCAGAGTAGTACCTGGGGCCAGTACGGCAACGTATTACTCTTCTCGCGTGCTGCCCTAGTGACAACTACTACCACCATTCCTATCCAATGCCGGAAACATGCAAGCAGGTGACTTTGCCCGGTCTAGTAGTACCAGTCTTCCCCGGCAGGACAAGTTCTCGAGTATCCGAGGGACTTATGCGGACTTCTACGCATAATCGCTGAGGTCCTGATTCAATGAACGGAAGGACTAGTCTGGACAGCTTGAAACTGTGATGAGAGTTCGATCGTGCAGGGAAGCAATCCTGAAGGTGAACTCATAAACATTGCCGGTACTCTCTAAAAGAAAAAATATCATAAAGGATTCCTTGTTAACTAATGAGCATGGAAAGGATCAGAACCAGAAATTGGTGCTTTTATATATATTTTAAAAGCTTACATTCTACTCGTCTGTTTCTACTAATGCTATCCCCACGTGGCTAGGTGCTCCGTCTGTGGACTCAGTTAATCAAAGTGATGAGTAGACACTGTCCGGACCCGTGGTACCAGTTCTCTGGAATAAATAATCCCTGAGCTGGAGAAGAACTCGTTCCGATACCCATATTCATCGTTTTACAATACGCGCATGAACTGAGGAAATGATTTGTTTCTGATGAATTAATGAAGGAAATTATTTTTTAAATTTAATGAGATTTAGAAAAAGGCACGTGTGAAATGTTTTTTGATAAAATTGTATTTTTAAGTATAAATACGTCATTCCTTTAGACCGGTAAAAGTAAATTACGTGTAATTACCTTCAACAGTTTTTCTATAATCATAATTTCAAGATGCTCCCAATTACTAGTCTGAATTCCTACTTTTCATCGTTGAATGCATCCTATATGTAAGGCCTATGACTAAATAATCTTAAAACAGTTAGAAAAGAGATAACACAGTTTTTATTGTTCAAAAACGTCGGCAAAGATATATTATATTAGGATTGATCCTCAAAGAGATCTTTACGTGTGCGAATACCAAATGGTTTAACATTTTGTATGCGATCATGATATCGATCCGACTATCAATATTTAAAGAAAGTTTGATAACAGTTATTGAACGAGCCACGATTTCAGAGACGTATTCTCAAATTAGTACGTATATACTCATACTAAGTAGGGCGATATACCAAGTAGTGGGTTGATGTTTATATAGGCAATTCATTACTTCGATGGGCGGTTGTCATTTTGTTTGTTCTTTTCTCGATTAAAAGACACCTTTGACAGCCTTCAATTTTACCAAATTCAATATTCATTCATAACTCCAATACTGTATTAGTATAATTAATTAACTTAGCGATGTTTATAGAAACAGTGGTGATATTTTTTTTAATTATATATGATTTTAGTTAGTACTCAACTTTCATGCACACGTTGTGAGAAAATTGCTTATAGCTTCAGACATTTTGGTGAAGAGTTATGCTGATTAATCTATATACACAGGCAACTTATAGCATTTTCTGACAAATATCAGTATTCGTGAGCCCCACCACTGTTCGTCATAACCTACTCAAAAATAACTTTTAATAATTTTTAACGAACGATGTCTCAAAAAATATCAATACACGAAACATATATTTGGGCGTGCCCCAACACACTCAGAATATTCAGGAATTCAAAAATTTAAAAATATTTAGTTCAACCGTATCATAATTAATTAAGTTTTCCAAATGTACACATTTAGATGATTATATCTATCTTAATCTAATGTAAACTTTAATCTTTATTACGTCGTGTACTACATCGTACACCTGATGAGGTACGGGGGTTTCAGCCATGAAAACAAACCATATGATGACGCTGCATGTACGATAATGTCCTTTCGTTTAGACGTAAACCCAATTCCAAGATTAAGTCAATTCAATATAAACCTGCAAGTTTAGGATTTAGCAAACAATACATAAAAAGATAAATACTTTCAACTGCCACAACACTCAAAATTAGAATTGGGTTATAGCGTCAGGAGTAGAGTGATGTAGTTTCAATTCGGCGATTTCGGTTGTCCTTTTCTCAATCTTGGACGTCTAAATCTCATCAAACAGTTAGCACTTTTAGGCTCGGGATCACAATTTGTGTTGGTTGGCTCCTGGCCTGTCTGGTGATTGTGTAGGTTCCCATAGTCATAATGACTTTGTATGGTTGATAGGTGTGATTAGTCAGCGTATCTTTAACCCAGATACACGTGATGTGTTTTCCGATTTATTAGCGCAACTGCAGGTTAGTTTAATTTGTAAGAATGGTGAGGGACAAATCATTTGTCAATTTTCAATTATAACAAAGCTCCAAAAACTCAAACTTCAAGCACTCCGTGTTTTGAAGTCGGCACACGTCGGCCTGAACTTCAACATTTATTGACCCTACGCTAGTCTCTTCAGACATAGAGGTCAGAAGACCACCATTAGACAACATTAATTGTGAAGTAGCAATGGCGATAAAATTGATACTCATTACATCTCACTGGATAGTACGGGCGTTCGACTCGCTTTGACAAACTTCTTCCGTCAGGCGTGCCCTGTTTTCAAAAATGTACCACAGACTGAATGTTGTACCTCAACTTATAAATTGCAAAAGATATTCTTTTTGAGCAATTACAGATCTCAATAACTCTGTTGCACAGATGAAAGACGTCTGTCATCTTGGGAGGTGGAGAACAAAGCACAATAATTTTGTTTCATGAATCATGCAAATAAAATGGAAATTTATGAGAACAGAAACGCCATAAACAACCGCAGCGAGCAAATTCTTACCTAGATTGAATTACACTGATACTTTAAAATAGGATAAAACATGAGAATACTTTATAATTATGGGAAAGTTGTATAATTTTATAGAAATAAAATGTTCGATTGTCGCGTAGAAGTAACTATCATTTGTCGAAATGTCGCTGAGAGGAAGAACTCCTACAACCTTTGAAGAGTAATGTTGAGTAATTGAGTAATGAGAAGAGTAATGGTTCTTAATTAAGTTCTCTAAAGTCAAAATGCTTCGTTCATATTGTTATTATTAGTATAGTTAAATTTATGTTCTGTATCATAAGAATATCAGTCCGTAGTACAATAAACTGAGAATATTCAAACTTTGTTTAAGAATACAGAATTTTGAATTACCTTTTCGATTTCCATATGACCATTCAATATTTTTATTCATTAAGTTTAAATTTAAATTATATTGTAAACAAATATCTCATACATTTTCAATGAATGGTTTATTTAAAAGTCTTATTATAATCTTTAGGTGTTGAAATAATATTTCATTCCGCGAGAGAATTCTTATGTCAGCACTGGTAAAAGTATTTATAAAATCAGCTGATACTTCGCTCTGTCAATTCCAATATTCGCCAACACTCAAAAACTTAAAAAAAAAAACAAAACAACAGCAGACAACCGAGGAATTTTGTTTCTATTTAAATGTTTCGTTGTCATTTTAGTGGAGATTTATTATCAGAAACTAAACAACATATCTGTTTCAATTAAGGAAATATTTCAGATAATATGTATCGCTACAATCAAGTAAGTCTAGGCCTAAATTACTTGTGTATAAATTTACAATCCAATATGGAGACAAGATAGCTACGCCCAAATGAAAAACATATTTTTATTACCATCCAATTTAGAACTATATACACACAGATTTTTTGTATCAAAAAGCTCTCATTATTTTTTTACATTAAAATAAACTCACAAAGCTACACCTTTTCAATTATCCCCTTAGTATAAAATTTTACACTAGCCAACAACTTTTGATGGCCATAATGTATTTATTTTCATAATGAATTGACCCTTAAAAAGGTCAACTACATTCTTTAAATCACAGCAGGTCCTTTGTAAACTTAAACTAAGCCTAATTGTAATAGTTTTAATTGGATATCAATAAATTGGTATCATTTTCTAGAGCATCGTAGAAAGGCTTTTATTTCAATTAGGTATGTAGCCTAATGGCTATAGAATGTCTCATCCCTTTACAGTAACTTATTTTTAGACATAGGTGCAATCAAACACCGGGTAATATGTCCTATTTATGACCAGTAGAAATTATCTTAAACTTAAAGTTCCATATGTGAGTTTACATTTGCAGCGTACTTGATAGTATTGAAGCAGAAATGATGCGCAGAGTAATATATATCTTATTAAGAATAAAATATATATCAAGCTGTGTGGGTAAACACAGAAATTTAACTACCACATCAATTACAGAATGTCTTTTTCAAAGAGATTTTTAAGAGGTTAGTTTTTTGGCGGAAACAGTACAGGGTTAGTTTTTAAATGTAATGCTAGCCAGTTTTTGTTGTTCAAGTATAGGAAAAGTTAGCCAACATACAAATATGATAATGGTAACTAAAAATATATTGTTGCTATTACAAATTTCAGATCACATGGGCACTCTGAATCAGGGAAATCTGTGTGTATGGAATTCATTAAATGTACAATGCTCGGTATACGCTACCCTCTCTGTTCCCATTTCGGAAGCAACTGCGTGATCTGTTGACTTGTAATTTTAAATATTCTGACACTGTGGTTAAATCAAAGCTCGAATCATGTGGACACCTTCAAATAAGGAATAGGAAGACCAAGGAATATTAACCATTGCAAAAGATTCCTATATAGGCCTTATTGTCAGTGATTTGAAGGCAACTAGCCCTATGTTATTCAAGCTTTCCTATGGCATGTAGCTTTGGTGTTGCTTTGGATTTGGCGTTATATAACTTAAAATAATACTTTAAACTAATGGAATATTTCCATTGAAAATCAAAATATTGTTTTTGGGCCAGATTCTTTATTCAAATACTGGAAGACTCTTAGGTAACAGAACGTGTCCATATTCATGAAAGAATATTGTGCTTTAATTGCACTAAATCTGTTGTAATGAATCATCATGTGTACTCAAAGTTGTTTTAAGTAAGTTTTAATATTTGAAAATCCAGTGAAAAGACTTTTCTAAACAAATTGTAATTGGCCTAATAGTCAACATTTCATTCTATCGTTTATAAATGTTGTGTGTAAATATGTACAAACAAGGAAGGGCCATTATTTCAAGTTTCTTAAATATTGGTAACAGGTTTGTCTTTGAGGTATATTTTCCATTATAAGTAATACTTTTGACAAACATCTTATTTTCCAATAACAAATTATTTACAATCAAACCTATAGAAAAAATGTATATTTTTGTGAGTTGACTACTGTTTGTAGGCTATATTAGATTTGATTGAAAGTTGTTTCTAGTTGACTAATACATAAAGATTACTATGTTCTGTACATTTAATATATTATGAATCTTATTACATTTCCCCGCAAATAATTAATCTTTATCACAAGATCAGAACTAATCATGACATTTTTTTAACAAAAGGTTCTGAGATATTAGATGGTCAGCCTTTTTTATAAGGAAAATTATTTTGGGCAATGTACAAGAAATAAAAATGCTTTAACTGTGAACTTATATAATCTAAAGCAAGTAGGCTCAGATTCTAAGTTTGGGTATATTGTTCTCCGCAGATTTTATCACAGTAATCCGTGATACCAAAGTATCCGGAAATGTTAGGATCACCAGAGGTGTAAATTAGACATGGAGTATGAGTTTTCTACAAGAAACTTTTTGTGAGATGATCTGGAAAACTTGATGAAATGAGTGTTTTTTTTTTAGATCTCCAAGAAGATAAGGACTGATTATTAAGAGCGCAAACATTGCAGACGAAAGATTATTGATCGATCTCAACTGAAGGAAGGACCTAAAAATACGAGTCTACTTGTGACATTCATGATACATCTCCAACTGATGGGTAACGAGGACAACATGGATTCTAACTCTACCTATAATATGCAATCCGGGACAACGCAATTAATTGAGCATTCTGGCGTTCCTTCTTCCCCGCCTCCATCCTATGAACATGTTCTAGCAGAGGTTAGTATCTATGGTTTCTAAACATATGCTTTTGTTTTTCTATAAATTTGCTTTCATAAATATGTAATTTACTAAAATTTTATTTGGACCTTTACAGTCCTTTATTACAGTGTACACTGTTTGTGGTTTCAATCTACAACTGATTATGTATGAATGTTATATCTTTACTAAAGTTAACTTCTTCAGAGTGTGTCAACCTTATAACAAACTGTGTTTGCTGTTTGGTTAGTAACCATAAAAAGACTCGTCCTGAAAAGGTCTATATATTTTAATTGGGATGAATTTTAGCATCTGTGTATAAACACATCATTATCTTGATACCCTCCAACAAGGTGAGAATATAATTGTATTGAGATGATAGCAGAAAGAACGTAGCCAGGAAATAATTTTGGGTAGGGGGTTCAGAGAACTGATATTTTCCCGTAGTGGACATAGAGTAAGGCCCCATTTTGTTCCTTAAAAAGTTCTTGGCCTGTTTCTTCATTGAGAACGATCTTTCAACACTACATGCTAGTAATACGGAATTATTAAAATAATAATAATCATCTACTAAAAAGTAATTGACAAAATTTAAATTTGGAGGAGGTCCGGACCTCTTGGACCCCCTACTGGCTACGACCTTGGATAGCAGGTAAGTTTATAACTATTGAAATGTATTTGGAAATTAGTGAATATTGTGGCCCACTGGAATTTGTGTTTCTAGTAACAATTGATGAACCCATGGAAACCTTTTGAATTTTGTGACTCTATTAACAAAATCAATTCATTTCTTGACCTAGAATTGATTGTACTAATTATTGGTTGGGGTGGGTCTTATCAAACAGCAACAACTAAATAAGACTAGTCCAAAAGATTTGGTACACTTTAAAGGATTCTTAAATAATTTACTTTTATTTTGTACTACTGACCTATTTAAATTTTGGTTAATACTTGGTTAATTTTGGTTTATACAATTTAGTATGTGTAATTTGCGTGTTCCTAGGTTTCAAAACCATAGGTTTCAATGCACATTTTGACTTCATTCGTTTTACTAAAAAACCTCACTAATTTTACGCGAGAGCTCACTATTGTACAGTGAAACTAAAATTATCCTCAATCCTGATTGAATCGGATGATGCACAGTAGCCTACTGCTCATGTGGACTTTTGCCCCCTCCTTTCCAACTACGGTTCCTCTCTCGCGCATCTAGGAGACTACATGGAATCTCTCACCCTGTACATTTTTGATTACAAACAAAATTAAAATCACAAAAAACAAGAGTATGTACAAGACGGGTTTCATGAAAGTAGTGTCTCGTCTTCAGTATGAGCTCTTTTCTATCCCACTTTGTTATACCCCTAGATGTGCTGAAGCTTTACTATTACATAGTAATTAACGAATTTCACTACATGGCAGTTCATAATCCATTCTGTAACATAACAGAATAATAGAATTGTAAAACAAACAAAATGACCAAACAGCTGTCTCAAACAGTAACAGCTGACGAGTTTACATCATGTGAATGTAGTCGTCAGATTTCAGCGGCCAGTAAAAGAATATATGTGTATAAGTGAATATACTAGAAAGTGCGGAATATTCAGATTAAAATTATATACATTTGAATTCAAGTGGAACAATAATTATTGGAATTATGACATAATTAGTAGTAGATAATCTTTATTGTGTCACAGAATACGACTCTCCCAGCTCACAAGGGGGTAAAATGTATTAAAAATTACAGCTTTGCCAGTTTTAGGGTTAAGTAACAATATGATTAAGAAGTTATGAAAATTTAATCTAATCAGAGCTTGCTATGGCAACAGTGTAAAATTATTTAACAAAAAACTGTATGATTAAAAAAAAATTAAGTTGAATAAAAACAGAAAAGTTGTAACATGTTCTGTTCATAATGTTGTCAATAAACTTATTTTTTACTAAATATTTCATTAATGCCTACCCATAACGATAGAGGGTGATAGGCACTTTGTTGATGAAAATCATTTCTTGGTTTGCTTTAGTGCCACATATATTTTTCAGTAAAATGAATATTAGGTGAGCCTGTGTAAAATTTGGTTATTATTAGTTTACACTTAGTTCTATTTCTGAGATAGCTTTACATAATGTCATGGATATAACAATAAATGAGTCCATGATTGTTTTGAGTGTTTGTAATTAATTTGTAATTTACTTAAATATATCCATAAAATGTGGCCAATGAATAAGAATGTGTTAGTCACTCATTTTCAACTAGTCACAGTATGAGATAAAAGGCACCAGGCCACTGTGACTAACGTAACGATGATGCAACATAAAATATTTGTCTTGATATTTGTAAATTGTATAAGTAATTTGTTGCTTTCTTAGCAGTTTATTTATAAGATACAAGTTCTAAAAAGTGTTACAGGTGTAATAAAAAATACATAATTATTTTAAATTTATAGATTTGGTAAAACTATTAAGCTTTGTCTTTGTAGATTAAGTTTTTAAAGTGCTAAAGTGTCAAATCATTGTGCTGAAGTACTCGTACATCCTTTATTTACTTTAATGTGGGTCCACATAACACATAAAACGGTGAGCTGATCACATCGTAGGTCGCCTGAAGGTCATCTAACTTATGACAATCAGTATCTATCACATCCTAACTACTCCATCCCTTGTTTTCACTTGCACACAATCCAGTCTATTTTGTGACTGCAGGTGTAAGAACTGAATCCCATTGCGTATACCATCACGTTGAACTGCTTGAAGTTACTAGCACGTTGAAAACAGTAGTAAATAGTTTTTTACATATGGTGCGGAATCAAAAAGAAAAAATGCATGGTAAATGTAATTTTGAAGTATCAAGTGTATAATATGTTGTACCCTTGTAAAAATATCTATAGCTATGTCACTCTTAAAATAACCCTAAAAATGTATTTCACCCTTCAGTTATGGCCTCTATAAATTCTGGTCTAACTGATCGAGTTCTTTGTTAACCCTTTGCTGGTCACCATAATTCCTTTGCCAGTTCGGAGTTGATATGTTTGAATTGTCTTCTCAGATTGGAGGGCCGTTCACAGTTTCCATGTCAGCTCAAATATATTTAGTAATTCGCTTTTCCCCTGAGATCACATGTCCGGCACAGCTGGCCAGTTAATAATTTAAATTATATTCTATGTAGTTCCTGGGGAAATGCAAAAAAGAAACCGAAATGGTCAGCATTGCTGGCCACCCAACATGAGAGGACATTTTGGTAACTGCAACAACAGAGTGACCCAGAAATAGCGTGACCAATACCGACCTTACTGGACAATTCTTAAAATACCATTATGAGGTCAAAGGGTTCAGTTTATGTTTGATGGTGGAGGGTTCTGAAGGTAGCAAGACTTTTTTAACATTTGTCATCATATAGTACAACACAAAACTTTAACACGAGAACACCTGTGTTACTGTTTTTAAATCCTGTTACCTAACTAATATAGTATGTAGGTTTAGGTTCATACCATTACCTAATGATGAGAAACAGTTTATTATCAGATGGTCTGAATGATTTATCCAATTAATTGTTCTAATGCATATTTCCAGTGTCTTTTTTTTTTTTAGTTTAATACTTTAGGCACTAATTTACATGCCTGTGGAAATAAAGATATCTCTGTTATAAAATAATCTCTAGATATCCAAATTATCTATTGAAGTATCTGGGTTTGATGAATATTATGACAAGTAGAACAAGAAGTCTACCTGGCATTGTGTTGATCAAACAAATGGTTAGACTGATGCTAATAAACATTAACCCCGTTTTTCAGGAAACGTTTTAATAGCAAAACAGATGAAAACAATTTTTAATGTGGTAGGAGAAAGTGTTTAACGATGGAGGCAGTTATGATCCTAGACAAATTATACTTTGTACACTGAGATGATATGCAGTATTATCTGTATGATAGAAATTGATGTCAAACTCAAGCAGCATTGCACAAGGATTACTGGTGAACTCTTAAGCTTAAGCTACTGGCTGAACCTAGAGCTATCTTACCTCAGCGAGATGAACCCGCTCTTCTGACCTAAGAAAATTGGGTCATTCTCTGTCCTGTAGCTTATCTTTATACTGAGTGTCTCAAAAGCCCCTCGCCTCCTCTGACCTTAACTTTTCATTAGTTGAATATTGCCAATATCAGATAATAGAATTTGAATATCATCTGAGGATATTTGTTATCAATTTATCACCCTCTCTCCCAAATGGGGGTAGGGGGCAGCAAGTTTAAATTGGGAGAACCCATTTAATGATATTTAAAATAAAAGATCTTAATAAGACAAAACCAACGAAAACAATAAAATGAATATCTAACCACTCTGGTAAAATGGGTATTGTTTAAACTGAGGTAAAATCCTGACTTGAACTGGACGCTATGTTGGAAAGAGTCAACATAAAGATCTCTAATGTTCCATCATAATTCTTTTATCAAAACCTTTAAAAGAAGGTATCTCATAATGGGGTTATTGTTAAAAAATCTTTTAGTTAACCATACAGATGAAAGGTTAGAGGTTTTTAATATAATCTCATTACATATCCCCAAAGGAGATTTGAAAACTGTCAATTGTTCAAAACTTATGGTTGGGGAATGTTGGAACACCCAGTATAGGTACTTTCTAGGATCTAAACCTTTTGAATCTAGAATGTCAAGTCACGATTTTACTTCCCAGAATTCAAATTTTAAAATAAAATAGTTTTGGTGGTAATGCTGTCTTTACTGTAAAATTGATTAAATATGCTTTATCTTAATTTTTTTAAACCTTTTCATAAAGCTCACCATTCAATCACAAAAATAAAACTTACACAATCTCAATTCTGTATAAGAATTTGTTTATCATGTCAAGAACTTCCTAAGGAGAATATTAGTAAATAAGATATAATACTGCACAGTACAAAGTGCTTGTGAAGGGAACACATCACCCAAATAATAATGGACGATTTATAAGAGTAGGAAGTAGACTTTTATGTTTACAAATGAAAATATCCAAGTTTACAGCATCTACCAGAGTTGTTTAACTCTTTTAGGTCCAGCTGGTAGTTTATTGCCATCAATGTAATCATCAAAAAAGAACTGTTGTCTGTTTAAAACTATTGGTAGAACTGCAGAAGAGGAGAAGACTGCTGATTAATAGGACTAGCTTTGTTACTTCTTTCATCAATTGATACTTCTTTGATCAATCGAAATTCAAAGTATCTCATGTAGTAAATAATTTTATTTAAAAAAATAATTATATTAAATTATATTTAAACAACTTTGGTTTCAGTGAAATGTTGCTTCCACGGAACTTTCTCTTTTGTTTTCGTATAGACAGAGTAAACAAATAAATCTTTATTTCTGTTAGCTGTATAACTGAATTAAATCAATTTATGATATTTCATTTGTTTGTATATTATTTGATATTAAACTTAGTAGTACTATAGCAAAAAAATACTTTCATAACAATTTTAATATTGTTAGACCTAACGTCATTAAAATTGTCTTTGTTATTAAGGTTTTCTTACTTTAATTGGTTTTTTTCCTGACATTATAAGAATGAAATCCATTTGGTAATAAATCGATTTACTAATTAGTTTCAAAAAGTAATGTTATAGGTTCACAAGAAAATAAATATCAGTCTTTTGTGAACATTTGTCATATATGTCATAAACAATTTAAATATATTTTTCTGAATCGTATTTTTTTAAACCCTTACAAAACGCTTTGTTTATAAGCATATACTTTTCTTAGTACTATAGAAATAAAGGCTTACAATTTTAATAACTACATTTTTTCATCTTAAAAAGAGAGATTGTACAATATAATATGAAATTCAAGCAATGTGGCAGCGTCTAATGTGGAGTTGTTGTGGCAGTCGAATGTGTCGGACTCCCCGGTAGACTCCAGTGTGGACAACTCCCAGGAGAAACTCCCCGAGGAGGAGAAGTCAGACCCGGTTCCGGTACAGAGGCAGCAGATCATCCACAAGTCCAGTAAGGAACTGTACAAGGCTGTAGCAGCTCAGTGGGGCATCACTTGCAAGATGAGCGATCATTGCCGCTGCCTCGATTGTCAGGTACACAGTCTACATCCTCATTGTGCAACTGAGTAGACTACGATTGTAGACTACTCAATCAGTGAGTAACTTATTACGATAGAGGAGACTAAAGAGCATTGATATCACTATCTGCGTGACATAAAGTGAGATAGTTATTTGATGTCAGGACTTACTCGTAGCAAAGTAAGTAATATGTCAAAGCCAGATATAGAAGAAGGATGCCAAGCTTTTAGTGAGACAACAGGCTTATGGGTATTTGCCAATGTAATTCTGCTATCCCTTCAAATGATCCATCGTCAGTAATGAACTTTCAACAGCCTTTTTGTTTTATTTTTCCTTTTCTAAAGACAATTGTGACATCATATTTGATCAATAAAGTGATGTTTGTTGGTCCATAAATAATTTATTGGCATACATTTTGAAGTTGTACATTAATTTAGTTGGTTACAAAGCATATATGGTGCCAACGTTGAAAACACAGTTTTAAGTGCGAACTAGAGAATATTCTTATAAGCACAAACAGATTTTTTTAGTCTCTAATAGATCCAGGTCTAGGCGTAGGTGAGAATGTTGCATCCCTAGTATCGCTTCGTTCACTAAGGAGAGAGTGGGATATTGCTGCACACAGGGTAATTCTGCTTATATAGTTAATGATTTTAAACAACTACAGAGCACTGGATATTCCTACAATCTTGTGCATAGTCTTTAAATTTTGCCTGGAGTAACAGGAGGTTTCGTCACATGTATATTTCTTTAACCCTAGAGGGGGCAATATAAATTTTCTGTGTTGGCAGGGTGTTTTAGGCCAACTGTTCATGTATTTTTTAAAGCATATTACAACTTCTACCAGTGCTCCAAACTTAACATATTATATATATATAATTTTCTTTGTAAAAGAACACACACAAATATTTTGTACAGAAACATTTTTTATCATAAGTTTTTGACATACCAAAACAATGAAAAATATTCAATAAATAAAATTAATCCTCGGATTCCGTTTCATACTTGATTTCAAGCACATAAAGAAACCATTCTAATGCAAAACATACACACATACATTTAAGATACATTTTATCAAAACATTTAGTGATGATTTCAGGAATATATAGCTTATATGACTTCAAAAATATATATTTGCCCTTTATATGTATATTTACGAAAAAGTACAATCGCACTTATTTTTAATGGATAAGGAAACACATAAAAGAAACATTTTATATATGTATCTAAAATAGCATAAAACGTAACAAAACACAGGATTAATGAGAATTTTGATTCTTTCTATTTGCAAGCATATGACTTTTATTACAATCAGATAATATTTACTCCTTCAAAAGTAATATAATATGACGCAACATAATCGTACTGGATATCCAGCACTGCCACTTGAAAAACGGCCTACAACACTGTATATCCGTCACCTACCACTTGTAGAGTTAAGTCAGAAAGCTTGATTCTGTGAGTTTCGATATTCTTTTCTGGCGCATCATGAAGCATGATTTCTTAAACAAGATTTGAATTAGAAAAACATCCGGTACTGTACTGGGGAGTAAAGTGCATTCTCTTCTTTCACTTTACAGATTTATCATTGTACAACTTACAATTTAACTTATATATTAGCCATATTGTTTTACCCCAGGGTAATCCCACACGTTCTTGTGTTTGAAGACCTGAATACATCTATAAAGATAGATAGTGAGGAATTACATTACGAATGTCAAGAAGTAAAGTTTGACTGATATCCAACTATAGCTGCTCTCCAAGCTGTGAAAGAGGGATTGAAATTCAGACAAGTCAGTAGGTAATGCAGAATTCCTAAGTCAACTTTCAAACATAAGTTATAAATTGAAGGCAACTCTATGGTGCAGTGAAGATTAGGAAGGAACCCTACTTTTCTTTAGATATTGAACACCAATTAACTAGCCATTTTCGAATATTAGCTCACAGGTTTTAAAGTTTGAAATCAATAGCATCTAGAACATTAGTGTTTGCACTAATCTTGTTCACTGGCTATCGACTTACACCAACGCCAGTGAACAAGTACACGTTTTGTTCTACATTGTGTTTTCAGTTTTCTCTGAACGTTTAAAATGTTTAAGACAATTAGTGATCCCGCCGATTGTGAGATTCGTTCTCTAATAAGATTTTTGAAAACGCAAGGAATGTGAAATTTATCGTCAACTTCGAGATGTTTACGGGGAAAACGTGATGAGTGAAGGAATGGTGAGAAAGTGGGTTAGAATGTTCAATAGTTGCCGAACAAATGTGGATGATAAGAATTGGAGTGGCATTTTCTTTGTCGTCGGTTCTTTCTTCGTCGTCGTGATTTTATAAGGGCAGTTGACAGAAAAATCCAAGAGAATAGACGTTCACTATGACAATGCTATCTGACAATTTCCAACAAATTTCACGCACTCTTTTGTACGAAATTGTTACGGACCGCTTAGGTTATCGCAAACTGTGTTCCCGATGGGTTCTGAAAATGCTCACTGACGTGCACAAAATCAAGAGATTCGAAGTGCTTTGACTTTTCTCACACGGTGCAGTGATGATGGTGAGGATTTTTTAAACAAAATTGTGACAGGTGATGAAACTTGGGTCCGTCATGTCACACCGGAATCCAAACAGCAGTCAATGAAGTGGTGAAATACGCAATCACTGAAGGAACAAAAATTCAAGACGACAATGTCTGCACAAAAAATCATGTGCACTGTCTTTTTTGATCGGAATGGTATTTTGCTGATTAATTTTCTCCCTAGAGGTGAAACCATGAATGCAACAAGGTATTGTGAAATCTTAAGAAAAGGGTTTTTAAGGTTTGGGCTGTCATGTAGAAATAAAATTGTGTTGAAAAAAATTGTTTTACTTGTTTTCATTAAAAACGGTACTTTCTGAACACGTCTCGTATATGCAAAGAGAGGCCAGTCAGTGAGTCAGTGCTGTCATATTTGTTGAAAGGGACTGAACAATAACAGTTGTTTACACATTCAATGCACCGGCACATTTAAAGCATGACGGACCTATTGGTGCTGTCTTTGAATGTTCTTACAATGATTGGAGTAACGAGAAACTGTTCATTTCATGGCTGCATCATTTTTGCAGAAGCATTTAGCCAACTAAAGACGACCAAATTCTCTTGATGTGTGACAACCATACAAGTTGTATATCAATTGATCTATGATTTCTACAAAATAAACTTCATAAAATTCATCTAAATCCCACCTCACACTTCTTACCTTAGGTTTGCAACCTCTCGACCTGACATTTTTGGACTTTGAGAGGAGCTTTGTCTAGGGAATATAGTTTTTATGACACAAAATGCACATACAAAAATCACTGCATTAGACATTGCAATGTTTTTGAACAGGCAGTAATGGTGAAAGGTGTATCAGGTTTTATAAGTGCTGGCATTTGTCTTTTTAAATCCTCTGTAGAGGATTTCGCTCCTGCAGAGGAATTCAGGGAACTAATGGCTACAATGTGCATTAATGTTGACCGATATTTCGAAATGTGTCTGCCGAACAATTGGAATTGCCTACAAGTGAAACTGGACTCCATCTTGTTCCTCCAGTAACCCTGGACAATGGCCAACCACAATAGCACAGGCAGTGACTACTTCAAATGAAGCTGAGGCCAGACCCTTAGAACAGAACTTAGCTTAGAACAGCAGGAATCATCGTCTCTTTCATTTATGCACATAGCACCTGTGCCAAGGTTCACATATAAAAATAAACCAGCAAGATTAAAAAAAAAATAGAAAACAGCACTAAGATATGTTTACTAATACCACAATTAAAAAGATGGTTGATTTCAAGAAAGAAGAAAAAGAGGAAAAGGAAAGAAAAATAATGACCCCTGTGATGAGTGTTTTATATATAAATGGAACTAGAAGAAACAATCAAAGATCCGTTAAAAAGAAAATTATTTCAACATGGTAAGAGATAGAAAAAGTTGGGCCTAATACAAATGTAGTGAAGAAATCAGAAAGGATGTCCTTAAAAAAACATTTGTGATTCAGATTTTTCAGATTCATATTTTTCAATGAACGATATTTGTGATGATGAGTTAATTGATATCACTGTAAAAGACAAAACTTGCATTTATTGTGACAATGCTGGACTAATAAATGAGGAGTGGTATAGCTGTGGTGATTCTGGGCAAATGGAGAATGCAATGGGTGGGACACCCGAGAAAGGTATACTTTTTGAACGTTGATTTTGCTCCGGTCCATCTTCATTTCATTGCAGCGTCTGGTATCTGACGTCTCAGACTTGATTCCTGGAATCTGGAGTCATGTTCATCTGAAGAGATCCAATGAAAGTCGGCGACGAAGAAGCTCAAAATGAACATTTACATCGATTTGACATCAGAGACACCTATAAATAGGTGAAATGACAGCCACCAGGTGCACAAATTGAGTGCACTACAATGTTTCTTACACGATCTCTAAGCACAGTGGAGCAACCGAGTTTTCTACACAAAGCGTACCTATGGTAGGAAGGGGTGATTCAGTTTGAATGTACAATTTGGCTCCAGTTCACCTTCCTTTTATTGCAGCGTCTGGTTTCTTTTTAACATAAGTTTGGTAAACCAACATACTTAGGTTTCTTTTTAAAAATTTGTAAGGTGTGGGGCTTATTGCTACATTACTGCGATTTCTTGAAAATATTTGTGATTGTCTCCTACAGATTCCAGTTCCTGAAGTTTGCTTTTGATTGACAAAATAGTTTCAAAAACATACATCTCATGAACCGTCATAATATTTTCTGTTTCAAAGTATTCTTTAATTGATGTTCTACTATGAAGATTAGAAATGATCTAATTAATTTTTTTCTGCACTTTTAGAATATAATTTAGTTTATATACAGCAGTAGCACCGTAAAGTGAGATTCCAAAATATTTTATTGGGTGAATGTATGAAAAATAAATTCCCTTTAAGGTTTCTACATATGCAATGGGTTGCAGATCAGTTATTACTTGATGATACTTCGTACTACCCGTAGGCAGAGGATTGTAGTTCTAGCCCGTGTTTAGCCCTATCCTTCAATCATGTTTGTGGCTTTGGTGACCTCGCTGATACATTATTTTTCATTACTCACTCACCTTGGATCATACGTAAGTGCATGGAGACTTCAAAACTTTATCAAGAAATTGAATTTAATATTGAGCATTAACAAGCAAGTAATTGTCAATATCAAACCAAGTTAAAGACTTTCAAGATTCAAACAAAAAACCTCACACAACTGTATTATTCACTCTAAAATTTACAAGCCTTTCAAGAAGAAAAGCAAAATTTAAGAATAATACGAAATAAAATCAATGGTTTACCGTCTATGACAATTAAATAACAGTGACATCACTGCAAAGTCACAATCCAACAGTGATATTCCACATCGTACAGTGTTAGCACACAGCTGAATGGCCACCTGTAACTAGACCACTGTCAGCCAGCTGCTGTATTCATACTATTGTCAGCCAGCTACTGTACTCATACTATTGACACAGTTGCTGACTGCCACTTAATCAAAAATACTTATGTATTTTGACAACTGCAATATTTCTCTTTGTTAGTCACACTTATTTATGGCAATGCTCACATATCAGGCTCACATTATATCTGTCATTATAAATTAAAATAATATATTAGAAAGTAAAACTGTCAGACCACTGTTAGGATGTCTAAATAGGAGTTGAGCATAAAGGCATTTAGTGTACTGGTGTTTGCAGGGGCATCAGTTTAGATGCTTTGACTGGTCAGATACAAAATTCTCAAAGCTCACTAAATTAAAAATATAAAACTGAGAATGCAACCAATCCAAGCAGAAGTATTTAACAAAATTAACTACAAATAATACTTCAGATACAGTCAGTGACTATCTGAACTACTGCCCCGTAGAAGAAATAAAAGAAAAGCTACTTAACATTCAAAACTTAGATGAAACAGATTTGGAAACTTTTCTCTCGTTAGCTGCTGAAGCTGGTAACGCTCTACTCACTGAAAACCAAAAACTAGAGCAGGGCTTGCTTGATGTGGCACTTAAAAACTCAAAACTAACAAGTCATTGAAGAGACAAAAAACCCTGAAATAAACTGCCAATCACGGATTGTAGAGGTAGAACATGATAGGGAAAATATACTGGACAAATATAAAAAACTACTAGAAATTCTAAATTGTACTGAAAACCAGTTAGCCAAAGAAAAACAAATCTGGATGGATTTCACTAAACTATTTGAAGAGTAAGATAATAATAGAAACTTCCATATGGAAACTTCTAAATTAATTTAAAACCTCAAAAAGTTAAAAAAGTAGGACTGGCCAGGATATAAGATCTAAAACACTCAATGATATGGAAACAAAAACTAGTAACAATGAGGCTAAACCTGTCATAAGCTCTAAAAGTTTCATCTTTGCAGAACTAGCTCAAGTGAAGAGACGTCATGACCAAGCTGAGGAAATTATGAAGACAACTACTGCAATCTGTAACTCTGTCTCCGAACTGTCCTTCTGACTCATTTTCACAAGAGTTTTCGTTCAGTGATGACAAAGTTGGAGACATACAAATCAATAATTGTAAAATACTGGACCATTCAGATCCTCCCTAGCCCCTAACCCCTGACAGGAGAGACAAAAAGAAACCTTACCCCAGGAAACAGTCAAAGCTATAAAGAAAACTTGAATACCACTTTCACAGCAAGCATGGCTAATACTGACAGACCATCAACCCCATGAATCAGCCAAACCTGTAGAGAAAACCTGAATACCACTTTCACAGCAAGCATGGCTAATACTGACAGACCATCAACCCCATGAATCAGCCAAACCTGTAGAGAAAACCTGAATTCATCTGTGACAGCAAACATGAAAAAGAATAACAGAACTTCAACCCCAGCAACTAGCCAAACCTGTACACAAAAACTGAAGAAAACTAACTCACTATCAATTAGGAGTAAAACCAATTACTTTTGCATCTCCTTACAGGTTGCTAAATATGCTGTGGTCAATAAAGTGTCTCAAAAACTGTCTAATCAAATATTACTTACATTTGAGAAGGAATTACAGATGACCGCAATAATTCGTCCAGTCTAAGATACATATGAGGAATTTTTCTTGAAAAACCAAGACTTCTACAGAAATCTAAATTAACAATTCCTGAATAAGGCAACCACAGTGTACATGATTCATAAAGAGGCCTCTGCTTCTTCGCCTACAATAAAAGTGCCCCCCCCCCCTACAATACCAGATTACCAACCATATTACAGCAGAGGCAGAACTATATCAGTCTGACTCGTTTTTAGACCGTGTCAACTCAATAAACCATCACCCCTAATAAAACTGAAAGCAAAATCTGAACAATTACTTTTCTTCCACCAAAATAGGGGCAGAATGGTAAACAAAATTGAGCGATTAGAGCACCTACTTCACAATACAAATCCTGATTTTATAGTACTTGCAGAAAACGGTCTCAAGAAAGGTATCATAGATCAATCTAGACTAGCTGACTATTCAGTACTTACGGTAGAAATAATCACATCAAAGGAGGAGTCGTTATATATAAACATAACCAAGTTTCCTATAAAACTGAAAGCTTAGGGTTAGAAGGATACAGTATTGAGATGACTTGTGAAGTATCAGCTATAAAGATAAGAATTACAAAGAAAAATGTTTATATTTAGTGGGAGTGTACTAACAACCAGGATCAAATCTTGACTCTACACTCTAATTCTTATCTGGAGTTCTGGATAAACTACCAAAAAACTTGTTATGGGAGACATAAACATGTAGTGGACCTTGATGAGACATCATGATTAAACCTTCCTCCTACCAGAATCACTGAAACCTCTATAACCTCAATAGAGATTATATGCTCAGATATAGATCAGGACAAGATAGGTGTAGAAGTGACCAATAGTAGACTATCAGACCATACATGGCAATATTGTACACTTGACTTGCCAAAGGAGACCAGATGAAAAATGTACAAGTAACAAAGAAATCTTACTCTAGCTAGGTGATAGGCTATCTCGAGCTAGGCAAAAGAAGGGGAAAATGATTACTTACTATACCAGAGAAATGTCAAACCTCAAAGAACAATTCCAAAAAGCACAAAACAAGCATTTCTTAAGTGGAAATGCAGACGACAAACAGACTGCTACCAATTTTAAGAAAACTTATGATGAAAAACTTAAACAGTCAAGACAAGAAACTATCGCTATATACATACAAGAAGCAGATAGTAAATCAAAAGCCATCTAGAGTACCATAAACAACGATAGGCAAAGGAAGTCGGAGCGTGAAACTACTAATATAGAAATTTGTCATGACAGAACTGCTGACAGACACTGGGAGAATATCAAATTGTTTTAACGGATATTTTGCAAATATTGCCAAAGAAACACTCAATGTAAATAACATATACAATGACTCAAGACTAACTATTGAACATTTTCAAGCTATTCTAAGAGAGTCTAACAACCTTGAATCTAACTGCAGCTAATGGGATGGATAAAATATAAAATAAGATCTCTGAAGAGCTCGTCTTCTTATGGAATAGATGAGGTGTCAACAAAGATCCTTAAATTTTGTGCAGATGAACGCATAACACCTCTTATAAAAATTACAAATTTATCCATTGAAAAAGACACTTTACCATCTAAATTTAAAGTAGCCATAATACATCCCAAATTTATACAAGGTCACTCTAGATACATTGCTAACTATACGCCAATTTCCCTTCTCCCATCAATTTTAAAACTTATTGATAAAGTTATTCTTAGTAGACTCTTATAGTATCTAAGAGAGAAGCAATTACTAAAAAGCAATTTGGATTTAACTCTGGAAAATCTACCACAACTACATAAAAATTGGCAAGACCATCACCAGCTTGTATCTTGACCTCACTAAGGCCCTTGATTGTCTTGAACTTGAACACATATTGACTAAACTTCAGAACGTTGGTATTCGAGAAACTCAATTGGTTTGCCCGCTATCTCAAAATATGAAGACAAGTAGGGGAACTAAAATATACAATCAGAGGACTCACACAATAATTACAATCCTATATTCTCAGCAAAAATAGGAGTTCCTCAAGGCTCGGTTCTTGCACCAATTGTATTTATTTTTTTTATTACTTTCAATACCACTTGAGGGAATATTGTAAAATGATCATGTACGCAGACGACACTGTTCTGCTGGCAGTAAATAGAAATACTAAACAACTGAAAATTAACACATGCATAGCTTTCAACATGGCCCAAGAATATACGATGAAAAAAGACCTTGTTCTCAACAAAAATAAACAAAACAAGTGACTGAAGGCACTAAAACCAAAACAAGGCAGTAAAAAGGCACTTGTAACTGAACTGCCCAACATCCAAGTAGCTAATAAAATTAAACATCTCAACATAATTCTTGATAAGAACATGTGCTGGAAAAACCATATAGATTAGCCTCTTTCTAAAGCTTAACTCAGTACTATGTGTAATAAAAAGAACCAAGGTAACTAGTGTACATGAAGCCACAAGATTAGCATACCATGCTGTATTTTAAAGCTACGTATGTTTTATAGTTACGGTTTGGAATGATTTTCAGATGGTAATCCCCTCAGAGGTTTGATAATTCAGAAAAAAGATATAAGACTAATGGCTTGAATAGGACCTCGATAGAGAGCTGCAGTCACATATTCAAAAACTGGAAAATATTGACTATAACATTCATTTACATCCTGGAAACAATTCTATACTGCATAACCAAGTATTCTCCAAAACAAAGAAACCTAGACCAAAACAGCCACTACGCCAGACAAGCAGTGGATTACACTCTACCAGTCCATAGAATAGTCCTATTTACGAAAAAAATTATCTCATGCCGGAATGAACATGTTCAACAAGATGCCCGAACACTTGAAAGAAAGCCCAGGAGCAATAAAAGGAACTTTTGGTTTCGGCTGCAAGATCCACGCATTCTATATGTTGGATGAATTCTCCTCATGGAATGACAAATCTTGATTTCACCTGTCACCTAACAGCATTTAACTTTTTGACATTTCACGTATTGTTTCGATTCTGTAACATGGCTTAATGATATTGTTAAGAAATTATTTTGTCTATTTCCCATCTGTTATTATCAGTATAATCTATTAAGAATTAATGCTTTGTAACTGTTTGTGCCGAGAACATTGCAGGTAATAAAGGTCAACATTTTATCAGTTTCAAGATGCATAAAACTATTTGTCAGTGGAAGATACATGGGATTGCTAACATTTTAGTATAGTTAAGAGCGTGATGAGACATTACTTCAAGGGGATGTAGGATGTGTTGGATACTTTTCATTTTAATTTGACTGCAAGGTCGAATCGGGGTTGAAGAAGTTGGAAGCAGTAATCTATGTGTGCTTCTTTTTGGTCTCAGTTCAGTTAGTGTGCATTCAGAGATTTAAAAAAATCTTTGTCAAAGTTAAATTTATTTTCTATTTCTTGGAAGAAAAAATAACAAACAAGCAAATTTTTGTTACCTAAGCTTTGCCAGTTTCACATATAGACCGTGCACGATGAAACGTCGATAAAATTAATAGCACTATTATTGATTTTTCAAGCAACACTCAATCCAATTTACTTCCTGAGGGTCATAAATCTATACATTTACACATTCCCACACATTCACAGCATTCTCTTAAATTATAATGTACACAATAAACCAAAATAAGACTATAAGGATATTCCCATATGCCGTGTTTAATGCAATTTTGATGGTACGGACATATCCGTATCCAACGCTTTAATAGTTTTTCTTCTAAGGGGTGGTTTATTGCAATGCACTTAAGCCTTAAAGGCCTTTTGAGCACCCCGGAAATATACCATGACGCCAGCCAGTTCACAGTTTCAGCAGTTTTACAAACCGCCGAAAACAATCGATCAGGTCATCCTGGGGATATTCACCACCCTTGTCCAGACTACCAAAAACCGTGAGCACTCCCTTGCTATTGTAGGACAATCAAAGAGCAGGTGTTCAACAGTTTCTTCCTGCCTGTTACACAACATGCGGAACAGATAGTCCCGGAAAATGCCAACATCGTGAAGATGCTTCTACAGGTGATCTGTCCCATACTCAGACCCACAACACGAGAAAACACCTATCTTCCTAAGGAGAGAAGATCAGACACCACCCTGGGGGAAGGTGACTGTACATCAGCATACTCATCCTCAGACCCAGATGCAGTCTCCACCTTTTCTCTCATGTTCACTGTGAACCCACTGTGAGACAGCCCCAAAGGATTTACACCTAAAAATACCACAGAAAGCTTTAATGGTTAATAAAACAACATACAGTAAGATTTTTTTCTGAGAGCTGGCTTAGAGAGCTGTCGTAAGGACCTAAAAATATCATTATTTCTTACTTCTGTTTATTCCTCAAATCCAAGGCTTCTGTAAAAACCTCTGAGATTTATGGATTTCTGTTCTCTGATCACCTTTGGATTCATGAATTCTTCTATTTCTCAACACAGTCTGTATTCATCAGTCTGGCTTAAACCCATCTTCATTACATTTTCCTAACAGGCCATATCCTGTTAGCAACCAAATACAAGTTGTATATTCTCCTTAGATCTAGGAGTGTTAAGAATAAGGAATAGATAAACATTTTTGATTTTCTGAAACCTGACACCTTTCTCCATGTTTTGGATCTGACTCATTTCCCAGGCGTTTACTAAAGCTCTATTGTATAAGAATCAAATTTTACAGTCCGGCTTTGACCCTGCCAAATTTCATTCAGAGCCTTTCTTGACCAAAGCATCTTGTATTTTATTTCTAGAAATGTCTCGATGAACTTGTACAATCATGGACCACTTTGTTCCTATTCACCAGATCAGTTAACTCTTGATTTAAAAGCAATGATGCCCTTTGAAGCAGCCATTAATGTAATACTCCAGGAAACCTTTTGTGCGATAGTCCTCCTTAGTATGCTGTTTTTTTCTCCTTTCAGCAATGTCAGCACTTTTAGGGTTAAGAGGGCTACTATCCAGATGATATTATCTGGACGAACAGTTATCGCTGTCTGCATGGACACATATGCTACCCTATCAAAGGCCTCTCCAATATCCATAAGCATAATTTCCTCTTTTAAATATTACTCTACGTTGAGACTGTGGAGAGCAGTGGTTGTGGATTTCCTTTTGACAAACACACGTTGAAATGAGCTTAGTGGTACTATCAAGGTTTCATCTCTAATGTGCTTATTACATTTTTCCATGATTTTCACCATGATGGATGCTGGACTGATTGCACTTTATGTCTTAGGTTGAGACAAATATCTAACTGTCTTCAGTAAAAAAACTAATTAGTGTTGATTTCAAGTTCTTATAAATGTGGCAAAAACCTACTCCTAAATAAGGTTACTAGTTTATCCATGAAAATATCTAACCCTTCTTGTAGTAGGGCCAGAAAAATCCCATCCACTCCCAGTAATTTAAAAAGCTTAAAAGATGTAACTGCTCATTTAACATTTTCTGGGGGAAAAGATCTTTCTTGAATGCTGTCTAGACCTGGAAGCCTCCAGACAGAATATCACACGTAACAGAAAATAAATATCATAATCTCTAAGTGCAACCCTTCTTGAGAAGTGAGTGTCCAGCAATATCTCTTGGGTCTTTACACACCTTGGGTCAGGTTACCATCTGCCTTTGCCAGTGACCCAAAGAAGTCGGAATGATCAGTTTGGAAAGTTTCTGGACTCTAGCAGCTTCCTGTAGATCCATTACATCTTTATAGAAATGTCTCCATGTCCACCTTTAATTTTTTCTAATCTCTTTCATATATACAAGTTGGGACTTTCATACATATTCTATTTACCTATTAGTTTAGCTCACCAGAAGAGTTCCTTATTTAATTTTTTATGTTTTCTAATCCTTCTGCCCACTAAGGTACATCCTCCATCATTTATCGTCCTTACTCCTGCAGAGGATACTCTCTTCATGTTCTTATTCTTAGCCTTTACATAACCCAAAACCTTTTCATTTTAGTCATATTCACTGTTCAGAAATTAAGCAATCACGATTCTTTTATGAAGAATTTTTCTCTCTGGCACAATCCTCAGATTCATCTTCTTCTATTTCCTTTTTAGCAGTTGGCTGCCTCTTGATAAAGGTGAAATATTTAATACCTTGTTTTTTGTAGTTGTCATTTTACGCTTCTTGTTATCACTTCATAGTTCATTGATTGTTGTTGTTTTGTTCTCTTAAATAGTATTTACTTATTTATTGAATGTCTGAATTTAAAATAAACCCAAATGAACGGCTTGAAGTTGGAGAGTAAAACCTGATAGTGGACAGCATATTGGTAAAACAAATACTCTTTAATAAGATGAGGTGAGAAGAGCCTGTTCTACCATCAGTAGTTGTACAGATTTTGTGATTGATATCATTGTGACGTATTTTGGTTTTATATTAGGGCTGTCAATAAAGTAACAGATGTTTTGTAATGTACGAGGCGTATTCAGAAAGTAAGTACCGTTTCATTCTACTGCCGCCGTAGCGCTGCAATCAGTGTTCCAATCATGCGCACTAGTCTTCCTTGTTGTTGTTGTTCCACTTGCTATCAACTTCATGCCATTTTAGTTGTTCTACGTTGTGTTTTCAGTTTTCTCTGAACGTTTGAAATGTTTACGACAATTAGTAATCCCGCCGATTGTGAGATAATAGGATTGTGTTCTGTAATAAGATTTTTGAACGCAAGGAATGTGAAACCGGCGGAAATTTATCGTCAACTTTGAGATGTTTACGGGGAAGATGTGATGAGTGAAGGAATGGTGAGAAAGTGGGTTAGAATGGTCAATGGCGGGTGAACAAATGTACATGATGAGAATCGGAGCGGTCGGCCTTCTGTCATCACCGATGACCTGGTAAGGGCAATTCACGAAAAATCCATGAGAACAGACGTTTCACTCAATCCCCGAAGAAACAAAAATTCAAGACGACAATGTCTGCAAAAAAAATCATGTGCACTGTCTTTTGGGATCGGAAAGGTGTTTTGCTGATTGATTTTCTCCCAAGAGGTGAAACCATTGATGTGGCAAGGTATTGTGAAACCTTAAGAAAACTAAGGCAGGCAATTCAAAACAAACAGAGAGGAACAGGTACTTACTTTCTGAACATGCCTCATGTATGATACCCTGTCTTGTCAGATATGATATTTCATTCAGCATGTAATATATATGATACTCTATGTTGGCAGAGTCACTACCTGGACTGCGAGTATGACCGGGATGAGCAGGAGAAGACAGATGGAGGCCTGGGGGCCGGTACACCTATGTTCTTGTCAGAAGTGATGCATGGCTCAGCATGTAATATCCTCTAAGTCTATAAATGTTCCAAGGTTTTTTACCGAGTGGTATATTTTTTATATATAACATTTAGGGTGATGTAAGATAGCTATGATTGCACAAAGGATGAAATTTCCCTTCCGGTTCAATTTTGTCACAATTTTATTATGTTAACTTTTTATGTTTTATTGCATTACTATTACATAGATTTTCAGTTACGGTATTATTTTTCTGTTTTATATCAAACTGTGTTGTACTTTATTATTGTTGGTTCGGTGCTTTTGTATTTGACTGTGATATTTACCACTACCAATTCCTTTTTATTTTGTAGTTATTGTTTAGAATATAATTTTTATACGCTTATTTCAAATGGACTTTTAATTTTTTTGTGATTAGTTATTTCTACAAATTTTTACGGTAGTAACTTTTTATACTCGATGACTTTTAAACATGAAAGTGTGTAGTGTTTAGTAGAGACGGTAAATAAATAACTTTTGTTGATTGAATAATTGTGTTTCAAAATGACATCGTCAATTTTATAGTCCTTGAGGAACTCTGGTGAGAACTCGAATGCTGCATTTAATATTTAACTAGATGATTTTCATATAGAGGTAAAGCTTCAACTTTCATAATAGAAATAAGATTTGGACAGTCGTGTACGCACATGAAAAGTATAAAGGTATATATGCCTTTAAAAATTGTAGAACAAGGTAGATTACAGTGATGTGAAACAAGTACAACGTAAGTAAAGAAAAGACAAAGATAGGTTTGTTTAGATAGGTTATGATTTGTTGTCAGCGAACAAACTTGTATGTTCCTTTTCATTATTCTAACATAGGCTATAATCATCAATTCAATGATAGATAGATTAATTAGGTGTTATAATGCACCCAAGCACTCGTACACTCTATTTATGATACTTTAAAATGCACCAAATGGTTTAGAATTAGAAGTACAAGTGAGAGAACTCTAAAGGTACCATAACATATAAACATTATGTGTGTCATATGTTGTAAAATCTATATAATATAGCATCACTATTCTATTTAACCATTATTTATTTGTATATCTATCATTAGTATTTTAGTTCTTGTTTTTCCTGTATTAAAAAAATTGCAACTCTTGATAGTTTTTTTTATAAGTAAATATTAGGTGAAATTATTTAGGAAAAGTCCAAAACTGTTAATTTATCAATTTAAATAATTAATTGCTTAGTATAAAATTAATTTAATAAGATTATTTTTTAAAATTTGAAATTGTTATTTTTAAGGATTATTTTATCCTTGTGCACAAACAATCTTTTTTTAGTTTAACGTGGTTTTGGACTTAGAACATTTTAAGCATTGATGTTAGTACAAAATGTTGGAAAATATTCTTATTTTCTTCTTATAGATTAAATGTAGGCAGGTTGAAAATTAGAATAAATACATCACTCTGTGTTTCACTATCAGTAAATCACTGTGTTAAAGCGTAGCTGTGCAATGTTGTTACAGTTGTCATCTGTGCTCACAGAACCCAATTTTTCTTAAGTGGTCTCAACTTTATGTGCTGGTATTTATTTTTATTTTCGACCTGACTGAATTTGAGCGAGGAGAATATTAAGATGTATAAACCCTTGCAAATATCAGTTGTACAGCATAGGGCAAAACGTTGTACAACAAAAAAGGATTGTTTGGCACAAGTATCCAAATAGTCAGTATTATCATGTTGTGTACTATTTCTAGGACAAACTCTTTTGGTTTGCCTTAAAAGTTGAATGTGACTTTTTTAATGAGTTCAAGAACTTAATAACAATTCTAAAGGCATTTTAATTTTTTAATGGCTGACGCTAAGAACTTCTTATAACAATTCTAATGGAACTTTAATTTATAATGGCTTAGGAAAAGAACTTCTCTTAACAATTGTAAAAAATTCTAATGACACTTTAATCCAAATGGAAAATGAAAACGTCATTTTATAAAGGGTTGTTTGAAATCTTATATAAAAGTTAAAAAAAATGTCATACATAGATGAAAAGAGCAGTTTGTCAACATATCTTAATATGTGAAGAGTAGCTCAAGGGCACATAGGGTTGCGGTTGGGGGGGAGGAGTCTTGGTCGGCTTTTTGATAGAAGCAGGTGTTTATTAGAAAAAGAAGAATTAGAATCAGTTTTTGGTTATTATAATGGTTTTACATGGTATGTTATATGTCTATCAAAAATAGTTTCTCATTTAAAAATGTTTGAACGGCTACACATTGAAAAATTGAATGCAAAGAATGTTCCTTTATGACAAGAACCAAATTTTTGGCTTATTCAAAGTTTTGGGAGGTCACCCCAAATATTGGAGGGTTGTCCCTCAATTGAAAATGTTGAAATAGCAACGTTCCCTTTGTAATGTATTATTTATAAAGGTATAAATACAAGGTTTTTGGCGAGGATAAAAACTTAATGTAGTTCTAACATCTTTAACCCCTTAACTGCTGAGTAATGTGGCAAGCCAAGCCCCACCAGTGCTACTCTCTTTATACACGTTCCAACGCGTCGTTCCCTCACTGCTACTCTTATGTTAAAACTTAGACACAGCTGGTTATTGTTTATTTCTTCCTTCCTACGGAGCATTGACTGCTCTCTGGTGGCTATTTTCAGTACTACAATGACTGAAGCACTGCTTTACAAATGTCTCCGCCTGATTTACAACTATAGTACTGTGTCAAGAGCACATCAAAATATTAGCTCTTGTCTAACCACAGTTTATTAGCGCAGTATATGTTTGGTTGCGTGACGCTTTTTATGATTTGTTAGTGTAAGATGGATAATAGTCACAAAAAAAGTAAAAAAGACAATTTCTTGAGGAATGCAGTTCACGGTTAAACAACGAAAACGCCTGGTTGTCGGAAAATGGCAGATGTTACAACAATAAAATGTAACCAGTTAATTTTTAATTAAAATTTAGACAATGAAGCCGGTTTTTATTCTAAGTACAAGCAGTTATTGGAAAAGGAAGTCGGCATCCACGATCGAACCTTGAACCCTCCACGCTGGCTGTGCCGCAATTCTCCCACTCAGCCGCGGTAATGGCTTCGGCACTATTTTACGTATCTATAGCTGTTAAGATGGAAGTTAAATGAACTCATTAAAACCTCTAAAAAATTTGAATACATAAAGAGTGGGTCTCATACACCTAACAACAATAAATTCTATCCTCCAAATTTCATTTCTTTATTTACATCTGATGACAAATTAACAGTAAGTGGACTTTTTGATTAATCTTTATGCCTTAATTAAGTGATAGAAAGACTGTTGTTAACACTTTTAGTTCGTTTTACTGCAGTTTTATCTCTAGTTATTGTTATTAGTTGTTTATGTTTTGATTAAATCTTATACAACTTAGTTGTTAATCTCTGTTGCATTGATTCCACTTCAATTCTGAGACTCTATTCTAACTGAGTAGTCAGACTGATATCTAAGGCTGAATATATCAATCTCAACTGTAAGCATGATCTCTGAGTTATGTGTAGTCGATATTAGCGCAAATTACACATACCTGTGTAGTGTTTGTTTCAAAGTCTCGGTGTCCTACTATATATAGGCCTAAATTAAATCAATGTACCTATGTGTATGTGATGTTAAATGTACAAGTTAGTGGATCACTGTTATTTATTAGGGAAACTGCACTAATTGTGTCCATAGTGAGATCTGTATGTGATATTTTATTATTGATTTTATATTCTTTCAAGTTTGTTACTGGTAGTATTTGCCAATGATTTACGTTTATAGTTCTTGTATTGTGAACACTTAAGTTTTTTTTTTATTGGAACAAAAATACACATATACATACATTTTTCTGTTATTTTTGTGATGTATTCCCATTTTATCCACATTGTAAAAAATTAATATAAATAGTGCATTGTTGTACAGTGAAACCCGCCTCTGTACTGAATTTTGATTTCGTCACATTTCCACTATTACTGTACTATTTACAGGAAGTGCTGTTACTCAATAACATTTTCAGATATTTTGATATAAACCTGTGGTTTTTAGTTACTTACAAAATTAGTGAAATAATTTATATTAGAGCAAGATTAAATTGAGAGGGTTTCTGTTGAGAGATACAAAAGTGCAAGGCCAGCGAAGGCATGGAGTTTAAATACACTACCACAGTGCACACAGGTTGTTCTGAAAGAGTCAGTCTACACGGTGGAGAACTGCTTTTGAGAATGTTCAAGGAATGAACTCCTGTTGTATCAAAAAGGCCAAAGAGATTGTAGGGGTATGATATGCATTGTTATTGCAGTGAGAATATATACTTATCCAGCAGTGCTTAAGCAAAAGCAAATGTTGTCACTAACACTATGTGGAGATACTGGCTAAGGATAATCTTGAAACTAGTGCTCTAAACAATTTTTAACATCCTTAAAATTCCATTCCACCTTATCCATTGTTTTAGTCATGTCCAGATTTTTGGATGTTTTGGTGAAGCAACAAGATTATGTTGACCTGTAAAGATTGATTCATGAAACAATTCTTTGAACCTCAAGGTTTTACCAGAAAATACTGGACAAATTGGATTTCCACTAAAATACAACCACCCTTACACAGACTAAAGCATTCTTTTGAGTACTCCACATATGGACTCATTATCAAAGGTTTTCTGTACTTTCTGGGTAGTTTTGGATTGGAATTACAAAGATATTGTCAAACACTTCTTTCATCAACATATTTTGTCACAGTGTAAAAAGGTGTTAGTATATGTGTACAAAATAGCACGACACCACAACTGATTGAGTTGGTGGACTGCTATTTGGTGAGAATAACCAAAAGGTGTTTATTATTGCTCTCCACTGTGAATAGCTATCTGGGAAAATCGTTTGCTTTATTTCTTAAGTATAGGTCAGACGCTTTCTGGAAAACCTTATAATTTTTTTTCGTTTTGTTAAATTTACAGGATAATTACTTGAAATCGTAAAGCTATTCAAGCGAAGGTTTTGAAACCTTATCTCAGATATGCACTAAAGATATGACACTGCCAGAGGCATGGATAAGTCAGAGGATTCTTGTTATGTTCCTGCAGATACTGGCTCATCACTCCTCTTGCGTAGGTGATACTGTGTCCTGTGTCTAAGTAGCTTATTTCACCTAGGTAGTCTACACTGAGGTAGGCTATAAGTGAATAGATAGATTTTGTAAGTCATATCTAGTACTTGCACTTAGTATAGTTTTCACTGTGTGTTTGTGGTACAGTCCTATGCTAGTATTTTAGTGCTGCTACATTGTTAAAAAATGTACTCACTTTAAAATTTTTCATGTTGAAGGAGTAATTAATAAAAAAAAGCCTCTGAAATAATTTTTCCTGTTTTCATGGATTTATTTACTTAACTGTGGGGTTATTCATATAAACATGATTTTTATTTCATGAAATATACATTGGATATGAACAATCTACATACCAAAAGGAAAGAAGGAATTCAAAAGTTTGGTTGACGTGGGGGTCAGTTGCAGTTGAGATGTCAGGGATGTAGCAGAAATAGCCACTAGGATATTTGCAATGTCAGTTGTGAAGAAGATGATTTTTTGGTGTGAAGTTCTGTGTGTTCTTGAGGTTGATTCGCCAGTTACATTGCTGTAGGCATTTCATCTTCAATTCGACATTAAACCCCAATTAGGAAAAGCTTTAAAGGCAGTGAGATTTCAGCAATTTTAAGAAATTTAATGCTTTTACAAAGGACTGATTGTGTGTGCTGGCTGAGTAACATACCTAGACATGTTGGAAGAATTGCTATTTCCTTAACTCACCAAAAATTCACAAGACTTTATTTTCCAATAGGATGGGCACTATTATGTCCGAAAATTCTAAAGTCAATCCCTCCCTCAGCAATGGATTGGTGACATGAAAAGTCAACATCTGGCTCTATACTTCTAATTATTAAGATTTCCTGGATCTGAGGCTCCATTTTAACATGGACCAGCAGCTAACTAGCATGCCGTGCCTTCTTAAG
Organism: Homalodisca vitripennis; assembly: GCF_021130785.1. Classification (NCBI taxonomy): domain Eukaryota; kingdom Metazoa; phylum Arthropoda; class Insecta; order Hemiptera; family Cicadellidae; genus Homalodisca; species Homalodisca vitripennis. The sequence goes on from NC_060215.1 coordinate 138,949,208, forward strand.
TGGGCTGTTTACATCCCACCTCTTAATAAACTCTAGCTGACCTATCAGACTGCGTCACTACTATGATGCACTCAGTTAAACAAGATATACTTTTCTGCATGTAAGACGAGTTTGACTTCACCATGCAGCAAATGGAGGGTATATTACAAATTTATAAACTACCTAAAAAAATTCTCTTTTCATGGGTATGTAGATTTTTTATGTCCTGTTTATACCTCATCAAATACAAATAAACTAAAAATATTTTTGAATAACCTTGTATTTACCACTCTTTGAAAAACATAAAAAGACACAGCACACACACAAATACACACATGCGCAACAAACAGGGTGCATTATAAAAGTAATGCACATCTTCTAAAAAAATGGATATATTTATCCAATTGTTACAAATAGTTCAAATTCTTCAAAATAGTCTCCTCCTGTATCATTACACCTGCTTGAGATGATTCTGCCATGCCTGGAAAGCTCACTGAACTCTTCGACTGGAATGCCTCTCAGGAAACTTGTAACGTAAGCTTGGATGTTCTCCGACTCCCAGTGATTTCCCTTCAGTTCTCTCTTCAGTCGGGGGAACAAAGAAATGCATATGCAGCCAAGTCAGGGCTATAAGGAGGCTGGGGCAACATGGGGTTTTGTTCTGAGTCAGGTAGTGTGTAAGCGCGAAAGCCGTGTGGGTTGAAGACTTTTTTTGTTTTCAGGCATGATGCGCACAACCCTGTGTTTCAGTCTCCTCCAGTTAAAAGGCTGCGTTGACATTGTGTCGTTGTGGTACAAACTCAAAATGAACGATTTCTCAGACGTCAAAGAAGACAATCGGCATCGTTTTGATATGAAATTCAATCATGCGCGTTTTTTGGGTTTGGGAGATTTTGTGTACCACCTTCCACATTGAGTTCTCAAAATGCATTCCTCCTCAAAGGTATCTTGAAGCATTTGACAAATTTCATTGCATTCTTCCCAAGCTGCACACAAAACTTGATCGTGTCCCACTGTTCCAACGAGCACTCTAACGTGTCGTGACTAAATCGAAAAACAGACTATGCAAAGACACGTCCTACCACTCTTACAACTTGTAGTGAACTGAGACTGGGCGCGTTTGGAAGAGCAGAACACCCACCACACTATCCAACTGGTCCAAGCACGCTGCGATAAATAGACTCGTCACAATAAAATCTTGTTCATTACTTTCATAATGCACTCTGTATATATGTAAAGAAAATACTCAAATGGGTTTCAGTTTTTATAAATTAATGTTGGAATACATTGCCTTAATGTTAATATTTATTGTGGAAATGTGTAGTAAGTTTAATATATTTATGATTTCATTTATTTTCCTGTATCGCTGTAATTATTTTTAATCTGTACATTTAATTTAGATTGAATTTTGCAAATTGATAAATGTTGTGTGTATAATTTGTTTAGTAATTATCATTTTTAAATAGTTTATATTTGTTGGCTCAAGATTAATATTGCTATAAATGTATGGCTCTTCTTCAATTAGCATTATGCACTTTGTTTGTGACATATAACATTAAACTTTTGGTGTAAAAGACTTGTATTTTAATCTTTACTTTTTCTACCACTCTTAGAATCATTATTATATTAAAAGTATAATATAAATATTGATAAAATGGTAATACAATAACATGAAATAAACTAAAAATGGAAGAAAAACTAGAAATGGATAAGGAACGGAATAAGATTAAGTTGCTTTTAGAAACATGTGTTAGAAAAACTGTACTCAAAATATACTATCTGATAATATAATTACAAAAACACACAATTATAACCAGGTATTTGGTAATTTTTATGGATGGGCTGGAGCTTTTCTCGAACACTGAAACATCCTCTGGCTGAAGATCAAATATGCTCTTGAGCTGCCCAGTGTCAGGAGTGAGGCAGGTGGCTTTGCGTATTTGTGCTACGGCACGCAGCCGCACATCCAGCACTGTGGAACGCACTTGCTCCCTTAGCCAGCGGCGCAGCCATTGTGCTACACGCAGTAATGACCCATCACACATCCATTGGTTTCCGTTCAGGATCAGCCCCCCTGCAAAAAACACCTCATTAATATCAGTATTGAAGTTTAGTTTTATTTAATGCATCCGCCATTCAACAATAAACTGCACAGTTAGTTGGCATTTAAATCTGATATTTGTTAGATAATAGTTAATCAGTCTGATATTCAGATTTAGGACTCATATGTAAGAGTGACCACCGATCGACCGTGTTTTAATCAATGCCTCTTTTGCATGAATTATATCGTAGTTTAGAATTTTCTACTCAATTCGGATTGAAAATAGTCATTGATATTTTAAGTTCAATGGTCCCAGTTAATAAAACTAAACTAAACGGTAGGGCTATGTGAAATAACAACCTGACAACAGTACTGGTGATTTTTATGAAAATAGCACATATTATAACATAAATACAACATTAATGTCATAAAAGTTGTAGATCATGGGATGAATTGTACCTGAGATCAGGTTGGTTCCGTAGTTCTCCCAAGTGGTCGGTTGTTTGTAGAACTGGTCCATGCTGAAGGTGGTGAACTGGTTATGGCTGAGGTCCAGCGTGAGGTGTTTGATCTTCAACAGTTTGGTGATCAACTGTTCCGGCAGACTGTTGATGGCCGTGTGTGAGATGGACAGGACCAGACCTCTGTTGTCCTCCAGTCCATCCAAGGACTCAGGATTGATGGCTGTCAGGTTCTCACCAGTGATCCTCAACTCCTTCAAGTGAGGACTGAATCCCCCAAGGAGTTGGTCGGACAGAATGTCCTCTTGGATGTTGACAGACAGTTTCTCCAGTGAAGGGATTGTTGTTAAAACACTGGCCAAGCGGAATCGGTACTTCTCTATTTGAGGCCAAGTTTGCACTTGCAAGGACTTCAGCATCGTTTGGTTGGAAAGTGTTCCAGAATCCATCCTTTCCAGGAAAGGCAGGTTCTCAATATTGAGGTGCTCCAGGGAACCCATCCCAGAGAAACTGTCTTTAGTTAGGATCTGTAAAGAACATCAAATTTACTTACATTTCCATTTAATCTAATATATAAAGATCTCGTGTCACTGTGTTTGTGGTCAAACTAAACCGATTTTTATGAAATTTTGTATGTATATTTGGTAGTTATGAAAATAAGTTGTAAAGTATATTTCATACCGCTAGGTGGTTAGGGTATCTCTATCCAGAAGAATTTTCAAAAGGTAAACAAATTGAAGACAAACCGCGATCTATCATTTTTCATTAGTTCAAGACATTTTTCAATAAGATACCGCCACATGTGATAAAATTACTTTGGTGGATTGGTTAGCAAGACTTTCATTATATTCTATCGGGTCCTTCCATACTCTGTTGTACCATTTTATTTAGAAGACATTTAATGAATACATTTTTACATAAAATTGAGCTTGTTTATATACAAAACGTTACCATGTAAACTCAAGTTCAACTTTTGATGTATGTTCTTGAATATGCCATTATCGTATTGCAGAAATATTTGGGACCGGTATAAAGTTACCTAAAAGCACTACTCAAAAAAGATTGCCTATTCATGTCAGTTGTCAATTACAGATACAAGTTTCATGCATGTATTTGAGGTAAATGAATAACGGTTGAGTGAAATTGGCAAGTGAGGTGTAAGTCTTTATCAGTAGATTGATTGGTTGACTGCAGAATTCCAGTTCCTGAAAGTGTAATTTCTAATACCAACTAATCATGATTTGGACATCAGTCTCCATGTTATCCTAGTGAAAAATATATCATACAAATTTATCTCAAAGTACCTACAGGATTACAGGTCTATGTTAACATATCCAATCTATTACGTGTTTCATGAAATGAACATAACGTTTTAGAGTAATAAATTATTCGCTACTCTGTGATGCCACGATCCTGGCAGCAATCAATGGGGAATAGGAGGAAAACCGCTTGTGAACTTTGACGCCGCCAGGCCACGCCTGTCATGAATAGAAGAAATCATGATGCTAAGATATATAATAGGGAATCTGTGGATGGTTTAGACCAACAGTGCCATATCAGAATGAATAGATGGCATTGGACTGTGGTAGACATGTTAATGTGTGTTATTTTACTGATAGCTTAGAACAGTTCTAGCTGGTTGGTCGGCAGATTTATTGTAACCTGTATTCTGTAGTTCAGTTTTAAAAATTAATGTTGTGTTTGTTTTTTATTAAGTGCACGTTTTAGAGTTAGAGAAGTTGACACACAACATGGTGGTTGTAATTCCTGACTTATGCGTGTCACAACACCTCTGGTATGATTTGTTTATTTTAACGTAGATTGTACGAGGGTTGTTTTTTTCCACCTCCAATCTCACGCCATGATGGCCAGATGCATGGCAGGTCTGCGGTGTTCGCGCATCTTCCCCACAACAACATTTTTCACTTGTTACAATAATAGGATCGAAATTTTAAAGATGGCCGAATGTCAAATTCAAGGATCAATTCGAGAAATGTCAATGCTGAAGCCATTCAGTGATTTTTGTGGGTGTCAGTCAACATCTTTAGCTTTATACACCACTCACGTACAACACCATCACTTATAATGTTTTCCCCATAAACACAGCACATTCTCTGATGGATTTCTGCTACACTATTCCCTTTTGCCTGCAGGAAACAAATAAAACTCCTCAATTCACATTTGGCGGGAGAATCAATAGAGGCGTACATGTTTGTGCGAGTGCAGCTCAGCACATACTAGCTACTTGAACTTGGCAGTGACAAATGTTGTAGCGGGGAATATGTGTGAACGACTACTGCACACACCGTGGACCTGCCACATGTCTGGCCGTCATGGCGTGAGATCATCGTTCCTGGTAAAAATTACTCAGCCTTATAGTAGTAACAGTAACTGGAACTTGTACTTGTAACATTTTAGGAGCACTCAGTAACTTGTGAGTCTCTACCCTGCAGGGATCACTTCTGGCTGGTTTACACCTTCCAGTTGAACCTACCACAGTGAGCACAGCAAAAACTGAGTGTCACTTAAATCTGGCAACCTTATAGATGTCCAGGAGCGACACATCACTAACCGCAAATGTCGAGATTCTGGGTCAATTCGATAGGTCTAGTCTACTGCGGGAGATGACTGACTGTGGAGTTGGTGGGGTTTGTTCCCTAACTATCAGAGGTTCTTGCTAGCCTCAACAAAAGGGTATGCCACCCCCTGCCTGCTTTTACTGGAGAGGCTGGTTCAGAACTGGCATCCCCTTCTTTGGAGGGGACATGACTTAAGATTAGTGCCCTAAATTCTTCCCCATGGATCTCGATAGGAGGCGGCAACTACCCTCAACCTTTCCCATCCAAAATATCCTGTCACTCCGAAAGCAGCACAAAGGTATAAGACTAGGTGCAATTTATAACCTTCTTGTCCTAAGAGAAAAAAAAGTGTGAGTCTAAATCAGGACAAGTACATTTTGTACTCGGTTACTGAAGTACTGGGTACTTGTAGAAGCCAGTAGAAATAGTAATAACTAACCTCACTTTTGTGGTTGTAATATGACGGTGAAATTCATGCATTTAGGGTTTTGAAAATTATGAATTATTATATATGCAGTGCCATGTACTTGTAAATTCAAATGGTTATAAGGTTTGAATCTATATGTTTAGTTATGATTTATTTCAAAGTTTCAACATAAATGTTATTTTTTGTCAAAAATAGACGATCAAATAGCGATCGATTATTTTGAAATAAAATGCTCTTCGGGGGTCAGTTACTGTTTGTCTACCCCCCGTCAGTGCGCCCCTCCTAAAGATGACTTACAAAAAATATCGTACTGTCATTTTCTCATCGAAATTAATATTGATTTACCTTATTTAATTTTTCTACCTCACAATAAAATATGTATCACTTCTTTAACTTTACATTTTAATTTTTAGATATCGAACAATGAATATGTCTATCACATTAATGAAAATCATTAAACTGAGAAAATGAATGGTTGGAAATTAGTTTTATCAGCAGTCATCGTCTACAGCACTCCATGTTTCTTTTTGTCATATGGCAGAACGTTTTCCGGGTCAGCTAGTTAAGTATAAATATCAATGGTGCACACAGGTAACTGAATTGTTTAAAATATCAATCTTTGTGGACCGGAGATTAAATTAATTAAAGGACAGGGATTAAATTAAAGTAGCATGCAGTTTTCCATTCGGTCCGATAGTTTCATGTATCTCCAGTAAATTGACGATGGCGGTGTACATATTTCAGACAGTTCAGACTGTGTAAATCTAATTGTTCAGTAAACATAAGCCTATTTCATTTTAATTAATTTTAGCCTAGTATTAAATCTATTTTAATATAATTATGTTAAACACATTTTATGGTTCACTACAAGACAGTCATAGATAAAACACGAATGAAGTACTGTTACAGGAACAGTGTTTGGGAAAATTAATCTGATTTGCCAGGACACATGCATAATGTACCATGTTTCATTATCTTCCTTATGTATACTTCTGTGCTGTGAGAAGGTAGAATGTTTTTTTTTTTTTGTAATGGTCAGAAAATAGAAGGTAAAGAAAAAGTAAATTATGTTAACAATGCCATGTTAAACCATTGCAGACGGTATACTTTGGTTAGTTGTGCATACATTTTACCACAATAAAAAGCAAGTGTAGTTGATGAATACCCAGGCACATTGTTTCATTTTTCTTCATTTTATAATGTTCAGAATTTGTAATCAGAAAATACAGGGTGGCGCAAAAGTCACTGGACAGTTGGTTAAAACAAGACTAGATTTATTTACAATTATTTTTTATATTCAAATGGTTTTCCGTCTTCATTAATACATCTTTGAAGTCTTTCTGGAATACTTTTACATACTCTACGACATAGTGTGGGATCATTGTCCAAATCATAATTTACAATTATTTTTTATATTCAAATGGTTTTCCGTCTTCATTAATACATCTTTGAAGTCTTTCTGGAATACTTTTACATACTCTACGACATAGTGTGGGATCATTGTCCAAATCATAAAATGCGTCCTGTATGTAGTCTTTCAGTTCGTCATCAATTCATCCATGTTGTTCAAATCTATCTCGTATGTCGTACACTGTTTGTCTAGACGGTGGTTTTGATCTAAAGTGTATTCCCCATTCATTAACAACTGCAGTAGCACCACTTTTATAAAATGTTCTTAACGCGAAAATCCTTTCTTCTTTCGTTAACATTATGACTAATGTTTAACAAAAATTCTATTAGAAAAATAATAATTCGGGGACTGCAGCTTTAAACACGTGTCACAGATGAACTCACTAGTACGATTGTTGTGTGCTTCATTGCATTGTATTGCCAACTTAAAAAGGCATAATTACCAACATTTAGTAATACCAACATCATGGACGAAAACTATTGTACTACGTCTTGCTGTTATTTTTTTCTTCTTTTAACCAACTGTCCAGTGACTTTTGCGCCACCCTGTATGTTTTAGTCAAATTCTAAATGTTCTGAAACTTTAAAAAAGATTTTTATCTACAAATCATGTTTCAGGGTAAAAAGCAAAGTATTTTAAAAGGGGATCTAGAAAATACTATTGCATTTTTATATTCATACCCAATGTAAAAATAAACATTGTACAAACCACTGAAATGTACATAAAAAATCTCACAATATATTATTGTAATTTTATAGAAAATTTCTATTGAAACCATACAGACCCAAACAACTTTCCAAACTAATCCCAGAATTCTCTTGTAAGGAATCAGAAAATTAGTACATGAAGGGGCAACATTAATGCCCATATTTTGGAGCATTCTGGTATAAATAATTAACAGTTTGAAAAACGTTCCCACAACACATTGCAGAGACTACGACTCATGGAAAAGGTTAAGAAAAAACCATTAATCTTATTAAATGAAACCAGCTGGGTTCTCTCAAGAGCATGTGTCTGCCAAGGAAACTTCAACATCTATGATGGAATTTGCTGGATGGTTTTGGAGGATAAAGTAATAGTCAATTACTCATTTACGTTTCAGTGAACTTAATAAAACAAAAATCAGATAAATAAAATCATATTAATACAGAAAATTGTGGGTGTAAAATTTTACCTTGATGAGGTTATGAGAAATGTCCAGGTGTTTGAGGAAGGGGAGGAAGTGCCAGGTCTGTGAAGGCAAGGATGTCAGGAGATTGTTGCTTATTTCCAGTGATCTCAATTGATACAACTGTTTTATGGAAAAAGGATCGATCTCTGCTATAAAATTTGATGACAAGTTCAACTCCAGTAAATAAGGGAGAGGTAAGATGGGAACGGATTTTAGCAAAGTTTCTGCCAAATTTAAGACTCTGAGTTTTTGTGTATGGTAAAAAATGTGTTTGAAGTTTGCCCTTATTGGATTACCGGAAAGATCTAATTTTAATATCGACTGTACTGTGGAAAACACATTGTCAGGAAGAATGGACAGTTTGTTGTGACGCAGGTTGAGAACAGTTAAAAATGGTGTGTCAGCGAACATGGTGCTGTCCAGATGTTCTATAAAATTATAAGAAATATCCAGATGCCTCAAAGTGTATCCTATTTCGGCAAGTGCACCCGAAGGCATAGCTACGAATTTGTTATTTGAAAGGTCGACTTTCTCTAATTTAGAACCCAGAAACGTATCCCTCGGTAGAGAACGGATGGTGTTGAATGAAAGGTTTATTATACGCAGCTTCCCTATTAGAGAAAACTGTTGCACATGTAGCTGTTCAATATTATTGTGTGACATGTCCAAGTATTGAACGTGTTCGATACCGATGAACGCCTTTTTGTGCAAGCCCTTGATTTGGTTATTACTTATATCCAACATAGTGAGAAGAGCCAAGTTACCAAAAGCCGTGTTGTGCAAGTGTGTTATCATATTGTGACACAGATGGAGTTGTCGCAGACTGGGTGACACCGCATTCAGAAAGTTCACAGGGACCTCTGTCAGATGATTGTTGGTTAAATCCAGTACTTTGATAAATAATGGGCTTTGCGTCTCACTGACAAACAAGTTCGATATTAAATTGTAGGATAGATTCAAGGCCATGGGGAACTGACTAGTCGATACGTTCTGGAAGACGCTGAGAGAAAACTCTCTCATGAGGTTGTTCTGTAAATCAAGTCTCAGGATGCGAGGAATGTCGATGAATGCGTGCTCAGAGACGACTGAAATCTGATTTTCTGATAAGGAAACTGTGATCAAGTTGGGAAGTTGTACGAAGGTGTACGTTTTGATGACTTTGATGTAGTTTCCGGTGAGTGCAACAGAGCGTAGCTCACTGAGAGAAGTGAACATGTTGGTCTCGATGGTGGATATCAAGTTGTACGACAGCCATACGTCGTGGAGTTGTTTGTGTACGTTGCTATGGAATAGCCCGACCGGTAGAGTCGTGAGTTTGTTGTGCTCCAAGTCCAGATAGTGTAGCTTGCCGAAACTGTAGAAAGCAGTCTTGGGCAACGCAGTTATAGCGTTGTTATCTAAGAACAGTATTGTGATTGATGTGAGAGGTTTTAAAGCCTCCTCCGGGAATTCTTTGGTTTGCATAAAACTCATATCTAACTTGTACAGACTATCAGCCAGTTTAGAAAATGCTGTAGTGTGTATATCTTTGATGTTGTTAAATGACAAATTTAACTCTTGAAGCTGAGGGGTGTGCTCAAAAGCATTCTCAGGTAAATAGCTCAATTTGTTGCTTTGAAGGAACAGAGTATCTATAGATTTTCCCCATCCTTTAAAGTCATCTACTGTGATAGCTTCTATCGAGTTGTAGCTCAGATCTAATTGTGCTAGTTTAGTGAATCCCTTTAAAGCAATAGTAGGTACTCCTGTTAAATGGTTTCCGGATAAAAGTAGATATCGAAGAGTATCAAAAAAGGTACTGAAAGCGTCCTCTTCAATTCTTTTGATGCCATTCGAGGATATGTCTAAGTGTTTGATTTTTTTAAGCTGAGAAAACGCTTTAGGAACATTCATTATATTGTTCCCCCGTAAGCTGATAAACTCAAGAGTGTTTGAAACCCCGGCAAAAGCTCTTTCATCTATGAACTCGAGTTTGTTATGGTCTAGATTGACTCTCTGAAGACTGAGTCCTTTGAAGGTCTGAAATGAAAGATTCATCAACTTGTTGTGTTCCAGCCCGATCCCTCCTAGAGTCAGAGTGCCATTGAACAAGTTGTCTACATTGGTAAGTCCGTTTCCACTGAGATCCAACTGGTCCAAGCGTTTTTTGTTGGTGAATGTGAAGTCGATGGTGGCGATGTTGTTATCATTTAGGCTAAGGGAGGTAAGGTGGTGGAGGAGGTCGATGGCCTTGCCTGGGAAGCGGGTGAGGTAGTTGTTGGAGAGGCTGAGAACCTCGAGTGTCGGAGGGAGGGATCCTGGCTCCACACTCTTCAGTTTGTTGCCGTCCAGGTCCAGCCACTTGACCTTGCGCAGACTCGACAGGGAGTACATCTCGTCAGAGGGCAGCTCTCGCAGACCGTTGTTTCGCAAGTACAGACTCAGCAGAGATTCCTGCATTCGACCCCAATCGGAGCTGAATTCGGTTTTGATATGCTCTACGTGGTTGCTGAACAAAGAATACAGTTTATTAAACTACTTTCGGTAACAAAAACTAAAATGTGCTTATATAAACTTTAAGAAATTAATTACAGAATACCTGAAACAATTTTCTTTGACTGTAAAAGTGGACCTATTTCAGGATACCATTTCTTTCTGAGAAATAAAGTATGATGTTGAAAATTATTTATTCTTGTCCTGTAAACACAGTTTTAATACATTGGTTTTACGGTCATATTTCCGTGGGTATTTAGTTAAAAATGATATTAAATTTAATTTGTTGCAATATCAGTTTATTTTGTGAACGTAAAAAAACAATTCATACAATTGATTTTAAATATTTTTCAGTTGACACCATTTTGTTTCTGTGAACATGCGAGAGTTGTAACTTTTGCATACCATTCTTGATATTCTATTTGAAAAGTATGTAATGTTTCAAAATTATTAACCGGTAAATGCGCATTTCATGGAAGCTTAAACATGCAAATGTCTTTGTGGACCCACTGTATATACCATATATTATTTATCACAAATTAATTCAAACTAGTACAAATTTAATGCATTATTAATGGATAACTTGATTAAACATCATTATTCTTATAACTACTTCAACAAAGTCTTATACAAATGTAAGTTTTCTGTCAGAAAGTAAACATCAACAAAAACTAGAAGTAATCAAATAGTAAAGCTATAAAATATTGTATTCAGTACTCAAGGAAATTTAGAGAAACACAACTTTTCTGCATCCAAGAATGTTTTGCTAACTCTACTGAAAATTACCTCTGAATGTAGAGATGGTTCAGGTTTTTTATATAACGCAAAGCTTGCAGAGGTATCTCCTGAAGCTGGTTGTTGCTTAGGTCTATAGATTTCACCATGTCTGAAGTCATCCTAAGCACAACACACAATTTAGAAATACACAAAATTGTGTGCAACTTGTAAATTAAATATACACACATACAAACAATGCATAATGGAATAACATTTTTTACCTATATTATACACCTTTTACTGTGCAAATTCTTCCCCTAACTCTGATATATAAGATCCTTTTACAGGCCTGTGGCCCATGGGGATGAATAGAATCTGGCTAAAAAGGAAAGACTAGCCTCATATTAAAAAATTTCTGTGAATGAATTGCAGTTGCAATCAGTGACAGAAAAAAGGAAGGAATTATGTGAATTATCTCTGACAACCTCTGTGTTATCATTACCCTTCATATGGTCAAACCACACATCAGATGCAAGTACTATGAGTTTAAAAAAATCTAATCGTTTGTCAACATTAGTTAGTTGATTATCGTAATTTAGAATGTATTTTTTCTGTTCTGCCTTTTTCCTGCCCAAAATCAAAATACATATTATTGATCAATAGCCCCTCCTGTGTGAGAACATGAATTCTTCATGTTCCCCACCATGAAATACATATTAAATGGGTGCTACAAAATAACAGAAGAAATTTTAAAATTTGAAATCTGATATATCGTTGTACAGGGCATGTTTTTTTAAGTAAGTACTGATTTGATATATAAAAAAATCAAGTAAACTTTTTGTAACAATTTTGTTTCTATATGAAAGCCCTCACTCTTGTATACGTAATTGCCATCAATATTAAGGCACTTATCATGTCTAAAAACAATCTTTGGTATACCATTGTCATACAAGATTTCTAACAGTGACTGCAACACGATCATGTTGATGCTATTGTCTTCGTTGTGACACTGACTTTCAAGATCCTTCTTCTGATGAAAAAAACAAACAATAGTCACTGGGTGCTAAATTTGGGGTTGTTTGGGGATTTTCAAATTGTTCCTAGGAAAATGCTTGAGTTTGTTTTTCCACATGTGAACAGACATTGTCATACAACGAAACATGCTTCTTGATAAAAAGTCATAAGAAAACTTCTTCAACCTTTAGGTCAACTTAAATGCTCATTTTCACTTTACCATTCACTTTCTTCATGAAATTGTTAGTGATCATTGATGGCCGTCCACTCTGTTTCCGATCATGAACATTCTTTTGCTCATCTTTTAAAGCCCTTACCAATTTCAATGCCAGTCCATTAATCATAATGTTTTGTCCATACACTTCACAATTATGATGGCGAATTTCAACAGCTTTCATGTCTTTAGCATGAAGAATAAAATGACAGCACACACTTCACAGTCTGCGGGATTTTCAGTCGACGAGGACATTTGAAATATGCATTAACAGATATAAAATCAATGAATTTTAGACATAATTGCATCAATGGCTTTGCTAACAGGTGAAGATAGACAGTGAGCAAGTGCAGAACATCGGAATTTCAAAACGGTACTTACTTAAAAAACACAACTCATATTGTTTACTTTTGTTATAATTACTAATCTATTCAATTAGTTAGTATTAGAATATTTACAAGTGCAATTATGTATTTGATGTCATTATATTTCTTACAAAAGATTTTAAATAATGATGATTGATTAAAAGTTTAATCTAGTCGAAGTTGTTTCAGTTGGTGTGTTAAAGTAGTTTCTTATAATACAAGACTTTAATTACATACTGGAATGATTTTTGATTGACATTAAAAATGCTGTTATCCATGAGCTGAATAACTTCCACCCTGACTCCACCGAGTGACTCTTCATTCAGCTGATCCAGTCCAGAACTCATGATGTCCAACTTTTCCAGTTCAATCATGGGAAGTTCTGAAACAATAACAGAGGGCTTTCATGAAATGTGTGCTATATTAATAGAGTTTCTTTATTTCAATTCAAAATGATAGTAGTTTATGCAATTGAATAATTGACACAAGTAGTTCAAGTAAAGGTTACTACTTGTAAAATCATAATTAAAACTAAGAATCATCTATGATGTTACTGGGTATGATGATTATTCAGAGTTACACTGTTGGTTTCAAGTTACATGAAAAATAATAATTTATTCATCCTTCCAAAAGCTATAAACGATAGAACAAATTTTATATTTGAAAACTGATTGACCTGATTTCCAGTAGTATGGTCAGTTTAATACACAACAAAAATTCTCTCAGCCTATTCCACAATACAATTAATAAATAAAGTCCCTATCTGTAATGTTTACATAAATTAAATTTATAGTTAAAAATTAATGTAAAATACATTTGTAGTAACACTTATAAAATATACAAAAAATTCACTTTAAATTAACTATTCTCTCTCATAATATAACATAAATAACAAAACAATTGTACCCATGAAGTAATTAAATATTTTTACTAAGTTACATTATTTAAGTTTTCACTAACATTTTGAATATTAAATCAAGTTTTTACATTATTATAAAACTCCTTGAAATTATTAATTTGTCTAAAATTACGAGGTATTTGGTTAAAATACCTAGGTTGGAAACAATTAAGATTGTCTGAAAATAGATTTATTAACCTTTAAATTGTTAAAATGGTAATGTAACATTTCCTATAGCATTGACACAAGGTATATTGTGATAAGAGTGACATTGTGACCAAAGATCATTGTAGCCTAAGGCCCACTGTGGCCCAAAGAACACTATGGCTTTGAGTTTCAATGTGACGCGAGGTACATAGTTGCCTGAGGAACACTCTGACCTGAGATACATTAGACTTGAGATTGTGTCCTCAGGATCATTGAGACCTGAGAAAATTTGTGACCTGGGGAACACTGTGATGTGAGGTACACTTTGAACTGAGAAATATTGTGGTCCAAGCATATCTCCTGTTCCCAATCAAAAAAAGATAAGAATAGAAGAAAGATAAGATAAGAAGAGCCTACCTGGAAACCTGTAGAAGGGGATGCCAACACAACTCACTTGGATGATGTTGTTGATGTCATCCATTTTAGGTGGTGTGTTCCTGGGCAGCTCTCTGAACTTGCAGAGGCACATGGGGTTGAAGGAGCAAGGGGCAGGCTGGGGAGTGAATGTAGACCCCAGTCTTGCTAACAGAATAACAAACACCCATATCTGCATAGAGACCTGCAAACAGGCAGTAATTATATTCCCACCAATATAATGAATCTTAAAAATACCCCTTTTTGCTTTCTTCATCACATATTGTGATTGATATTAATACATAATCTACTGAGTACAACAGGATACTTGCACTACACATTTAACAATGTACCACTAATTTTCTACATTTTTGTGGTTTTTGTATACATTTCCATATGGATATTTTTATTTCATTAAAAAACTACATGCTTTGTATACAAAGTCAAATCTTAAATTACAAAATATTATAAATTTTATATAGAAATTTCTTGTTATGTTTGCTGTGATGCAATTTTAACAGCACAAATTTATAAACTCTTTTAAATTTTGCTAATCCCAAATTGGTGGCATCTTTTATGCTCCAGAACAGTGTTGTACAAGTTAAAATGGGGTTATTTTACTTCTTATTTAACCTAAGTATGTATATGATTGATTGAAGAACGATGTAAAATCCTGGTTCTATCTTACACTCTTACGTAACAAATACAGCAGTTTTGAGTCCTTTGAAGCTTATTTTTGTGGCTTTGATTATTACTGTCATATAATTGTCACCCCTTCCATTTTTATTACAACTCCATAATAATTATTTTTTAACCCTTTGTAAACAAAATGTATCCAACCGATTTTTATAATTTCTTTTCGTTGCTTTGGTGATAAAATTAGCAACATTCTACATATCCTTATGTTTGAAAAATTAAAAATCATGTAAACAAAATATTTTACGTTTTGTTTACTAAGTATGAAGCAAATTTTATCCTGACTAAAATTTTTTTATACATTTCTTTAACTGTACTGTGTGAAGATCTAAGCAAGTTGCATACATAATATTGTTATTTACGTGGAAATTGAATGATGCTGTGTAAGCTAAAGTAAATTTGTTCTTGAAATTGCAAACTTTTGAGGGAAAAAGTCATTATAAAATTACTATTTGATTTATTTTTATACTTATTGTTTTATTTTTGCAGAAACAACTATTTCAAAGAAACAGTTCACTAAAACAGGAAGCACCTTGTTAAAAATAATGTTTATTATGTGCTAACAAAACTTACAGTTAGTTACTGGGAAACAGTCTGACTAATTAGTAACACTATTTTGTCTTTGTAAAACTCAGTCACAGTATTGTAACACAAAAAATATAGTAACACTAGTAACAACCAAGAATTAGTGCTATATTTTATGAAAATATAAAATTGCTGGCACATAAAAAAACAATGTAACTACGCTTAAATCAACCACTACATCAGCTGACGGAGAACAAGATCGTCATTATTATAAACAAAATGGAGAGGAAGTTATAGTAGATACGAGGCAGGATTTAGGTAGGCCAAACAGATTAAGTCATATTTCATGAGGAGGGGTATACTACTGATTTTTATTATTATGTATTAAAAATGTTGGATGTTCAGAAAATATTCTGACCAAAACTTCTACAAATAAGCAAACACGGACTGTATTATCCAGACACTTTACAGAATCAGAACAGCTTCTTCAACCATTATTTGTACACTCATCACAGGTTAACAAAATGAGTAAATCTATTCCCATATCTATTATGTAGTGATAGACGGTATGAAATAATGAACATATTTAATTTCCCTAATCTTATAAAATGTGTGAGTGTGAAAAAAATGTGTCACGTGAAAGGCTACATTGAAGTTCGAGAAACTTCTTGCAAAATATTAAGTTCATTTTGTTCTCAAGACATGCT
The DNA here is from genome assembly GCF_021130785.1 of Homalodisca vitripennis. Taxonomy (NCBI): domain Eukaryota; kingdom Metazoa; phylum Arthropoda; class Insecta; order Hemiptera; family Cicadellidae; genus Homalodisca; species Homalodisca vitripennis. Next base: position 138,965,446 of record NC_060215.1, read on the forward strand.
CTGGAAAACAGACAGACGGACAGAGAGAAGAAGAATTTTGCCAGCCATTGAGTAAGTAGCCAAATTAGCCAAAATTTAAGTGTATAGCTCAATCCATCTTCGATATGTCCTGAAGAATGTTATGCTATGCTAACGCTTATGTGTAGAACTTCTTGTAGGTCACTTTTTAGGGAGGCAAAGGTTCTAACATTCCCATCGATTTATATTTTGTACTGCGTGACATTTGTTCACAAAAACCTCCACCTTTTCAAATCTCAAAATCCCCAACATCGTCACAATCTACGTCACTCCAATATGATTACCATTCCTGCCCATAGAACAAGTTTTTTTGAAAGACATTTATTAACCAGCGGCATTAAACTATATAATGCACTCACAGACTCTATGAAAACAAAAACAAGTCCTTCTTTTGAGAGGGAGGTCAAGCGGCATTTGGTACAGCGGGCTTACTACAGTGTCAGGGACTTTGTCGAGTGCTCTGGTCAGACTAGCTTATATTAAGCTTTATGTTAAGGACTAGCCACCTATGTAAGCTTTAGTTTATTTTATTTTAGCATTGACAAAAACTTTAATGCTATTTTAATTAATCTGACGTTTTTATATTTAATTTTATTAGGCCATTCTGAAAATCACTTAATGTAATTAACTATTACATATTATTGTTGACGCTATTTTGCAGTGTTATACTGTCTGACAATAAAGAATTTCTGATTTCTGATTGAGCCAAATCCCACAGAAGGACATACCCTATCTTTTACAGAAGCTTCATACAAAATTTCAAATCTATAACTATAACTCAATTAGTTTTCGACATATCGTTCAGATGGACAAACAAACAGAAGAGAAATTGCCCCCTTGCCCTCTGCCAAATGACAGGCTTCACTTACGCTCAGCCACTAAGTGATAATCTGCTCTGAGAATACTCCTGAATTGGGTTCTATCTCTAATGAAATTCCCAAGCTTAACAAAAGCAAGTTATATCAACTAATCAGGTAATGAATAATACCAGATTTAAATTGGGTTCTAATCTAATAAAACGTAAATATAAGTCTCAATCATTACTACCCAGGTTGAGCTTCTAAGTGAGCTAAAAACTCCAAATTTTATGTTTTTCATGCCAAAGTTACAAGAATTATACCCTTTTCATAGAATTGTATTATTAAGAACCCTTCTTAAACTTGTGTCATTGCCTGTATGAACTCTCGTAACAGATGTAAATTTAAAGTGAAATGCATTTTTATAGTGTACACATTTCATGTTTCTTTCGATTTTATTCTCCTCCCTAAACAGGGGCCCCGTGTGGAGCACAGGTTGCCCAGGCCAAGAACCACCCCTGGATTGGAGAGCTGCAATAAATAAAGTTTAGAAAGTACACAGATCAAAATTGTTGACATGCAAAAAAACTATTAAATAGTAGATATAATATTTACTGGCTATACAATCGCGTCTTACACATCTGTTCACAATTTATTCTCTGTTTAGCCAAGTAAAACAGGTTAGCCCTTTCATGGCAGCCGTTTCCCCGACACATGAATGAGAGGTGGCCTTGCTGAGAATATCTGAGAAGTGTGAGAGTTGCCAAGTCTCATTATAGACTGACTCAGAGGGGCTGACAGCTTGATTGGCCATTCTGCTCAAGTAGCTTCATTTCCTCAACAGTCCAAAACCCCTATTGCCTTTGCAAAAAACGCACACATAATTACTCGAAATGAACATAAAATTAAATAAAGATTTACTGTAGCTGTTAATCACATATAATAGCATATTGTATAATTTTAGATTTAAAGTAATTAAATATCAAGGATTCCCTCATATTGCTTCTTATTTGGTGCTAAGAACATTTAGAAAAGTGAAAAATTTCCCAATACCATGTTTTTATAGATACATGCATATATACGTAAAGGGCTAAAACTTTCAATCTTAGGTTTCTTACCAATAATACAGCCAAGTTTAGTGTTAGCACAAGTACTGCAGATTTACATGTTTTGTTTACTCCCAAGAATAACCTGAAAGACCTAACAAGTTGAAATAGGACCTATTTATTCAGAAATAAGTCAAATTCTAATAAGTTCTTGACATGAACTTTATGTAATTCATGGTGTTTATTGTTTATACGATAAACAAAATTAATAATGAATAGCAAAGGTTTTAAACTGTTTTGCAATCTAAAACTGAAAGTACAACATATTTTGGTGGTATCAATAAATAATTCATATTTGTGGTGAAGACCTAAATATTCAATTTGATGTTGTTAAAACAGCTATAGACTTTTACAAAATATCTTAGTTAAAATAATTCCTTCTGCTTGAATTATTAGTACTACAGAAATTGATAACTGTTTAGACAATGTTTTATTAACTGTAATACTTTGATTGAACGTGACTTTAGTATTATCAATTTTTCTTCCACAGACCATGATAATATTTGAATACAAATTAAAATAAATTTGAAATGTGTTAGCAGTAGGCTTAATCCTGTTGACAATACATTAATTAGTTAATATTATCTTTTTCAGCAAGGAAAAATGTATTATGTAGATTAACATGTTATGATTAGATAATCTTGATACAGTTGAATATAAGCTGACTGTTTGTTTCAAATATATTTTTACAACTTTATTTAATAACGTAAATCATTTTAAAGAACTCCAAAGAAATGAGCCAAATATCTTTATAAGAATAAATCATGACTGGTAGATATCTGATTTGTTAAAATTGAAAGAGAGGCTATAGTTTCTAATTAGATTACAACAAATTAGCGAATTTAAGTAAGTATAAAGTAAGTATATCGATCTTAAATAAACAGTACAGATGGGAAATTAGAAGTGCAAAATGTTGTTATACTTAAAACTAAAAAGAGAATAACACTAATAAAGTAATGATTGCATGGAAAGTGATAAGATAAAAATTATAAGGAGCACACCAAAAATAATGTTTTTAACTGTTTTCACTCTTCAGTAAAAGAAATGAAGAAGGAAATAAAAACTACTACAACAAATTTTATATTTACTGATCTATTAAAGAATTTAAACATGGCAGATAACACTTTTAAATTGAAATTAATTAGTAAAACTTGTGAGTTAAATGCAGCTAAGGGACTTTGGTAGGAGTACGCAACACCACATATTGCATAACAGGCTTTATTGAGGTTCTTTTATTTCTAAGGGATCGCCTATTGCCTTGCACTTAAGCCTCAAGGGCCTTTTGCACACCTCGGAAGTGTACCCATGAGGCCAAACAGTTTATGGTTTCAGCAGTTCTACAAACTGCCGAACAACTGATCAGATCCTCCTGGGGAAATTCATCACTCTTGTCCAGACTACCAAAGATGGTGTAGCGCTCCCTTGCTATTGCAGGACAGTCAAAGAGCAGGTGTCCTCCTGTTCGTCACACAATCCAACAGAGCGGATTCTCCCAGAGAATGCCGACTTTATGAAGATGTTTCCTCAGGTGACCATGTCCCATAATCAGACCCATAACCTAAGAAGACACCAATCTACTTAAGGAGAGGTCAGACGCCGCCCTGGAGGATGGTGACTGTAGGACCATTCTGCTCATTCTCAGATCAGGATGCAGCCTCCACCTTCTCTCATATTCACCGTGACCCCATTACAAGACAGCCCTAAAGGATTCACACCAAGACATACCACAAAACGGTTTAGGTCCTGTCATGTTAGACGCTGAGCCCAAGTTGGTCAGGGCATCATCTCTTTTGTTCCCAGAGATCCCCTCATGACCAGGAACCGAACAAACAGTCACATTGTTCATTCTGATAAGGGAAAAATAACTTGATAACAACCCCAAACAAGTTTAGAGTTGAACACACAAAAGTTCAATGCCTTTAATGCTGCCTATCTGTGAAAATGATAATCATCTTACTCCTCATGTGCTTGTGTGCAGACGAAGTATTCTCACAAGCACATTCCATTATGGCTGAGACTTCTGCTTGAAAGACTGTGGGACAATGTTTGGCCACCAGACAACAGCCCCAAATATTAGTGAAGGTCTAACCATGGAGACATAAAGCCAATACACAAGGCTCGGTTTAAGTCCCCAAAACCCACTTATCATAAGTTTGCACTGTATCAAAGACCATTTTCCTTTGGTAATAACCCTTTCCAGATGGAGTCCCCAGTTCAGGATCCTATCGAGGATTACACCCAGTTACTTGAACTTAGACTTTAACTCAGTGGAAGAGCCTCAATAAGAATGGACCAATACTCTACAACTAATGCCTTATTGTAAAGGCAACCATGACAACCTTAGTAAGGTTGACACTAAGGCCCATCCCATCACTCCAGTTTTTCTACCATGTTCAGAGCAGCATTGGTCAGTTTCGTGACTGTTGTGTTCAACTTGCAACTCACAAGAATCACATTGTCATCTGCATACCCCTATGCAAAGACACAAGCAGGTCGCCGCAACTAGGTTCCACAAAGAAGAGAAAGAACGCCACTCTGGGGACTGCCCCTCATAGTCCTTGCACTGATGCTTACTGCCCTTAGAGTGATAGTAACTTCCTATCTGTGAGTAGGGCCCTTCTCCAGTCACATATTTGATTATCAATACCAAGTGTCGAAACTGCATTAACAATCGCCTGAGTGCCTGTATTGTCAAAAGCTCCTTCAATGTCCAGAAAGACACCTATAGCTACTTCTTTCACTGCTAGTACCTTCTCAATGCTACATACCAGCTGATGCAAGGCTGAGTTGCATGATCTTCCTGGAGTGTAAGCATACTGATTTGGATGTAGAGGGCGAAACAAGAGAAATCCCACCCAAACAAACCTAGCAATCATCTTCTCCATGGCTTTGAGAAGAAAGGAGGACAGAGAGAACAGTCTAAAGGACTTGGGTCGATCCAGGCTAGACCTTTCCTGCTCTGATGTAAACACTACCTTGGATACACTCCAGAACAGAGGAATGTACCTGAGGACCACAGAAGCCCTGAACAGCCTACACAGCCGGGGAAGGAGAATATCCAACACCCACTGAAAACAAACCGGTCTCACTCCATCTCCACCAGGAGCTTTATTTAGATTAACGAGTTAATTGCCCACTCAGTCATTCTGAAGGTTATTACAGGACATGCCAAACTCACAATCAATCAATCAAATATCTTTATTCATTTGAATACATCAAGTGTACAAGAATAGTGTCAAAATGCCATCATACATATGGCCAATCTTATTACTAAAAATATTTGCTAGTTTGGTCTTTTTAATGACATGAATTCCTCCAACGAGTATAAACTAAGGCTTATAATATACTTGTTTAATTTGGCTTTAAAAATATTAATATCATTTTCCTTTAGAATATTTTCATGCAAACGCCTTAAAAATACTTTTCCAATGTAATTTGGTTTCTTTTTATATAACTCAAGTCGATGGTGCTCTGTTATTATAGTATTTTTCCATCTGGTGTTGTGAGGGTGTATGTCATTAATTGCACTTGAATCAGTTTTTACAATTAAGATTGTTTCATATATGTACATTCCATATACAGTCAAAAGTTCTAATTTTGTAAAATATTCCTTCACAGAATCATTATTTTTCAGACTTAACATAATACGAATCCCTTTTTTTTTCTGTAGCTTAAGTAGTTTATCCAAGTTTTTTTTTTGATGTTGAACCATATAGACTTATTCCAAAGTAATATGTGAGACTGAACATGTGCATGATAGACTGATTTTTAACATTTGGTGATTACATAGATATCCTCATTTGTCTAAGTGCATAAATTCCTGAGTTTAACTTTACTTATTACATGTTTTACAATGGTCGTCCCAACTAAGGAACTTATCAATTTTCAGCCCTAGAAAAATTTGTTGTATTTACTTCTTCAACTAAATCCGTATTATATAGTACCCTTGGTTTGTCAGTATTTCCATTCTGTTTTGTAGCAAAGGCAAACAAATTTTAGTCTTTTCAATATTTAAAGTCAGATTATTTGTTTTTTAGGAATTGGTTAACTAATGCCAATTTTTGTGCTATATTTCCGCTCTAGTTCTTGAAGAGTTTTTGCAGAAAATTTTAAATTTGAGTCATCAGCAAATAAGGTTAAGTATTGGTTTTTATTATTGTTTATTATTTGTGGCATATCATTTATGTAACATAAGAACAGGATTGGACCCAATATACTCCCTTGCGGTACTCCACTCCAAATTTTATTAACTGCAAATCTGAATGAATTTTATTTTTTTTGTTATTTTGAATGTATGATAATTCTACAAATTGTTTTCTGTTTGATAAATAAGATTCAAAGAGCTTGAATGACGTTTTTGTAACACCCATTTTTTTGTAATTTATCAAGAAGTACATCATGCTTAACGCTATCAAACGCTTTAGACAGGTCCATAAAAATTCCTACTGTCTTCTCCCCCTTATCGATTGATTCAATTACTGACTCCAAGAATGAGGTGGCCGCTATAATTACTGATTTGTTTGCACGAAATCCGTGCTGGGCAATATTCAACATTTGATTCATTTCTAAGTATTCTACTAATCTATTATAGATGGCTTTTTCAAAAATCTTGGATATATTAGATAACAGAGATATGGGACGGTAGTTTGAAATGTTTTGCTTGCTTCCTTTTTTAAAGACTGGTATTATTTTTTGAAACTTTTAATAAGTTTGGAAAATTTCCAGTAACAAATGCAGAATTAATAAGATGACTTAAAATTCTAGATAGATTTTTTTTAGCCGCTTTTACTACTGAAATCGGTATCTCGTCATGACCACAAGAGCTCTTATTTTTTAGAGAATCTATAATATGTTCTATTTCAGACTCACTTACTGGTTTTAGGTAAAATGCTGGTTGAAAGATATTATGTCTTTGGTAACTAATTTGATCAGTGGGTAACTCATGCTATCCAGAGATTGTTTACTCCCCACACAATTTACTACATTAACATAGTAGTTATTGAATTTTTTACTTATAATAAAAGGATCAGTGTAGAAGTTATTATCAATTGTTAGAGTGATATTTTCAGACTGATGATGGGTTCTTATTTCCAATCTCAGAATTTATTACTTCCCAAGACGCTTTTGAAATATTTTTGGCAATTTTTTATTTTATGATCATAATAGTTTTTCTTGGTTTTGTTTAGTTTCATCCTAAAAATCCTATTTCTTTTTCCTCAGGTACTTAAATAAATTATTATTTTTACTGTGTCTTGCCATTTTATATATTTCAGTCAACTCTTGTTTTTTCATCTTTAAGTTCAACTGTCACCCATTCGTTTTTCTTTTTTGTTCCCTTAATTGTTTTAAAATGAAATGATAAGTCAAAATAATATTTGAATATATCATAAAAAAATATTTTGTACTTAAGGTTCGAATTTTGCAAAATATACTTGGATCCAGTTTTCCTTCTCCAGAAAAGAATTAAACGTTTCAACATTCTCTTTGGATATGACACGCTTAAATTCTGATATTGAAATGTTTTCAGTTGGTAGATTTTTTTCAAATTTAACAAGTCAATTAATTGGCCATCGTGATCAGATAGCAGTGTTATAATTCCTTCAACTTTTATTTTACTTGTAGGGATATTAGTAAAAACATTATCTATAGCAGATTCAGAGTCCACAGTTACTCGGGTTGGGAAAGTTCACTAAGTATTTCAATCCATGACTTTTTAAATATTATTCAATTCAATTTTATCTGGTTTGTTAAGTAAAACATTAATGTTAAAGTCACCTACAATCAGAATATTTTTAAATTTTGCTAAAATATAATCAATTAGAATATCTAGTCTGCTCAAAAATTCATATACGTCAGACGATGGGGACCTATACATTCCAACAAGTACAAATACATAATCATTTAGATTACATTTAACAATACAAAATTCACATTGAAATCTTCACATAGTTTTTTCAGCTAAAGGTATTGACATGTTACTTACTTTTAGATCACACCTGGAAAGTATTAAGACTCCCCCCTTTGTAGTACTATCTCTACAGTAACTAGAGGCAGTGCTAAAGTTATGCAAATTTAGCCTTTCTAATTCCCAATTTCTAATGTTATGCTCAGTGATAACACAAATATCAGGTTGAACCTCGTCAATTATAATTTGAAGTGAATTTAATCGTGACGGAAGATGCTCAATATTCTGGTGAAAAATTCTGATCTTTTTATTTATTTCTTTGTCAGCGTGTTTGTGACCGGTATTAATTTTGCATTATTCTATCATTAACTTGTTTGTTATCACTACAAAAGGGTGAGGAACCCACCTCCAGATGCGAGCTCAATCTAAAAAACCATTATCAGTAATAACATCTCCGTTTGGTCTGTACACAGACCTATCCGACACAACACTAGTACTCTGCTTTTCACCGGAAACATTTTTAATAACTTGCACTGAACCATCTTTTTCACAGTCTATCTACCTCTTGAGTCTCAATTGAGTACAGACTGTTCCACTGTAGAAGTGTAACTGAATAACACAATGCACTTCACTTGAAATAGTTACTTATAGTGACAACACCACTCTAGTAGTAGTATATAATATTATTGTTGTTTTATTGTATTATAAGTTAAGTTGTCATTAGCGTGTATTAAATTATTGCTTTGTTATTGTCTTACTGTCATCATTGTTATCACTTATTATTGCTAATGTGTTAATTATACTAGTTTGTTTGTTATTCTGTTAAAATATTATTGTTACATTTTTTTGTATTGCTATAATATTATTATTAAACTCCTTCTATTGTTGAAGTGTAGTTCATTGGTTTTTTTCCCTTATAAGTTAAGTATGAAATAAACTCAATTATAGTAAGTTTCGTTATGATAACAGGATTTTGGACATTTGCCATCGTTATATGTAACAAGAAGTATAACACAACGTTTTGAGTATTGGAGTCTATCCTCTATGTCAGGTGGGTGGGTATTAGTACATACAAAAATAAAGAATAACAATAATAAAGAATGATAACGAAGAAGGATAAACAATAATAAAGGATAATTTCTTTATGTTTGTATGTACTAATACCACCCCACCTGATGAAGACGATATATTCTTTTAAATGAAATGTCTGAAATCCTGTTTTCCTGTCAAACCCATCATCAATAACAAACTTTAAACAAAGAACATTCATCATCTTTGAGTGTATTGTTTTTGCTATTAATTATTGTAAAATGGTGGAACCGTTGGATTAAATAAAATAAACACTATATTCGACGAGGACTGAATTACATGCAATTTGGAGTGGAGAAGGAAGGAGTGGGCTAGTCACATGAGCTAGCTATAGTATGAAGGAGGTAGCTCACACTATAGTACAAGCAAGTCGTTGGCTCTAATAAATGCCAACAGCCTTAGGAGCTGTAGAAAGCTTTACTTTCTCACTCCCAGTATTTTCTTAGGTGTTGATGGTGAGTAAACACTTCTTCATTAAGTGTTTTCTCAATAAACACAATACTTCGAATCATTAGCTTAATCAGGTGAGTTTGTGTAGTGGAAGGGGAACGACACTCTCACGGTGGTTTTCACGATTTAGTCGGTATATTTTATAACATACACTGCTGTAAATTTGGCCAAGATATAAATTGTGGAAGATTGTCCAATGGATCAGAATTGTATTTCTGTATATATAAAAGTGTACTTTTGTAACTGTGGCCAATAGTAGTCTTGTACAATTGTCCAATAAGTCAGTATTGCATTTATGGCCAAAAGTGTCATATTGTAATATTGGCCAATTGCTAACCTAGTGGTATTTCTCTTTATATGAATCAATATTTCAGAAGGTATGCCTCGTGTCATTAGATTAATCAGGTGAGTTTTTCATCCCCAGGGGTGTAGTGGAGGGAGAACACTGGTTTTTCATGCTTTCTTTGGTATATTTTACAACTTACACTGCTGTAAATTTGGCCAAGATAAAAATTGTGGAAGTTTGTCCAATGGATCAGAATTGTATGTTTGGCCAAAAGAGTACTTTTGTAACTGTGGCCAATAGTATAGTTTTGTAAAATTGTCCAATAAGTCAGTATCACATTTTTGGCCAAAAGTGTCATTTCTTTGTTTGAAGGTTATTTTTGACGATGGAAGGATTGTGAATAAGGTTTTCTTGTTTCACTGAACGATGGCAAATGTCCGGAAAAATCCTGTTTCCTTCAAAAGTGTCATATTGGCCAATTGCTAACCTAGTGGAATTTCTCCCTATATGAATGACTCCAGAAGGTATGCCTCGTGTCATTAGCTTTTTTTTGTTTAAAGTTTGTTATTGACAATGGATGGTTTGAAAGGATAATAGGTTTTCAGACATTTGCTATTGTTACCTTTTATAACCTATAGCGATGACAAATGTCCGAAATCATGTTAACCTTTCATTAGCTTAATCAGGAGAGTTTGTCCTTCCCAAGGGTGTAGTGGAGGGGAAAGGGTTTTCTCACACGGGTTTAGCACAATTTATTTTAGTATACTTTACAAGGTGCCTTTTATCAGTTTGCCCAATTTAAAAATTGTAGATGTTTGTCTAATGGTCAGAAATTGGAGTAGAGCCTCAGGATTAAGACTATCCAAAATGTTTATCTCTCCTTATGCTAGAGGGTGGGCAGCTCTCTTAGTTCAGAGTAGGAAGGATATTAGACTGATATTAGGGATGTTGACAGGACATGGCCCCCTAAGGAAACATCTTATGAGGGTGGGCCTTAGCCAGACTGACGAATGTAGACTCTGCGGAGAAGATCAGGAATCAGCAGAGCATATTTGGTTAGATTGTCCTGCCATCTCAAAAATTCAGAAAAGATTCCCGGGGGCATATCTCCTCAGCCCCAAGGATATCAGAGAACAGGAGCCCTCAAATCTGATAGGCTTCTGTAAAAGCCACGGACTTTGAGGACACAAATTTAAGCAAGGGAGGCGCAAAGGTCCTTTTAGGACTAAGCACGGAAACAAACCGTCCTTTTCCCTCAGGAGAAAAAAAACAATGGTCAGAATTGAATGTAGTGCTTTTTTGTTATTTTCGTCCCAGAGTACAGTTTTGTAAAACTGTCCAATAAAATATATCATGTATAGTAGAAGACTTTTAGTGAATAGAATCTTCCATTTAGCTACAATTTAATTTTTTTTATTGCGTTATAATTAATTTACAATCTTATAATATAATATAAAGGTATGAAATGTTGAGGAATCCCTAAGAATAAAATTAGCTACATCACTAAGAACTACATTTAAGCCATGTAAAATTAGTTATCAAAGAAAGGAATAAACTATACAAGGAAGATATTATACAATATCAAAGGAAGAGTTAAATTTTTCATGCTTTTAAATATTTGGTTCATTAGCATGAGTGTATTAAAGGCATTCGGCGGTGGTGGGACATGACAGGGTCCGGCCGAATATCTTTACCGGGGCCCGCCAAAGCTGAGTACGGCTCTGTATGTGTGATACACTTTAAAGCACTTTTAAATAATTCTTTTTTAAATTTAGTTCCAATGTCAAATAAGGCATTATTTAGTTTATTGCATAATATGTCAATGCTGGTGTTCCTGTTCGTATTGTTCTGCTTAAAATTGTTGTTATTTGTTGGTCATGAAGGATGAAATAATTAGACTGATAAGGCAAAGTTAACATAAGAAATTCAATGTGCTAGTACAGTTGTAGATTGGTAGTGAATACCATTTAAGTACATGAAGGATGAAGTAATTATAATCTGGTAAGATAAATCTAATTTTAATATGTGTTAAATATTAAAAATATCATAGTCTGAAAACTAACACATTATTTTATGTTTGATAACCGAAAAAACTCTTTCCTACATGAATTGGAATACAACATTTTTAATATTAGTATTTCTTGTATTAGGTATCTAACTTTATTCTTGTCTTTGTTTAACACTGTGTGCACATATAAATATGGTAGAACGCAAAATGGCCTCTGGTCTATATGCTTTGAGAACCATGTCACACCTTTTGTGACAAAACTATTGAAAATTATTTAAAATGTGCACATTGCCTCATACATTAACTAAGGTATTTGTGTATATGAAGGGACCACAAAGAATAATTTGGATAACATATTAGTATTGCAAAAGAAAGCAACTAGAAGGATTCAAAATCTTCATTATAACAAATCTGTTAAATCACATTTTCAAAATTTAAATATTTATACTGTTTATGGATATTACAATAATTATGAAACAATTTTATGTTCTGACAAGCAACCCAGAGATATGAAGATGCATGTCTATAATATAAGGGGGAAGGTGTTCAAAGTTCACTGCTGTCATCAATTAAATTTAAATAAAAACATATTTCTTATAAAAAAAATATATTTTTTTAAGTATTTACCAACAGAAATAATACAGGAAAAAGGAATAAAGAAATTTGAAACATTACTGAAAGACCACTAAATTAATTTACATTCTTATTCAATAGACGAATATTTACAGACATAATAATTCAGTAATATAAATGATTTAGGTTATGTTTGTTGAACGAATAAAGATATTTTGATTTGATTTGATACATGTATGGTGCACTACAGGTTCTGGTCCAGTTAGTACTACCCGGGTCAAGTTACCTGCGGTTCAAGAATTGTACTTATCTAGTTTGTCTATGATATAATATATTCAACTAAAAATAACTCAGAAATCACATATAGTAAAGCACATACAATATGTCATTGTCAATTGTGTCTAAAGTGATTCAAATCGTAACTATCATTTGGGAACAAATTAGAATAAGTCACAACTGTCATAAAATGTCTGCAGATGAAAAATATTTGAATATTTCACTAATCAAATCATCTGCAGTATTTCAAACTGTTACCCAACATATTTCAATTCTAAATAAAACTGTAAAATGTCAACAGTAGTTTAAAATGATTATAGTTCTAAAATAACAGTTAAAACATGTTGTGGTAGGGGGTACTGAAATAACTTAATTAAGCATACACAGGACTAGTAATTAAAGTACCTGATGAAGATCCTGCAGAGATTCAAGTTAGATGCAGAGAAAATAGAGGGCAGAGCTACAGTTATAGATTATCATATAAACACTCTGAGACAAGAGAACGGGAGACACCCAAACAGCGAGAGGGACAACATCAGACTGAACTGTCTCACTCTCAGAGATTCTGGAAGGGAGGGGATTTGGAGGCAAAAATACTATTCCAAATTTGTTCTGGGCACTTAATAATAAACACAAACTGTCAGAGAAATATTTGGGAGCATTCCAGCCAAGCGGGTCCATCCTTCAGGCAAAAACAAAAACATTGAAAATGTCTCTTCTGGAACGTTTAATTAAGCCCTTTCCGAAGTTCTACTATGTTGTGAAAATAAATAACAATGCATCAGAAATTCTAGGTTTTCAGAAGTAAAACTTAATTAAAAAAACATTTTCAAGCATTATAAATAATCTTTAAACTCTGTGTCCTTACTTTATATCAAGTTTTAAAAAGTAAAACAATCGTTTTAATTTTAATAGATAGTTTATTTTAAATTTCATTTATATGATTTATTTAAAATAATTTGGCTGTTTTTTTCAAGCTCAATTTTATTAATACTGAGTATAAATAAAGTTAACAGAACAAAACGGTTAATAGAATCAAGGGTTCAAATGGATTAGAAACCTATGTTCTAAAAAATAAAGTAATATACTTTGTATGAAGTTTGTTTTTTTACGATGGAAGGACTGTGGAGAAAACAGGATTTTTCTGGACATTTAACATTGTTCAGTGACACAAAAAATCAGTAACACTATATTTTGAGACCTGCAATCTGATCTCTTTCTCAGGTGATTAACTAACCTAACACATAACCAGAATCTAGGTTAAAATAAACAAATCATACCAGAGTGTTGTGACACGCCCAAGTCAGGAATCACAACCACATTTTGTGTCAACCCCTTGTACACTAACTCTATAAAACATGCACTTAATCAAAACAAAACAGAACACTCATTATTAAAAGTTTATTAAAATTTTTTTTTAATAATTAGTGTTGTGTTTTGTTGATGTGATTCCTGACTTATGCATGTCACAACGCTTTGGTATGATATGTTTATTTTTGCCCAAATGCCCGGAAAAACCCTGCTTTCTTCAGTATAATTTAATTCAGTTCAAATGATTACTGATATAAATCTAGACGTGATCCAGTGGATTGGAAGTCATCTTTATAGGTGAAACATTTATTTGTATCAAATGTGGAATTAAAGTATTTTACGGTTGAAACAAATGTTGATTTGTGAAAGTCGTTAAGATCTTATCCTTTCAAACTTCTATGTGATTATTATCAAGCTTTTAACAGCCTGATACTGAAATAAAAACGAATTCTTAATCATTTATACACTCGGTACAGACACAATGTTTTTTTTTTTTATTAGACCGTTCGGACATTGGTTATCCCACTGTGTCTGCGTTTGGAGTAGAACTTTCTCACAAGAACTAATGAAGAGTATTAGTGATTAGACAAAACTCATAGCTAATTACTCAACTTTACTCTATACATGCTTCTCTAAAAATAATAAGCAAATCTTTCAATTGTATATTTTTTTTATACACTACTTCACATATACTACCTTTGCGTTAAGTACAATTTTATTTAAGAAATTACTAAAAATTCTGTTTGTGTTACAAAAGAACAAACATTTTAATTTTTTAGTAATGCAAAATATCCACAAATTCTCTCATTTTATGTGTTTACTAGAGCTGATTTTTACAATACAATATTATCTTATTTTGTATATTTTTACATTTGCTTTGCTATTCAAGAGTAAAATGTTGAAAATTTAGTTGTTTTTTCTTGTGGTAAACAACTACATAAAAATCAGACGATTGACTGTTTTCCTTATTCTCTTTGACTTCCAAAATTTTTGTTAGAACACTAAATTTATTCTGGAATTGGATAATACTTACACATACAGAATTTCATGTCTAATATAAGTAGTTTAGTACATCACAGTATGCTTCAAGTAACATTTTATAACAAGACTACAAACACAAAATAATGAGAAATAAGAGAGACAAAAAAGTTTTTTGGAAGTCAACATTTATTTCATTTAAAATGATTTCTGATTTTTCAATTTAGCCACTTGAAGTGACATGAAATGAAGTCTATTTGTCCACCAAAGCAACATAAATTATAAAATGACAATTTTATGTGAATTAATCCCCAAAAAATTATTGTATTTATCTCGCTCTTGCATTCTATGCCTCACCATGGAGAAGTTTTAATAAATAAATGATAATTTCAGACAGTCAGGTTGTAGATACAGATATTAATAGTATTTTTGCCTTTCAAAGTCCCAATAGTGAACCCTTTTTCACCTTAATTCACGTCAATATAAGGAGTGTAAGGAAAAATTTTAATGGTTTAATTGCCGAATTGCACCAGTTAGGAACCAAAATCACTGTTATTGTTCTTAGTGAAATCTGGATAGGGACTGATGAATCTGCTTTATACAATATTCCTGGCTATAATTTGTTTACCCAGTGCAATGACAAGTATAGAGCTGGAGGTGTTATGTGTTTTGTCAGGGAAGATATCGTTGCCAGTAAGCTAGATGTAAACATGACCACTGCTGATTTTATTTTATTGGATTTTAAATTAGGAAATTGTAACTATCAGTTATGTTGTGTGTATAGATTACATAGTTTCTCTGAGAGCGCTTATGTAACCGAATTGCAACAAACCATTGTAAAAATTAATAAAAGCTCTTTTTACGTAGGGGACGTTAATATTGATATTTTGGATACTATTTCACCTCATGTTCAAGACTATTTAAGTCTAATGTATAATAATGGTTTTATGTCTTTTATCAACACTCCAACTAGAATAAGCTTGACTTCCAAAACCTGTATTGACCACATTTTTGTTGTGTCGAAATATTGATTGTTTTCAAAGCGCAGTTTTTGATATTGACTTAACGGACCACTGCTTAGTTGCCTTAAAATGTAATTACAATGGAAAATTAAATAATAATCCTGATTTTGAAAATATTCTCTATAATACGATTAATAAACCAGTAATAAATATGAAGCTTTTTGAGCAGAGAGTCAGAGATGTAGACCCTAATCAGTTTCTTAATGTTAGTGATGTGAATATTTGTTTTGAAAGTTTTATCACTGTGCTAAATAACTGTTTAAATAACTGTAAAAGCAATATTAAAAATTCCAATATTATTGTTTAAAGCCAAACTAATTAGTCCTTGGATTAATACAAATATTTTATATAAGATGAAAAAGAAAAAGAACTTATATAAAACTCTAAAAAAAAGACCTTATGATTTAAATTTTCGTACATATTACAATAAGTATTGTCTAAGGCTGAAAAGTGAAATAGAACTAACAAAAAACGTGTACTTTGCAAATAAGATAAAAAATTGTAATGGTGATTCGGCTCAGCAATGGAAGGTTATTAACGGGTTGACCGGGTCGTCTTCAAACAAGTCGGTAGATAAGATAGAGCTAGATAACGGGGACATCGTAACGGAACCCAGCAAAGTTGCAGACCATATCAACAACTATCTAGTTTCAGTGCAGTCTGATAACAGCACTAATCAGACAGTTCAGACAGCTAATCAGTTACACCGACAAATCTATCCGCAATCTTTCTTCATTCCTCCTACTAATGAATTTGAAGTTCTAAATATAATTCGTTCTTTAAAAAACAAGAAGTCATCGGGTTTTGACGGAATTACAGTTGATTTAGTCAAAAACATATCCAATTTTATTGCTCCCATTTTAACTCACATAATAAATATTAGTTTCAGTACCGGTATTTTTCCTGAGCTTTTGAAATCTAGTGTTGTAATTCCGATTCTAAAATCGGGAAAGTCCATAAGAGTTGATAACCTAAGACCAATAAGTTTACTTTCAGTTTTTTCTAAAATCATAGAAAAAAATCATCAGAAAAAATTTAATTGCTTATCTTAATTCAATAAATTTTTTTGATCCGAACCAATTTGGCTTCACAAAAAATAAATCTACTGAAGATGCCCTAATCCAATTCACGAACAAAATTTACAGTAGTATAAATACGGGTCAGAAGACCACGGGGCTCTTTATCAATTTTAAGAAGGCATTTGACCTTGTACCCCACCGAATACTTTTGGACAAAATGGGGGACGCGGGGGTGAGGGGCGTGGCTTTGGACTGGTTCGGGAGTTTCCTCGCCGGCCGTACCCAGCGGGTGCGGGTGGGGGATCACCTGAGCCGGCCACTGCCGGTCACCAGAGGGGTTCCACAGGGCTCCGTCATCTCTGCTACCCTCTTTTTGATTTTTATAAATGATCTTTTGAAACAAGGCTTCGGTGGGAGTGTAAGTGCATTTGCCGATGATATTGCGTTTTTATACTCAAAACCTGATCCACATGAACTATATTTGGTTATTGATGGTGACCTTTCATTGTTGAGTTTGTGGTGCAAAGAAAACATGATGCAAGTAAATGTGAAGAAGACTAAGTTTATTAACTTTGACAAAAGAGGCTTTGACTTGCCTTTACCTTTGGTATACCATGATGTAGATCGTAATTTAAATCCATGTGTTTGCCAACCTTTAGAAAAAGTTGATAGTTTTAGATACTTAGGTGTGATTATTGATAATAAGTTAATTTGGAATATACACATAAATACCCTGCATAGTAAGCTTAGATCTACTGTTAGAACATTCTATTTTTTGAAAAATTTTTGTGATGTCACCCTAATGAGAACCATTTATTTTGCTTTAATTGATTCGAAAATTCAGTATGGCATAACGTGTTGGGGAGGATCTTTTAATTACTTGATTAAAAAAATTAGAACAACACAAAATTTTTTATTAAGAATAATATTGAATAAAAATAAAAGAGAGAGTTCTTTCCCCCTTTTTAATTTCTTAACAATATTGCCTGTGCAACATCTTTATGTATTCAAAGTTTTAAAAATATTTTACGTAAGAAGTGGGAACAGAGGTACTTTTAACACTGCTTTCAACACTAGAAGTAATTACCAACTAAACTTTAGATTACCCAAAGTAAATAAATCAATTTTCAGGTTGTCCTTTGCCTATGTTGCTCTCAAATTTTTTAATCAATTACCAATAAATGTAAAAGAAAATAATAATTTAAATAAATTTTGTAAAGCTGTAAAAAGCTGGCTCTTTGAAAAAGAAAATCTTAGTTTTTTAAGTTTCGTACTGGAATAATATTTAACTATATTTTATTAAGATTTGTGGTTTAAGTTAAGTTTCGTTTTTTTTGGGTAGATAGTAAGTATTAGTATGTTAGATTTTACAATAAGTGCAGACGTCACTGAGCTATTTTTGTTTTTATGTAAAGAACTGTACGTTTAAATAAGTAATGCTGCCACGCAACTTGTTATTGTGGTAGTATATGATTCCTGATTTAAATTTTGTATGTAATATGTATTTATGAAAAGGAATAAAATCATTTACTTCAGTTTACTTGTTTGCGACTGTGTTACTCTAGGGCATCATGAAGATAAGCATCATATCTCCACCAACACAAGATTTTCATTCTCTAAGTAGAAAACAGGCCCTAGACAGTTTTGAAATTACTGTGGTGGTGTGAGCCTCCCAAGAAAGCTTCTGGTCAAAAACCACTCGAAGCAACTTAACTGGTTTAGAGCAATTTTCTTTTACATTCAACTTTTTCAATGTGAAGCAAATTGATTCTGTTTTATCAGTATTGACTTCTAGATTATTACAATTAAACCAAGAATAAGCAACCTCCATTACCTCATCACTATGTGTTTTTTACCTCATTAAGTAACTCACCAGTAACTATAAATGAAGTGTCATCGGCATAAAGAGTGGTCTTACATGGAACATTGAAAGGCAGATCGTTAATGTATATAATAAACAAAAGTGGACCCAGAACAGATCCCTGTGGAACCCCAGCAAGGACCTCTCGAAATGTGGACTCTGTACCAGCAACCGAGACTGTGCATTCTGCCACAAAGATAAGTTTAAAAAAAGTGCAATGGTTCATCGATAATACCATACAATTTCAGCTTACTAAGAAGAGTGTGATGGGAAATACTATCAAAGGCCTTGCAAGAGGTCCACAAGAGTCATATTAGCATACTCACATTTCTCAAAACCACTTAAAATACTATTTACAACTTCATTCAAAGCTTCTGTTGTGGATCGACCATGGCTGAATCCAAACTGACTATTACTTAAAATATTATGTTTATCCAAAAATTTTAAAACTTGGTTTTTAACACGTCTCCATTATTTTGGAAAACACTGAAACTATACAAATTGTTCGATAATTATCTATATTGGATCTATTACCTTTTTTAAAAAGTGGTATACTCTTGGAATTTTTTAAGCAGTTTGGGAAAGTAGAACAGCGAAAAGAAAGATTAATTAAAAATGTTAAGGGCCTAACAATACAATTAGCAATGTGTTTAATCACTCTGTTACTAAAACCAAAAACATTCTCACCCCTGGAAGACTTTAAGGATCTCATAATATTAAGAACCTCAAACTCACTAACACACTTCAAGTGAAAAGTTTCTGAAGGCCTTTCAACTTTCCTCAGGTAGGACATATAACTTAAATTGCTATTATTTAATGTTCTTGCACTATGAACTACCTTTTCCCCAATACTTATATAATGGTTATTAAATTCTTCAGCTGTAATGGGTGGAATCGGATTTTCTCGTTTATAGTAGTTACCGGCCTCTGATTTAATTACATGCCATACAGCCGAACACGCTTTTACACGCTTAATCAAGGAATACAAAGAATTTCAGTACCGATGAAATTATTTTTCAATTAGAGACTGTACGGTTTCATTTTTGTTCTAATATAAAATTTTTCTAGGTTAAGAATGACAGTAATAAGGCCAGATGTAACCTATGGTTTTAATTTAATTTTTTTGGAATTGATATTCAGAATTTCAGAGGAAGCAGGGCTTCTTGCATCTTTCCAATAAATGTTTGTATGCAAAAATATAAATTTTGATTTCTTAACCCACTGGTCTACTTTGAAGAGAACTTCTCGCCCTTAGCGCTTTGCACATGAAATAATTTGGTGGTGTTAGTATTTTTGGCACCAGTTCTCAATTATTCAAGATAAAGCCAAACTTTAAATACAAAAGAGAGCTTTTTATGTTTTAAAACTTTTTAAATATCCTAAATCTGAATTATTCAAAAAAAGAGTACGTCTTTGGTAACCTTTGATAAAAATTTGGATTTCAAAATATGGAAAAAAATACGTTATTTAAAAATAATAAAAAAGAATTATTTTGTAATTAACATAAAGTAACAAACTCAACATTAATTTGCTATTTTTAAGTTACAATTCTGTTTATTATTAAAATATAATAGTAAAAAAATAACTATTATATTTATTATAAGTAGCGAGTTGTTTAATCGCAAGCCAGGGACCAGCTGATCCCTGCCAGCTGTTGTTGCAACTCTGTTCTGTTTTTTTTCTTGTAATTAAAGTACTATGTGAATTACATTGTTCCTGTTGCAGGATAGTTAAGAAATAAAATATAAACAATATGGTATGTAAAAAGGATTAGTTAAATTTACGATAACACTCGGCAACGACTTATCGTCACTTTTTGCACACTAAGACATCGACGACGGATCGTCGCCTTGGCATCATAAGCAATGTCTTCCACCAACTAAAAATCGTTATCATGGGACGCAAAGGGTTAAAGAAAAACACATTTTGGTAATGACAACTTTATTAAAAGCATTATGATAAGCCAAATTCTCAAAACCATTCTTTAAGATTTTATACAAGTTTAGGCTTTCGGAGCCAAAGCAAACTACCCTTGCCAGAGCATAGTCCGTTCTTTGAGGAAAGAACAATTCTGTAGACTTTAAGTCTGGCTCGAGTAGAACAATTACTGATTAATGTTACAGACGAAAACTTTATTTTTAAAGCTAAGCCTTAAATATATTTATATATCGTTATCTATAACTAATTAACAGCTTACATAGTAAATATTAACAAAAACCGAGAATAATACGATTGTACATCTCCATCATACAAATCAAACAGTTTTTTAAACAGCCCTGGAGCTGCTCTCACATAATCATATAAAACGATACTAAATTTCAGATTAAATAATGTATGAGAAACTGTTTTAAGGAATATTGGAGAACTACACTGAAAAACATATAATTTAGGTTAGTCAAAAGCTATTACAGTATTCAAATTAAACTGTCAAAATTAAATTAAATCTACAAATCCAATAAGGTATAAGAAGTTTGACGAACAGAGAATTAACATTTAACGAAATATGCTTAATATTTATCATCTCATGAATCTTGACTCAGTTCAGGACATGGATTGCAACCTGGAAAACAGAACAAAACATCAGTATAGGACACAGTCAACAGACTCATAAGTATAGTTTAGTCTAAACTTCTGCCAGTCAGAAGAGAGGTTCCACAAGGCTCGGTACTTGGACCAGTTCTATTCATATTATCATAAACGACTTCGCAGAACATCTAGGAGAATATTGTAAAATACTGATGTACACACGGATGACACTGTGCTACTCACATCTAATAAGGAGACAAATCAACTAGAATAGACTTGTTCATTGTCTTTAGTTTGGCCCAAGAATATACACTTAAAAATGATCTTGTTCTCAATGAGAATACAACAAAACAAATATGATTTGTCAGTAACAAGATCTTATAAGTGAACTGCAAGGCCTCCAAGCAGCTGACGATGTCTATTATTCATGGAGGATAACCCAGCATCACCTGTTCAGAAATTTAAGAAGATAGCTGTTATGCACCATTAGCAAACTTTTTATGCTATGTGTAATTTCAGTTTAAAAGATATTGTTATATTTCCAAATATACTCTAATTGGCAAAAATAATTTTTCGATCCTAACCCATCATTGATTAGTGAAATTTCGAAACATGAGTATTCCTTTCTGACTATCAAATGTTTATGTGAGGAAAAATAATTCAACAGACCCACTGTTTCGTGTGAGATTATATATATGTCATGCACACTTGCAAAGAGATTAACTTGAAATTCATTTAACATTATTTTTCAGATTACAAATGACTTGGAAGTATTCATGTTGTAGTTATAACAAGAGTATCCAGAATCATATGGGGATCAAGGTAATAGATCTTAAAATGCTCACCATTTTCAAATTCCATTTCCAGACACCTATTTTAGGTTTTAATCAAATATCTTGGTATCGAAGCAAAATTAAAGTTATAAAACCTAACTTAGTCTTTTTAGTAAAATGTACTGTTTGATTACATTGTTTAGTGATGGATTTTCCAGTAAAACCACTGTAGTCAAACAGAGAAAAATAAAATGGAACTAGAAAATGGTTTTTAAATTTTTTCCTTCAAATTATGTGCCTTAATATCTATTGAAATGACAGTAAATAATGGAATCACATCAATTGATGAAGATGGTGTGAGGCATCTTGAGTGTGGATTTCCAGTATGAAGAACTTCTACACCATGAGCAGTTATACAACCGCTTCATCTTCCCAAAATCTTTGCCACACAAATAAGGATGGGAATGTGGAGTAGCAGAAGTTAAGATTGGTGAGGTCTGAATTAGTGAGATTTTATAATATGTATTCAGTATTCAATGACTAATTGTAAAACAACCACATAGGGTATAAAAACCTCAAGGTTGAATCTAGGCTCAGAATTGGTCTATCAACTCTTAGATATCCTCAAAAAAACTAAAATAGAGAATCTAATTCAATAAGATCTTAGATCTGATAGGCCAATTCTGATAACAGACTCAGCGAGCAAACTTACAAAATACATTAGATTGGTTTTAGAAGCATTTTTTAAATCCTCAATATAATTTCTAGTTTTGTTATTTCATTTTCATGTGTAGTAAAATTTATTTATAGTGTATATTTTAAGTACTTTAATTTATGCTAGTATTTTATTATTAAAAACAAACATAAAATATAAATATTTCAAACTTTCTACTCCATAGTTCTTACAAAACTTCTAGTTTTCCAATTTATTGCTCTATTATTCCTATAACACTCCATGTTTGACTTTTTTATTCAGTTGATCATATTTATCAGTGATTTTTTTAGTGAATATTTAGTACAGTATTTTAATTTAGTGGTACATTTTGAATTTGATGACAAATCACTTGAGACAAATTATGATGTATTGTGATGCTTTAAAATAAATAAAAATTTAGTCACCAAATCCGAAATTTTGGATTTTTTTATTTAGTAGAGTTCAAAATTTAGTTCAATATTTACATGTTGTATTCACTAGCCTTAGTCATATTTGCATATTTTGTTGAGGTGTAAATGTTTTCACTGTGTTACAACTGTGGACCCGACAGATTGCATTATAAACTGTAACAATGCATTTCAGTTTCATAAATCCAAAATATGACTCGCACCTAGAAAAATTGAAGCAAGTGCAAGTTATCAACTTTTTGAACGATATGCATTGTATCTGTAATAATACTACAGAATTGATACATAAATAATAGTTTTAAAACTAAGGCCACTTTTCTACATAATTCTTGGAACTGTCGGAATAAAAGCAATGATTGAGCACTGAGACTGACTAAGAACCAATCAATTCTTGAAAATCAATTAAATATTGGATAACTGGAATACATACATTCAGTTTGTGTTTTTAATCCTACTCTCCCACTGTTCAATCAGCGCAGACTTCTTCTTGGGAAGACGTCTTGGAGCAGGCTGCAACAAAAGTTTAAAGTTCTTAGGCTTGATATTTAAAATATTCGCAATCGTATAAGAAAATCCTAGTTACTAATTTACTAATCTTAGTTAATAATTTGTCTGATATTAAACATTCCAGACACTGTTCCCTGTGTATAAAATCCAAAGAGCTCAATCCAATAAGTGCTCTAAACATATTAAAATTGGTTACTTTTTTGGATTTTACATGGTACAATGTGCATATCGAATTTACTAACTCACATAAACAAATTTCTTTTTTCTAGATAAGTTGGAAAAATATTGGATACTATAACATTCAAACATACACTTTGAGAAGATGCTTTAAACTTTCAGTTACATTTTTAATACAATGTGCACCTTCCACTTTAGAAATTGTGACCAATACATAATTTTTAACGATACAAGATAGGAAAAACAGTTTTCATATTCAGGGCAAACATTTACACAAAATAGCTTTCTGAACTTTGACAATTTCCAGAAACTACATAAAAATTAAAGCAAGGAAGGCAATGGTTGGTATTAGTGGGTAAGACGATAAGATAGTTCAAATTTGGTATGTTTGTAATTAAATTAAAATTGTAATTGAACCCTTAAAAAAGTCATACTTGAAAGAAAAATTAATTTTTGGAACAGAAGTGGTCAAAACGTAATCTCATTATATTTCTCACAGAGAAAATATTTAAAAGCACCCTGGAATTTGAATATGGATGGAATAAACTTTCCATTGATTCTGTAGACCATCCTTGAGGGTCTTAGGGTCTAAAAGTGACAATGCATTGTGAGTCTAAGGTCGTCATTTACCTTATCCTCCATTCCAACGTCCAACAGGTTTTGAACACTAAGGGCTGAACGTAGTTTAGACATGTTGGGCAGCCTGGTGGGCTCATCCTCCAGCGAGGAGGGCTCAGGCTCTAGAGGCTCATTGTCGATGTTGAGCAGGTCAGGTTGGGAACGGGCAGAGTAGAGACTGGTGCGTCGCTGCTGCCTGCAAATTCCATACAAACATTCATACCTTACTGAAACATGGTTACATGTTGACATGTTGTAACCATTTAGTTTGCTACTGAGCTTCTGGAAATAAAAGTATAAATACAATTTTTGAAATAGATACAAGGTGAAACAATTTTACGATCCAGCAGGGATCACACTTCTAGCTAGTTTTTACACCTTTCAGTTGAACCTACCACTGGGCACAACAAAAACCGATGTGTCATTTAAATATGGTAACCTTATGGATATCCAGGAGTGGCACATCACTGACCGCAAGTGTTGAGATTCTGGGGTGCAAGGGCAATGCGATAGGTCTAGTCTACTGCGGGAGATGACTGTTGGAGTTGGTGGGGTTTGTTCCCTAACCTCAGAAGTACTTGCTAGCCTCAACAAGTGTGTGCCACCCCCTGCCTGCTTTGACTGGAGAGGCTGGTTCAGAGCTGGCGTCCCCTTCTTCCGTGGAGACATGACTTTGAGATTAGTGCCCTAATTCTTCCTCATGGATCTCTATAGGAGGCGGCCCCTACCCCCTAACCTTACCAATCTTGAATATCCTGTCACTCTGGAAGCAGAGCAAAGGTTCTTACAAGACTAAGTGCAATTTATAAGCTTCTTGTACTAAACAAAAATAATTAATTAATAAAAGAATGTGAAACAATAAATTATTATTTTAAGAAATGATCTCTTGACATTACATTCTAATTACTTAATCAATAATGTAATTGAAATAAAAAAAGTGATAATTTATTTTTTATTTCATCAATTGTTCTTCTTGATTCTTTATTATACACTTAGCGAGGTTAATCAATCTTAAGCTATGTTTACACTTGCAAAAGAAAAATTGTGAGAGAACTTGTGACCTGCTATAGCGTATTGTGGACAAGGAAAGCAATTTTAATCGCGAGCACTGTCGCTAAAGTGTTGCAAATATTTGCAATAGCTACTGTTGCTTCTTGTTGCAAAAATCAGTGTAAAGTCTGTTCATACATAACAGTGATCTCGGCAATGTTTTTTATACAGAAGTTTTACTGCCCTACACTAATGAAATGAAAAATTCTTCATTCATACAGGCAGAGGCAAATTTATACTGATCTCCGGTTCTACAGAACAGCTCTTTAATATTGGTTGTGACATTGGTGTGCATAAAGGTCTGTTTTTACTGGACTGTTTTACTGTCGGAAACCCTTGTGATAGTTCGCACAAACAACTGCCTTCGCAACACCGCTTTCGAGACCTTGTGTGTCCATTTAGACTTGCATTTTTACTATCGGACACAAAAATTGTGCAATTTCTTGTTGCAAGTAAACGTAGCTATACAACCATCTGTTTTGTTAAACTATTATATATAATATATATATATCTCAAATATTAGATTTATTTTTTTCATTATAAGGAATAACACAATTCCTACCAAAAATTAAGTGCTGCTTTGAAATTGCCTTTTAGCAGACATTTAATGAAAAACATAAATATATGCATTATAAACTGAATATGACGACAACTTAAAAATTACAGTTTTGTATAAATATTAAACTATACAGTCCGAGGCATTTTCCCATTTTGTTGTCATTTTCATTAAATAACTACCAGTTACATGTTTAGGGTAGCTTTGGGACAACTAGAGTACATATATTACTCAAATTGCTAAACAGTTCTACTGAAGAGATGGACATACCTCAATTCTTCCTCTCTCCTCCTCATCTCACGAAGTTCGTTTTGTATTTTGTCCTCTGCAGATTTATAACCGGGTCTGGTGCCAAGGTTAATTGGTTCCTCTCCTTTCTCCTTACTCTGCGAGACAAAAAAATCAATATCACAATCTAGTGTAAAAATATAACTTCGTTAGGTACGGTACACTTGGACAAAAAAGAAATATGCCTTGTTTTTATTCATAGTTTTTAGGCTTGGTCCAAATGCAATTGTTTTTGGTGCTGTTATTTACGTGTAATTCAGAAGAAACAGACAAAATCATATTGTTATTTTCCCATGAAAACTTATAATACTTCCACTACCAAAAAGTAATGGAAGTAACTTGGATGATGTAGGTGTATGACTAATTGTATGAAGTGGATCACTGTCATTTTAATCCACATTAATCATCTTGCAAAAAGTAAATAAATCATTATAAAGGTATGGAATACGTTGCAAGTGTACTCCATCATCTTAGCCAGAAGCAAATTTTTACAAGGAAGCCATAGCACAGCATGGTAATCAGCAATGTACACTACTTTACCTTAGCTTGTATGACAGGTAGATCTATTTTTGAAAGAAATGGTACACAATTATAATATTAACCCTATGCACTCGAAGGCAGTATTTATAGTTTGTTCTTGGAGCTGGTATGGCCAGCTCTACTGGCCGCCGCCATTTTGTTGGAAGCGCAGATTAATTTTTACCATAATGTTACCTCAGCTCGTATGTCCAGCTGTACTGGCCAAGATAATACGTCCATAGCTCATAAGGCCAGCGCCATTGGCCACTAAACAAAAGTTATTTTCTAATATTCTCTTTGTTTTATAATAAATGGTGAGTACTGAAACCTATCTATTTAGTTTTAAAGTAATTTTTAAATAAAGAGGTAAATTTTAAATTAGCTTATAATTCTTCACTAAACATTGATTGTGCAAATAAGATGAATGACATGTAGTGGGCTTATATACTAAAGTGATAGAAGGGATAGAAACCTAGAAAATTTTACTAGAAGACGTGTGCTAATTATTCTTGACTACACATAGGTATTTATGTTAAAAAGTTTTATCCTGTAAAAAAAAGTAAAGACTGAGAAAAATGTTAAACAGATCATGTTTGAGTATAACATAACTTTAAAGTCCTACTTTATTGACTTATCTTGTTACAAATATACGTAAAAGAGTGAAATATCCAAAATGTATCTGAAATGTATCTGTATGTATGTACAAAAATGTTATCTTTGTATTATAAAGATTCATTAAAAATAAATTTTAAATTATTTTTCACTTCTTCTTTAAACTTATAATTCATTTAATTATATTATATTCATTTAAATTAATATGTAAATAACGCGGAATAAATTGAAAAATAATTCCGATCTGGGGAGGGAAACAACAAATATGGCCGCTGAGCTGTCAATGAATGTAGCGTGGCCATCTGTACTGGGCGTACAAGTTGCTAGGACAAACTACAGAAAAACTAACTAGAGCTGTCCACAACCTTGGTGTGGCCAGTGCTGCTGGCCTTTCAAGCGCAAAGGGTTAATGTTCTTTCCTTGTGGTATTTATTTAAGTACTGAACTACTTTGACTTGAAGGTCCAAACCTACTATGAAAGTAAAGTTACTGATGAGATTCAACAACCATACACTTCTTTACAGACCGATAACTGGATAAGGTTCTCAATCTTATTGTTCTTCTTACTCTTACATTACAACTGATCTGTAATAGATCAGGAACTCAATATTAAAGCCATAAAACCAATATGGTTCTATAAGTAAATTATCAACCAGTAGCAACAATAACAGTAAACACTATTGTGAAACAAACATATATCCTTATTACTTTAGCACACATACAAGTGAAGTAAGTTTTACAATTTGAGATTATACAGAATCTGATAACTAAATACACAGTTAACAGAAATACAGAATTAGTTAACTTCAATACACAGTTTTTTCACAAAAATCAAGGTGACCTACCTTAAATAAAAATACCAAAGCCAAAGTTTTTTTAGTTTGAAGTTTTTTGCCAGGTTTGTCTGAAACGACAAATTGATGAAAATTTTTGGTAGATTTTCCTGATTCAAAATATTTGCTTGAGGTACCCAAGGGGTTGACTGAGTCTGAATCAGTTCAGATTAAGGATGCGTAGTTTCCGTATTAACAGTTCTCAATACAGCGGTTATTTTCACTCGATTTCAATAGCAATATTTTCCAAGTATTTTATTACACCATAATTATACTACAACATAAAATCATAAGTGCTTAAAATATGTTTGGGAAGTCACAGTATTTTGTAGGTCTTTACTCCATAATAAATTAAATATAAAAAAATATATAATTACTGTAGAATAAAGAAGAATTGTTAAAAGAAGTCTGTTTTCCGGCCAAGTACTGTACTACCATTACCATTTGAAAATGTTGTGTTTCCAAGAACTCCCTTTACGAGCATCCTCTAAAATGTTATGTGTACTACAAAGCACGTTCTATTGGCCACAAAATATTTTCATATTTTTTTTCTACCTGCATTCATTAACAAACTACCAGGAGAAGTAAACTTTTTTTATTGCCTGGTATACACAAATTTTGTAATGAAGTGTCTTGTGACAATTACATTCTCATTGTTTGTCAAAAGCCTAAATAAATAGTGTGTTGTCCTTACTAGACTTCTATGAAGCAAGGACTTTTATGCAGATTAAACAACTAAACTAAGAAAAATATTGGTTATAATACTATTTGATTATAGACAATTTTGGAAGATTTCAAAAATAATCAACAGAGCTGATATGATTGTACGTATGCAACTTAACATTGTTTTCTACCTTACATTTGAGCTAAATACAAGATCCAAGAAATGTAATATGACACTACCTGCACGACGGATGTGAAACTTATAAACGGTTCAGTCAGCAGGCTACTGGGTGAGATAGCGGGGGAGCGGAGTGGTGGCATTGTGGCAGAGGTGGGGGAGAGGCGGGGTGTTGACCCCATCTTGCCCCTCGACGCCAGGAACCGCTTCATTAGCCCCTTCTGTTGAGGGTTCTGGATATATATCTTGGGCGAAGCTCCTGCACTCTTCATCACAGGAGTTCTCGGAGACTGCAAAGGTGGTGGTGGGCTGTCCTTGTTGTTGAACTCGATGTTGAGAGTTGTGGGCTTCAGTTTTCTCTCTACAGGGGCCACCTCCTATTGAAACAGATTAATTCCTTCATAAAAGAAATAAAAGACATTTTATAATAACTAATGCTCACAACTGAAAATAACTTACTAGGATGTTAATAAGTAATTCTGATTACAGAGAAAAAGTCAGGAAAATTGTATTGTACTAGAATAAACACCTAGTACACTAAGGTCTTCTGTGCGGCAGAATGACAGGTTGGAAGGTGGAGAAGAGATGGGTGAGGGATTGTATGCCCAGATCCCATTGTACAGTTACCATAAGTAGGATAATGAGCATTACTTCAGTCATACCAGCCAAAGGAAACAGGGATAGGTTCTCCCTAATATTTGGGCTAGCTACCCTCCCACTCCATCTTCCCCCGCAGTAAACTAGATCTTTCAGTCAATTTATCTTTTTAGCCCAATATCTTGATATTTGCGGCTAGTGCCGTTCCTGAACATCTCTTGGGTTGCCTAGATGTTTGTGACAGCATCGGTTTTATAAGAAATATAAAACAGTCAAAAGCCAACCTTCCTACAAAATACATTTTAAAATTGCAACCATAGGTATGTATTTTACCTACAAATTTCTTTTGATATTCCACGAATGAATTCAATTGAATTCATCATAAGGAATTGTCTCCACCTTAGTCATATAAACTTAAATATAGATTTTCCAACCAATGTTTCATAGCTTTACAACCTTTTTACCTATAAACTGACTTTTAACTGGTTTTGATAAAAAAAATTTAATAATAGGTCTGTCCGAAGAGTATCCGACCTGCGTTTATAGCTTTAAGCCAGATCGCACGAACAATCTCTGGCTGAACATCATGGGTCATGCACATCGCATTGTGTACTGTTGAAAATGACAAAAAGAACTGATCAAAGAATTTGCATCAAGTATTGCTTTAATTTCGGCAAGAGTTGGACGGAAACAATTGAAATAATACAGAAAGTCTTTGGGAATGAAAGTATGGGCACAAAAACAGATAAAAGAATGGTATGGCGGTTTAAAAATGGCCACACATCTGTTGACAGTGACCCTCGTTGACAGTGTCCGACCTTCACTGACAACAACATCGGAAAACATCAAGCGAGTGCGACTTGCGATTGAAGGTGATCATCAAAGACTTTTAGTGAACTTGAAAATGATCTCAGAATAACAAAAACTACTGTTTAAGAAATTTTGAATAATAGTTTGGGCAGGACTTGCGTGTGTCCGAAATTCATTCTGAAATTGCTCACAATCGAGCAGAAAAACCTTCACTGGTCCTAAGGTAATCCTCATTTGCTTTCAATAATCATTTGCTTAACTTCTATATCAAAATGGAAGTTAGGGAGCAACTAAAAAATGTTTTTTGATGGGATGACCAATACCTCAAATGAAAGATCTTGAAATTCTACCTTCAATTGAACGTATATTGGCTGGAGTCCACTTTTTCACTCTTCTTCCTCGTTATCCAAGACCTTTAAAATTAGTTGTCTTACAAAGAGGTTGTTAATAGTCTTTTACTTACCCCCACAAACCCAAGAGGAAAAAAAATATTTTCAAAATTTAAGGTCAGCAGTACTTCTGAGACACCCAGTATATTGTGCAGTACCATACAACACTATAATAAACACCAATAAACTAGCAAAAGTGAGACAGGAGACGCTCAGTGAAATGCGTCGTCAGTACTAATGGTGTATCAAGTTCATGACATCAACTCATTGTGTACATAACCATAATGAGTTACGGGTATACCAAACATTTTTGTTAAACTAAGATACAAATTTCCGGTTCACACCGGGTCGAAACATTACTTACACTATTAAAGTCTTAAAATATTTGCGACTCCCTGAGGAAAGCCACCTGCAGTAAACAGATGTTAAGCAGAAATAGATTCTGACACATTTGACTGAACAATTTACCATTAAAAAGAGGGAGAGTTTACATTTTCCTTATCGGCAGTAAGCATCAACTGCACACTTCACAGATTGTTCATTGTGAAAATGGAGTGTGCACAATAGAAACCCTTTTGTGCAACACACTCACTAAAATGTGGCTCTGTAGTGAATCTTACTAGTGTGAATTTTACTGATTAAATTGTTTTGAGCTTCCTATATTATTAATTGTCTCCTATATTATTAATGGTTTTGAAAACAAAGAAGAGATATGCACTTTATTGTTGGACCTTAGTAAAGCTTTTGACATTGTACCTCACTCAGAACTCATTGAAAAGCTTAACCATTATGGACTCGGAGATGTTGAACTATCTCTTTTTAGTTCTTACTTGTCTGATAGGTACCAGTTTGTCAAACTAAGTGGCCAGAACTCTGATCTCAAGAGAGTGACTAGGGGGGTTCCCCAGGGCTCTGTCCTGGGCCCCTTTTTGTTCGTCGTCTTCATTAATGACCTCCCAAAATTTCTACCAAACAAGAGTATCTTATATGCTGACGACACTACTTTGATGTGTTCTAGTAAACTTCCTGAGCTTAATCTTGTTATGATGGACTATATGAAAGAGAGATCCTACCTTTGGTTTACTGCAAATAGTCTAAGAGTTAATGAGGATAAGTCAGAGGAAATAATATTTAACCTAGGTGTCAACTCTGTAAATAAGTCTGTTAAGTTACTAGGTCTCCATCTTGACTCAAGGCTTACATGGAGAGCACATACTGATGCCTTGTGTGCTCGTCTATGTAGAGTTATCTTTTTACTTAAGAAACTTAAACTTTGTACTAGTTGTAATTTAGTTTTAAAGGCTTATTTTGCTCTTTTCCACTCTCACCTTCTGTATGGCACCCTTCTCTGGGATGGATCTAGTGGTGCTAAAGAGGTTTTCTTGTGCCAAAAGAGGGCTGTGCGTACAATTTTTAATATTAGCTATAGTGACACCTGTAAACCATATTTTATAGAATATGATATACTTACGCTTCCTTCAATTTTTATCTTACAAATTTTATCGTATGTAAAAGAAAACTTAGAATTATTTAATTTAAGAAGCTCAGTCCACAATCATTATACTAGAAACCAACATTCTATTGATCAGACGTTTGCTAGACTATCTAAAACACACGGTGCATATCTTTATTTAGGCGTAAAACTCTTTAATAAGTTACCATTAGTTGTAAGAGACATTTCATGTAAAGATTTTAAGAATTCAATGACTAAATGGTTAAAAGGAAAAGCTTTTTATTCTGTAGAAGAATTTTATTCCTGTAGTATAAGTGATTGCATTTTCATGTAAATTTTGCTATGTTGATTTTTATGTGCCATGTGATTTATAAACTCTTTTGTTGTAGGCTATTTTAATTTTAATTTAATTTTTGATGTTAAATTTTAATTTTGAATTTTGAATTTTAAATTTAAATTTTGATTTTAATTTTTAATTTATTTATGTGCTCCTATATGTTGGTCATATTTATATATTTATTTAGGCCTACTAGTGCTATTCTGACGTTGTCAATACATTGTTTTGTGGGATGACAATAAAGATTCTTGATTCTTGATTCTAAAGTATTATAAGGAGATAGTGTGAATGTGTAAAATTCCCATGTTGTCCATATAAGGGAAATTCACAGGTCATTGTTGTGTATTACAAGAATATATTTGGCTAAGTTTTGTATGTAGTTTTGATGTTAAGCAATATTGTATCAAAGTAAATGTGACGATTATTTTCCAAAATATGAATGTTAAAACCAGAAAGTCATGGTTATTGTTGTGTCTTGTGTTGCGTCATGAAACTAACGGTAATTATTTATTATTTTTTGTGATCTTTTTACGAATCATGCTTTTCTTATGTGCTAAAAATATGTAGAAATAATGTGTCACCTTCTCGGAAGTCCAACGTTTAAGCTCTTTCTCCCTCTCAGTAGCCTGCTCGATCTCCTGCTGCACGCGCTGTGTGGCAGGTGACACACGTGTGTTAGCTGCACGCCGCACAGGCTCCACCTTCTTTTCAGGTTCCTGTACATGCAAAAACTTACATCATTCTAAATCCCATTTTTCTGAAGAAGAATGTCACATTGGACGGAGACATGCATATGCTGAGTGTCCGTACTTTTGTGGATTCTAGACCTGGCCTGTGAAAACAATAGTACAAGTAAAATAAAGGGCCAAATTATTACTATGTATATTAAGTCCTTACAAATGTATTGTAGTTTGTACTCAAAACCACAAGTTGCATTGTTTTTTAGTACTTCAGCATTTAAAGTTAAATATATGAACATTACATGTAAATTAACATGAATAATCACTGTGAAATATTGTACTAATATTTATTGCAAAGAATACTGTAATGTATAATGTAAAAGTATAGATCCTTTCAATTACACCCACTAAAGTGCCAGTCCTTTGCCACCTAGATGAGCTGTAGTTCTCTGTCTTGTTATATTTACACGTGCTATTATAATTTTAATAAAAGAACATCTTGATGATCTAATAGCTACTCAAAAGACGAGTCAAGACGTGTCTCAAAACAAGACAAATGAGATCTGTAACTAAGTACCGGATAGAAGTACTAGAAGATACTGAATTTATATAACTGTAGAATGACTAATCTTAAGGTTATAGCTCGAGGTTGAATATACACAAAATATAGCTACAAAGCTAGAATTTCTTGTACAATAGTTTCCCTGAAATAAATTAATGATACAAGTAAATCAAACATTGTTCGGAATCAGCTGATTGCCAAGAATATTTTCTTGAAAAACTGAACATAATTTCAGTTATAAATTATTTGAAAAAACTATTACTAAAATTAAACAGTGTGTACAATAAATGATTCCTTTAAGTAAAGGAATTATAATTTAGTAAAATTTTAGCGTACATAAACAAACAAATTGTGAGGATTTCCAAGTCATAAATTATTTACTATACATACAATTATAATAACAACAAAAACCTTTCACACTTTACTACAAAATCAATAATTTTATAGAATAAATATAATATGATATAGAATAAAGAATAGGAACTCTTTAAAAGTACAAATTGTTAAATTTCAGTATATAATGTTTCAAATTAAATTATTTTCATTTTTCGGAGAGAAAATATTGTTGGCAATAGACAGATCATGAAATTAGATGAATTTACTAATGTCATAAATTGATTCCAATAGAAAACAATTAAAGAAATTCTAGTTTTTGTAAATATCAGTTGGTAAAATATTCATATAAAAGGCATGTTTTGTGATTTTCACAAAGTGGTTTTATTTCAAAAATTAAGCAAGCTTTATTGAGGTCATATCAAGAACACTGTGTATGTGTATGTATAGAAACACAAACTGTATGTATATAAACATTTAGTTGTCTATTGCATTATGTTCATTAACATTTTACACATATGATCAAGATGTATAAAAAGGATAACTTGGTTAACCAAAGCAACATTACTACAATCTTAGAAACTAGATAACGAATTTGATAGGTAAAATAGAAACCTATGTAAAAGTTTACTTGAATTTTGCTGTAGAAAGTTGAGATTTTTCATCAAGAAAATTTAGTTTATAATTTGACCTATCCATCCCTCATGAGAAAACATTACACTGAGCAATAAAAAACCATGATAACTTATTTAAATGTTTATTGGTTCTTAACATTTAAGCAGTTTAAGTTTGTATTTAGGATTGATAAAAATGTTGTCCATGATAACTTGTTGTAAAATAAATTGTTTTCATGATATTTAAATTTTGTATTTTTACTCTAATTTTGAAAGAGATGAAGATAACGATTTATACTTTTGTAATAAGGCAGTTGATAGTGTAGTAAATAAAAAAAGTGTGAATTTGGAACTTCCAATACTTAAAAAAATAAATTTTGCGTTACAATACACACAGGGCGAATGAAAACTAAGTGTTTTATACATTTTTAACACACATCTCACATTTTCAATCCCAATAAATAGCTGAGGAAAATCCATAAACACCCTATAGAAAAGACTTGTGTTTGAAGTAGCTTTACTTACTGGATTAAATCAAACCATTCGAAAGCTGATGCTGAAATAAATATTTTTTTAACTGGAAATAAGTGAAAATCATCATGAAAATCAAACTTTTTATTAAGGAAAGAATATTAACTTGAAACAAAGAGAAGCTACTGTTACAAGAATTTTTGCGTTAATCACCGACTCATCTAGTATAAAACTTGTTTTCCTCAAATGAAGGGCAAATTGGATAGTTATCCTTCATCATAAATTGATTGTTACTAGTTTTTTCATGATCCTTATTATTAATAGTTTTTCTGTGTGAGGCTCCATTATTGTTTCTGACACAGGCAAACAATCAATAATTTATTTAGAAATGGTACGCATAAAAAATATTTTTAATACTTGAATCCAGTAAGCAAAAGAACAACACACTTTACCCATGTAGAAGTAATTGCTAATGGAAGTAGGTGCTACTGAAGTCAAATTTGGTACAGAAAGAACAAACACTTCGAGTTTCTTTTTTCCAAAATAGAAAAAACTCACGACAATTTTTCAAAGGAAAACTGATAACAACACAGTACCAACACGAAACAGCTGAATATCTGAATATAACACAAAGAGAGGCGTAGAACAGTGGTACCAACGTAAACTCCAGATACGTCATTTAAACAAGGAACTGCTCACAATTTTACATTTGCTGTACAAATATTGTCGTTTGCAAACTACAATGATTAACATTTAAAACTTCTAGAACATCATTACTTCATACCTCCATAACAGTAAGGGTATACGAACTAAACAATACCCAAGGTATTACACAAAAGCACTGAACAATGTCTTCTAAACGAATAAATAACTATTCTGAATGTGGGAGAAACACAGAGTAACTGCTTCCAGCACAGTAAATGCAGATGAATGCAGAATGCAAAGAGTGTTTCACACCAGTTTGTATTGACAATAGTTTACGCAGGAAAGAGGCTCTTTGCTTGTTGAAGGTTAGAAGCGGCTGACAGATTTTATGTGGGAAACTAAGAGCAGTTGTCATAGGTTAGGGATAGCTGACCACTACTGCTTCTTTCCACACAGTACAAGTGCTATACTAACAGAATAATCCCAACAGCATTTCATACACAAATAGTTCTCTTCGTTCATTCTAAATTCACAACCATGCAGCTTTGTTCCTGTTATTACTATACCTATAAATATCACACTTTAAAATAAAAATGTTAAGAAATTTAAAAGTCCTTGTTTACAGAAATATTCAAAATTAGAAGTTCTGTTGCTACTATTTTTTAGAGAAATATAAAATGACGTTCTGTAACGTCAATACTGTTTAGTAGCCAACACATGTTTGCGAATGGGTTAAAACTTCAGATCCTAAGATTGTAATCTTTTGTTGTTGTGGGAACAAACTATGGGTAAACAATTAAGATTCCCTAACAACCAGTACTGGGAGTGGGAAATACAAATGTAGGACTAAGTAGTTCAGTTCAGTAGTTCATTTGATGGGCACAAAAAATCAAGTTACGTAAAATATATTTTTTTTTGAATACTGAGATACTAATGAAAAATCCTTCTAAGCACATGTTAAACTATTGTAATAAGAATACAAGGGGTAAGCGCACTCGTTTTAACACAGGGTTTGTTCAGTTAACTTTAATCTAAATAACTTGTAAACGTCACATCGGTGTATCGTTCCAACAATCGGTGACCGACACGGACATTACAGTCAAATTTTGCTGTGATAAAGCCACTTTGTTTACAAACGATCTATTGACTAGTGTATCAAGTTCAATAATACTTCGATACTCAAGCTGTATTTGACGTTGTTGTTGAAAAATGCAGTTTTTTTCATACAGTTAGGAATAGATATTTAATATATACAGAGTGTGTTCCGTTGTTCAATGCAGTTTTATTCGTACAAAACTAAAACAATCGTTCATACTAATGATCTTTCCGAAAACAAACGAAAAAAGTATTCTACCTACTATTTGAGAAAGATTAAATTTTTATATTCATTTCGTACTTTACAAAAATAGACTTTTATTAAAATAACGATATATTATTAAATAGGGTTCTTTGCTAACAGAGGTTATCTAGTTGGCAGTTGTTGGGTTAAAAAAGTTGGCTAGAAATTCCAGTGGCATTGACAAACTGTTACTTTGTTGTGACTAGACTTTGAGCACTTACCGCAGGTGGAGGAGTGGGGATGACCGCTGGTGGGATGCTGGTAGAGGGCGACACTGCCAGGGGAATTGCAGAGATACGCTTCTCTCGTCTCAACTCCTCCTCCCTCTCTCGTGCAAGTCTGATTTCCCTCTCAATCGGGGTCTCTTTTTCATGTCTAAAAATGTGTTCAATTCGGATTTAATATATCATGAGAACAGTGTATCATTGAACATTTAACAATAGTCAATTTACATGACATATTAGTGTATTGTGAGGAACAATAATATTTTATTGCTATTGAACAAATTATTATTTGTACAACATTTTATTTTGAAGTGTTTGATATTCTGTAAAAGTTCCAAATAGCTCATGTGAATAAAGTGTAGTACATTTACAAATATTTTAACTGTAGGATTACCTTGATAGGTATTTATACTATTTGTAACAAAATTAAATTTGTCATTAATAAAAAGTACTTGCTAAACTGTAAAAATAATTTTGCTTGAATTAACTATCTCTAGTTACTCTACTTATATTCCTAACAATACATTTTATTTTTAAGGCTTAGTAACTTTTATTACATTTTCATCCCAAAAATCAAGTGCACACACACTAATAAGAAACCAAAACTTTTGAAAAAAAAAGTAACATTACTGCAAGCTAAAATACTGTATTTTATTAATTAATTAAATAGCTTCATGAGCATAGTATAATCATTTACGTGTTTTGTGAAAATGTCTCCATTAAAAACCAAAAAAATTATTTTCCACAGCAAGAAAGAAAAACTCAAATTCATAAAGTTATTAAATATTAAAAAATGCCTCTGTAATGCTTAAAGTGGTCCATTCCTTCCATAATATGGTACTATAGAACCATCAATAAGGCAGGAGTTGACGGCTAGAACTAATAAGAACTTGCACTAACTACGTTTATTGGGACAAACCTAACCTGTCATGGGAAAGTAAGGACAACATTTCTAATACATATTCATTGAAATACATCATGAACCGTTTAGTACATAAGTGGTAATAAATAGCTAGGAGGTACCTGTGGGTAACAAATGAAAAAATTTAACTTATGACAGAACAGGTATCATGAAATATCTCATTCCAAACCAGTCTCTTTCTCTTGCAATTGTTACTACAATTAAACTATACCACACATTTTCAATGAACAAAATATTATTGTATGCAGATATTTATGAAAGAATCTAAACTCAAATTTGAAAAATAATTAATTGTGTGTGATTAAAAACCGGACTGGTAACAATCAATTAACATAAAAAGAGAGAAATAGCATAATATGTGAAAGTAAAAATAAGTTTGAGATTTACTACTAATTCATATTATCTACATTAAAAGGGATGAAATCTGGCAATACATTAAAACAAGGTAACAAATAGTTCAAAATGACCCATTAATGCAATTTAGGCTAAGTGATACTCAAGCAGTGTTAAACCCCAATGCAGTGTTAGTCATGAACGATGAATGATATGTTCTAAGTATGGTTAGGTTAAGTAACATTCAGGTAGTATTAAACAACAATCACAGTAATAATTTTATTCGTGAACTGATTAAGGTTTCACTCAAGTACCATGTGTTACAATTACCAGCGATAAACGCCATTCAGGTGCAAGTGATAATCGTTGACTGATATTCTGCTCATCTGATTTAGGTTATGTAATACTCAGGTAGTACTAAACACCAATCACTGTGCTGGTGTTAGTCATGACCTGACTGATATTCTGCTCATGTGATTTAGGTTATGTAATACTCAGGTAGTACTAAACACCAATCATTGTGTTAGTGTTAGTCATGACCTGACTGATATTCTGCCCATGTGATTTAGGTTATGTAATACTCAGGTAGTACTTAACACCAATCACTGTGCTGGTGTTAGTCATGACCTGACTGATATTCTGCCCATGTGATTTAGGTTATGTAATACTCAGGTAGTACTAAACACCAATCATTGTGTTAGTGTTAGTCATGACCTGACTGATATTCTGCCCATGTGATTTAGGTTATGTAATACTCAGGTAGTACTAAACACCAATCACTGTGCTAGTGTTAGTCATGACCTGACTGATATTCTGCCCATGTGATTTAGGTTATGTAATACTCAGGTAGTACTAAACACCAATCATTGTGTTAGTGTTAGTCATGACCTGACTGATATTCTGCCCATGTGATTTAGGTTATGTAATACTCAGATAGTACTTAACACCAATCACTGTGCTGGTGTTAGTCATGACCTGACTGATATTCTGCCCATGTGATTTAGGATATGTAATACTCAGGTAGTACTAAACAACAACCTCTGTGCTAGTGTTAGTCATGACCTGACTGATATATTGCTCATGTGATTTAGGTTATGTAATACTCAGGTAGTACTAAACACCAATCACTGTGCTGGTGTTAGTCATGACCTGACTGATATTCTGCTCATGTGATTTAGGTTATGTAATACTCAGGTAGTACTAAACACCAATCACTGTGCTAGTGTTAGTCATGACCTGACTGATATTCTGCTCATGTGATTTAGGTTATGTAATACTCAGGTAGTACTAAACACCAATCACTGTGCTAGTGTTAGTCATGACCTGACTGATATTCTGCTCATGTGATTTAGGTTATGTTGTATTCAGGCAGTGTTAAAAAGCAATCTCAGATTTAGTATAAGCTTTACATTTTGCTCGTATTTAATATCTCATCACATCAATTGCTGAAGAAACCTTGAAGAGCAGTCAACAGGACAAGTCAGGAACTGTCAGACCTAGCATGCCCACCATTGCTTTCCCAATGACAGAGCTGGAACCAACGACCGAGAGTGAACTTCGGAGGATCGTCGGTGCAATGAAGAGCAAGACCTCATCAGGACTTGACGAGTACTCTTCTAAGATCGTCAAAACCTGTCTACACGAACTGATGGTGCCTTTGTTTCACATAATAAACCTTAGCCTTGTCGGTGGTCGCTTTCCCAGTAGACTGAAAACCGCCAAAGTAATTCCTTTGCACAAGAAAGGAAACAAGCACGAGCTTGGGAGTTTCAGACCAATCTCCCTGGTGTCTACCTTTTCCAAGATCATCGAGAAGGTCGCTCTGGCCAGGATTGAAGATCACCTGAAGAAAAACAACATCGACTTAGAGAACCAACACGGCTTTCGTAAGAAGAGGTCAACGATGACAGCTCTGGTTGAGTTGGTGGAGAGCATCCTTGAACACCTTGAGGATGGTGATGATATTGTCAGCATCTACCTTGACTTAAGTAAAGCCTTTGATTGTCTCAGTCACGATCTCATTTTGCGCAAACTGGAAAACCTTGGATTTAAAAACGCGGCTTTGTCCTGGTTTGAAAGTTACCTGCGGGGTCGGGGACCAACTCGTTAAACTGAGGCAGAAGATCAATGGAACACTTACGGCTGTCAGATCATCTTTACTCCCAGTGACCAGGGGCGTGCCTCAGGAATCCGTCCTTGGCCCGGTCATCTTCATACTTTTCACCTTAGACCTTCCGGCGCACATAGAGAACTTTGCCAAAACGATCATGTATGCCGATGACACGGTATTGGTGGCAGCCAACAGAAATGTCGAAGAGCTAGAATTGAGGTCATTCATATCCCTCGAGCTTGCCGTCGAATACTGTTCTGGAAATGATCTAGTGTTCAATGAAGGTAAAACCAGACAGCTCATAATGGGCAAGAACAAAGAAGAAGTTGCTGGAATCCCTAACATCGATTCTGTTCAAGCCATTAAACATCTAGGGATTACACTGGATGTCAATCTTAAGTGGGATGAGCACGTCGAGGTCCTCTGCAGGAAGCTGAGCAGTAGTATTTATGCCCTGAGACGCATTAAAGCTGTCAGCACAACAGAGGCGGTTAAAACTGCCTACTCGGCTCTTCTGGACAGCCACATAAAGTATGGCATAGTGCTCTGGGGTGCCACAGCACAACGCAATTTGCAGCGGGTTTTAGTGCTGCAGAAAAAGGCTGTGCGTGTGATGGCTGACTTGGGGTGGAGG
The DNA here is from genome assembly GCF_021130785.1 of Homalodisca vitripennis. NCBI lineage: Eukaryota > Metazoa > Arthropoda > Insecta > Hemiptera > Cicadellidae > Homalodisca > Homalodisca vitripennis. The sequence goes on from NC_060215.1 coordinate 139,007,020, forward strand.
GTGAGTTGCAGGCGGGCGTTTGTTGAGTGGGAAATTCTTACTGTAATAAATGCCTACATTCTAGAAGTGGTGACAACAGCCTGCAGAATCAGTCCACCAAGAAATGAAGACCTCCCACCAACACTACACTCGTCGTGCCCGTGACTTCAACCTACCAACGCATCACAGCAGAAGATTTGAAGGCAAGCCCTCTTACATTGGCGCCAAACTGTTTAACCATCTGCCAGAGAATATTAAGATGTCCAACCCTGAGAAGCTGAAGGCGGTGCTACACCATTGGCTCCTGATCAACCCCTTCTACAGTGTGGAAGAGTACCTGGACTGTCACAACCGTGACTCCTAACTGTGAACTTTTTTTAATTTTTTTAACTGTATGTCTTTTATCAGTTTTAAAAAATGTTTTGTTTGACGCCATTTCAATCTTGAAGATTGTCAATAAGATTTCTCTCTCTCTCTCTCTCTCTCTCTCTCTCTCTCTCTCTCTCTCTCTCTCTCTCTCTCTCTCTCTCTCGTGACACATTCTGTGATAGTCACACAGTGTAAAAAGCCAATCACAGAGCTAGTGTTAATCATGATCATACTTGGTATTCTGCTCAAGTAACTTGGGTTATGTAATATTCAGATGATGTTACGCAGCAGTCACTGTGTTAGTGTTAGTCATATCTTAATTTATTCCTTGCTGTAACAAAAATGTCATTTGGAAAATTTACCTGTATTTTTTAATTTATTAAAGCAACCCACTTTCCGAACAAGCCTCATACTTACAATTAGGGGAAGGGGGGTTTGATGTTTATTGTCCAACACAGTCTCAAAGCTCAATATGGCTTCTCATTACAAACAATTCTCGGTTGCTTGTCCTTATGATGAGGACAGGCTTGCTTTGATTAAGAAAATCATCGCTTTAATGTTCCAAAAAGAGGATAGTTAAAGACTAATAGCAATTTAAAACAGTAACTTGTGAGTTGCGTGAAATAAAATCCGAATACTTTTTTACCACCTCCTGAATAATGATGCTGTTATTCCTGCATAAATGTTTTTCATATTGAGGACCTCAAAAATTGTGCAATGCATTTATTTCTGACAACATGGAGAAATAGAACATGAAGTCTGTGATCTCTGGTCTGAATTTGGATAAAGGCAACTGGACCTAGGCTTAAAGAAGATGTATCCTTCCTACTGTAGACAGCTATGCTTAACATAACTGCTTCAAAGCCAACACTTTTACACTTATTTTATTCAGGAAGATGAAAATTCCTGAAAGGATCCAGAATGTGTGGACGATTATAGTGTACCAAATTTTTCAGAATTGGAAATTCAAATTTTGATCTAGATTTTATAAAATCATCCTAGCTGAAACTCTATAATTTGGTATAAACAAGAAATAAACAGAGGTGACATAGATCTAAACGGATGCACAAAAATACAGAATGTATAAGTTTTGAGCATTTGAAAATTTTAAAAAATTAATGAGAGAGTAACACTTTTGGAAGAGACATAATACAATTTTAAAACAAAGAAAAACTGTTGACTCCTCAAACAGGCACAGAATTAAAAAGCTGTATTTGACAGATCTTAGATTCTAGACACACCAAACTCAAAGCTACAACCTCCAACAAATAATGTGTTGAAGTGTCTAGCACGTATAGATACCAACTACTACACAAGGCCTGTAAGTTTTTATTTTAAGTCCACACCGAACCTTGATTTTTAACCTGTAAATAAGAATGACATTTTAAGGTACAATAATGATATTAGCTGTGAGTAAGCTAGCACAAGGCAGAGGCAGATTAGTGAGTTAGTATGAACATATCAACGGTGAGAGAAGCCTTACCCGGACTCACACTCTGAGTTCCGCACCTCCACTTCGAGGGGTTCAGGTATCAGGGATTGGTCTTTCAAAACACTTGGAGTATTGGTCCTAAGTAATGTTCACAATTACTACAATGTTTCGCTACACACTAGTAATGTTTTACAGATCTTATTAGAGTACAGTGGAGCAAATATTTAAGAATTATTCACAGAAAATCGCACAAAACGATTCAGTATTGTCCCTGTTAAAGATATTTCTACATCCAGAATCTGCTTTGCAGTTTTCATAAATTGGCAATACTCTAATCCCCATAGTTTTCTGATAACATTTTTTTAGATTTCCAAATTTCTACATTTGATTTTGAGTTTCAATGCAGACTCAGAATATATTACTTAAAGTATTATCAAAGCACGTTTGTTTTGGCCCTGTTGTGAATTATCGCCTAAAGTGTTGTGTGCTTAATATGTCTCTCAATCTGAGATTAACAGTTTGATTGGTGAGATCTCTTTACCAAAGAGTGTAAAACCGCAGATACCTGTGTAGTAATAGAGTAATGTACATTTCAAAGCTGAATACTCAGCTAAATTCCCGATAGTTCGCAATTGTTGCTTCGTTTCGTCTAATATTGATAAATAATAAAAATCACTATCCGAATCAATTGCAAATTGTAGTAGAATTTAGTGAGTAAAATTAATACAAGTGAGAAGTGGTTGATTTTTGTGAAATTTGTTTATAATTTTATTTCAATTCAAAGAATACAAAATAAGTAAATGGTTGAATGCGAAATTATGTTTGCTGATATAAATAATCAATACATGATACTGAAACTTCCCAATTTTAATTTTGAGTTTTTTGAAGATCGCTCTAAGTTAACTGTTAACCATTTTACAAACTAGTGCAAGAAAATAGTATTACATCTTTGTAACTTCTCCTGAACCAAAAACTTAATACAGTTACATTTCAAGAGCCGAGAAAAGAACCTGAACACTGACCAAACGGCTGGATAGAACTGGTGATCCTTCACTTGTCAGTAGGATACTCAGGTAGGCAGAACCCATTAGTCATAAACCCATTGGAATTTTTAAAGTGCTGACATTTATCAGAATTTTTTAATGTAAGTGTTTATTGTAGTTGATTGATAAGACCCGATCTATCCGATTTATAAGTGACAGATAAGATTGTAAGTCTACATGGTATTTTGTGACTGAATCCATTGATGAAATCAGGTTTGTCAATCACTAGAGTGGAGGTAATTGGAAAATCTAAAGATATTGTTCATAAACTAACCGTCATAGATCGGTTGTAAGTACTGTACGTTGCAGTAAGATAAATTAAAAAAAAAAATGAACAAATAAAAACTAGTAAAAAATTACCTGAAGTTCTTGGTTTTGTCTCATTGAAAACTTTGATTTCAGGTATCATTCAATGGCTCATCGCGTTAAACGTATCTAAGTTACTCACTGCCCCTGCAGTTTGGGGAAGTGGGAGGAACCTTTTAAAAAATTCTTCAAAAACGTCCTCAGAGAGTTATTACTCCCAAAATAAGATTAAGGGGAGGTGAGACTATTGGTACTTCGGTATATCTCTGTATAAAACGAATGAGTGAATTCTTTATTTTACCACATAAACTTGGGACTATATGGTCCTCTCTTATACTTAACCTGTAGGGTGCTGTTCTGTGTTACAGACATATACTGAGTGGGTTATCTTGTGCAGCAAGATAATTGTTACCCAAATCGTATAAATATTACTGGAGTAGTTATTACAAAGAATAAAGCTCTTTTTATGAAACCAACTTAAATACAGACATTAGAAACATGGTTGCTGATTATGACATTTTAAGCGGTTACAATGAACCAAAGAGTAGGGAAGTAAATATTAATAAACTAAGTATATTGAGACTCTGTCAAATTCAGAACAGCTGTATTTTTGTGTGTTTATGATTTTCAACCCTGATTTTAGAACCACGAGGATTTAAAATTTTCCACAAACATTTCTACCATTTGTTGTAAAAATGGACCTTATATGTCTACACAACCTACTGAATTCGAAATTACTTTTTCTGTAGATTGCTTGCTTAGTGATCTCATAATTACAAGATCTCATACTTAGTTGCACCATTCATTGTGTTCCCAGAGCTTCTTTGAAGAAAACTTTGTATTGTTCATATTAATTTTGTTTAGTCTGAGGTAGTTAATATATTAAGTACAACATTACGGTTCATTTTTAGTATGTTTTTTCGATTAGTGGAAAATTCTACAGTTATATGAACGGCTGAGGCATTTGAATTTATAGTACTGCTACTTTACTACAATTAAACAAACACCAGGTTAAATTACAACGACAAAAGCTTTGACAATGGTGCCCACAACACAATTAAAGCTGCTGTGAAATGTATTATGCTTCAATTAAAAGTAAATAATTTGTGTATGAAATAAAGCGAGTGAAAAAAATAAGTCAGAATTTTTAGTGATTAAATGTTTGGCCAAAACAAAATAATACCTAACAAATCAAAATTTTGTTGGATTAATTTTGTCAGCAAGCAGCACAAAAAGTCATACACATACACAACTAATAGGCACAAAACAAATCACAAATACACACAAAACCGCAACACTTACGATCAAAACGTCACTAAGGACCAGTAGGCTGCAAGAAAAAGTAAATTTTAGTAAGAAATGTTTTTTAAGCCAACAGGATCGTTTTGATCCTCCTATGCAAGAAAATATTATTGGAGCGATATAAGAATATAATAAAATTGAAATTGATCAAGTTAAATTTATATAAATAAACAGTTTAGAAAAACACAAATTCAACTTACTTGACAAACGTGAGAAGGTCAATGTCTTCAGGCTCGTCCAAGGGCTTAACTGGCCCGAAAGTCTGTCGGCGTTCAGTTTTCGTCATAGTTAGATCAGGATGAGAAGCAAAGCCTGAGCCTGAGCTGTGCCCAGAACTCATAGAATCCAAGGACTGTGTTCGGTGATGGGAAGTGATTCCCGCTGGTCCGACAGGGCTGGTGACACGGCTGGAACAAACAAACCGCTCATTCTTCTTCTTGAATAGCAGAACAGAGGGTGACCACTATAAGACCTCTAGAGTTGGTAACTTGGCTAGAATATACTAACTGTGCAGTCATCTTGAGTAAGGGGAGGACTGTGAATGATTGTCACAGAATGCAAAGGACTGATGACATAGGTGGAACAGAAAAACTGTGTAGTCTTTATGAATGAGAGTAGGTCTGAGGATGAATGAAACTGTATGTAAAGGGCTGATGCCACGGGAGAAACAGGTATACTGCAGTCTCCTAGATTGAGAGTAGGTTTGAGGATGATTGAAACTGGATGTAAAGGGCTGATGCCACGGGAGAGACAGGTATAGTGCAGTCTCCTAGATTGAGAGTAGGTTTGAGGATGATTGAAACTGGATGTAAAGGGCTGATGCCACGGGAGAGACAGGTATACTGCAGTCTCCTAGATTGAGAGTAGGTTTGAGGATGATTGAAACTGGATGTAAAGGGCTGATGCCACGGGAGAGACAGGTATACTGCAGTCTCCTAGATTGAGAGTAGGTTTGAGGATGATTGAAACTGGATGTAAAGGGCTGATGCCACGGGAGAGACAGGTATACTGCAGTCTCCTAGATTGAGAGTAGGTTTGAGGATGATTGAAACTGGATGTAAAGGGCTGATGCCACGGGAGAGACAGGTATACTGCAGTCTCCTAGATTGAGAGTAGGTCTGAGGATGATTGAAACTGGATGTAAAGGGCTGATGCCATGGGAGGAACAGATAAACTGCAGTCTCCTAGATTGAGAGTAGGTCTGAGGATGGTTGAAACTGGATGTAAAGAGCTGATGCCATGGGAGGTACAGATAAATTGCAGTCTCCTAGATTTAAAGTAGGTTTGAGGATGGATGAAACTGGATGTAAAGGGGCCGATGCCATGGGAGGAACAGATAAATTGCAGTCTCCCAGAAAGAGAGTAGGTCTGAGGATGATTGCCGCTGGATGTAAAGGGCTGATGCCATATTTTATAAATATATTTCTCATTACTTTACACTACATTCTTGGAAAGGAAATAACAACCATAAAAAACAAAATAAAATATTTTATATTAAATGAGGTAAAGAGCAACCTAAAAAAACTCTGAAAATACTAAAAAATAAATGCATTTACCTAGAACTACTTGCAATCAGTTCTAGCAAATCATCACAGAAATACATACAACTATTTTCCCCCATAAACAATACCTTTTAAGAACAAGAAGAAAACAAAAATAAAAAAAAACTATTAAAATGTAAAACTCACACAATAAGAGAAATCTTAATTGCAAATACATTTCAATGAGAACAGTGTATTTTAAGTATTTTAACGTTATTTTCTGTGAAGTCAATACGTGTTTCAAAAGTTAAAATTGGTTAAATCTTGATTATAATCTATCGTTGAAAAAATAAGTGAGATTATGTCTACAAATTCTAGAATCTCCTTAAAAGATACAGATAAAAAGAAAGGACATAAGTTTGAACTAAAACAAATATATTACCCTAATTTTGAGATAGTACAATGGTTTCACAATTCTAAGTTATAAATAGATGGTTGCCGCCTCAATTCCTTTGGGTTTTAGGCTTTAATTTGTTTACACTTTTAATGTTTGTATAACATTTTTTCATTCAAATTTGATAATACCATCTGTCCTAAATTAATACAATATATAGTGTAATAAGAACTGTAATACAAGTGCAACAACATTTTCAACACACAAGTGGAATAATAAATATTGTTATGTTACATAATTTATTTATAATTAGTCAAATAATAAGAGATATTATAATGTTATTGTATTTTAATCATGAAAATAATACTACTCTTTTAAAAAATTCCAGTACATAGTCATTACAGCAGAATGCCTTGAGCTTTATCACAGGTACTAGAGTGATAAGAGGCTCACTATCAGACAAATTGGAAGGACTGTACCTATAATGTTCAAGGTCACCTGCCCACCTCAGCTTTAATGTTTGTTACATGAGTCAGTGAGTCATTGTTTCTTGCATGAGTCAAAACACAATCAGTTAGAGGTTTTAATCCTTATCTCGAGGTATAAAACTTTCATTAGCGTTTATTGGAACTGAAGTCCATAAAATGGTAGAGTAATTGGGGACACAATACGATTCTGTCATAGTTACGTACATCGTGACACATGGAAGATGGTGGCACTCTGGCAACCCCCCCTCCCACGCCACATTTGTATTATAGTACAATGTGCCAACACGGTCACCTCCTGAGCGGATGAGGTTGAAAAACGACTTTGTTGTTACTTATTCTACATAACTAGGAATCTTAAAATACTCACCGTAGGCCCCAACTTGAAACAACACTAAAATACTGCACCGGATAAAAAACTGTCACTGAACACTGAGTAATGAACAAGAAACGTCTACTTATCGTATGGCCATCCGTGAAAATGTACAGGTACTAGGCTGAAATTTTGCAAGACAGATATGCTTTGATAAAGTCAATAAGCCCATGATAAGGTTATCTAATCCATCCACTAGAAAGAATCAATAGTGACATCATTTACACCGCAGTATCTGCAGTCCAAATTAAACTATTACAATGTCTAACTCAATTTTTCTTATGACTAAGTTCAATTACTTAGTACAAATTCTACTACGAAGTACTTCAAAATTTAGACAATCATTGCAGTTATGTATGGAATTTGGATGACATAAAAATTTTTTTAGTGGAAAAACACACAATTTTACCATACTATTTTTATTTGTTTGTAGCTTAAAATGACAACTTACATTATAACATTTAATTTAAAGTTTTTGATAATACCAACTAAATACAGTCTGAATGTCATAATATTCTACCATACCATACTATGATAAGTAAATGTTGTTTTTATTGCACTTCTCATTAAAAGGATGGCTTCTCTACGCTGGATGCAAAGTAATATTGTAATCAATGCATGTATTAATGTTGAAACAAATTGTATTATCCTTTTCCATCCTACAACACCTTGAGGATAGGATTACTCTTAGGAGTAAAACAATCTTCTCAAAATAATTCTTTGATATATCACTAATAAGTACACTTAAGTTTTAGTTTCTGGCATAACTATATTTTTCTGTATTTAAGCATAAATTGTCATGGAAATCTTCCATATTACCAGCAGCTGCAAGATCAAACAGTACATCCTCTCTATTACCAGCTGCAAGATCATATAGGATATCCTCTCTATGACCAGCTGCAAGATCAAACAGTACATCCTCTCTATGACCAGCTGCAAGATCATATAGGACATCCTCTCTATGACAAGCTGCAAGATCATATAGGACATCCTCTCTATGACCAGCTGCAAGATCATATAGGACATCCTCTCTATGACCAGCTGCAAGATCAAACAGTACATCCTCTCTATGACCAGCTGCAAGATCATATAGGACATCCTCTCTATGACCAGCTGCAAGATCAAACAGTACATCCTCTCTATGACCAGCTGCAAGATCATATAGGACATCCTATCTATGACCAGCTGCAAGATCAAACAGTACATCCTCTGTATGACCAACTGCAAGAGCGTATAGGACATTTGTTGGCTTCACTAGCAAAACGTGACAAAACTTATTAGCTTTGCATTGAATTTTCAATTCATATTACAGTTAATTAATTTACAATCATCAGTGTGTTATTATCTTAACATTAAATACTAATAATTAAGTATAAATTATTTATATTTAATTATAAATAATCACTTTATTTTGATTTATGTTGGTAATAAAAAGTCTTAAAATCATAGCGTTACACACCTCTCATCTGGGCTGTTGTCTTCCTTGTCCTCACTCCCGTACTCGGAGAAGTTGCCTTCGTCCGTAGTCGGGATGCTGAGGTACGCCTCGTCGTGCTGGCGGTGTAGCTCCTCTTCCTTGGCGGGGGCGGGTGTGGGGGTGGGCAAGGAGGTGGGCTGTGCAGTCTTGGTCATTATGGGAGTCTTAGTGCTGCGAAGAGCCTTCTGCCTCTCCTCTGCTAGTGCCAACTCCCTCTCCCTCTGGAGTCGGATGTCTCTCTGGACAACAGTCTCAACCAGCCCTTCAGCTCCTGCGCTCTTCTCAGTCAACTCCGGAGTCTGAAGACACCAAAGTACCATTAATAATATCTACATTCTACGAGTCTCTCTCTCTCTCTCTCACTCTATATATATATATATATATATATATATATATATATATATATATATATATATATATATACATATATGTTAACTCTGTGTATGCGTTGTTTTATTCAAGGGAAAAAGATGTATTACATAATAGTCTTTATTATCCAGTAAACATGCTAACCATATAAAACAATTATGAATTTTAACCTTTACAATATTAAATTCCACCCAATTCTTGACAATTTTGTAGTTGGAAGGAGAGAGGAGGTAAACTGTTTGTGGTCCTCAAATATTACCAAAATTAACTGTACCAGTAGTGATAAAATGTTTTAAAAATAAATAAAACCACTTGTTACTGAAGGAAACTGGTTATTTCCGGACATTTGCCATTGTTCAGTGATACAAGAAATCAGTGATACCTACATTTCTGAACTCTTTAGTGTTACTTGTATCACTGAACAGTAGCAAATGCCCAAAAAGTCTTGTTTCCTTCACAAAAATGTCATTGTCAAAAACCAAATTTACTTTAAGTGACAAGTAAATAAACACTAGTTACTGTATTTGACAAGTATATTGGAGAAGTAATTGAATTTATTCAACACCATGTTTTACAGAGATGACAAAAGCAGAAATAGTTTGCTATATTTTGCTTTTAGCCAAAGAGTAATTTTTGTCAAGTCTGATTTGGGACCATTTCTGTTTTCAAACTATTCAGGAAAAAATATTTGGTTGTTTTTATTTATAAACAATTACACAAAACTCGTATTGCTATACATTTTGTAACTGTCACGATTCATTCCAATGTTGCTTTTTATTGTATACACTACAGGAGTGTTGTACAAAAAGAAACTGAAGAATATTAAATACAAGAAAACATGATTTTGTATTTTAATGTATAACTGACAGAATAGATTAGTAATGATTTTGCATTTTTATTACTACTGTGTGAGCTTCCAATGCTCATCTAGTTCTTTGTTAGTTCAGTATGGGCAATAGAAGATTTGAAAAATTACCATTTTTTTGTATTGTAAAAAATGTATTTAAAAAACAATGGGGTGATCTGTACCCTTTTACCCCTTACTCCAAAATCACCACCTGTGATCTCAAATACTGAAATTGAATAAATATAAAGTTTTTTTGAAATAATATTAAGGCTGTATTATATTGATTCATAGTGACCTTAAAACTTTTAAAGGAATTTTTTAGTATGAAGAGTTCACTCCAATTGGCTGATTTCGATGATTAGGTATGTGCCCATATCCGACTTTTAGGTATGTAAATAGTTCTTTTCTGTCTGCATCTTTCTTTTCAATAAAATTCAAAGATTGCCAATAGCGTTGGTTGTTGCAAGATAACTGAGTCAAACGACAAGCATGGCTGCTCTAAGGATGGGTGACCGCTGAGCGATCCGGTTCTTGCAAGGAATCTGCCTGCTCAACCATTGGATCAAGGTTGAGGTCCTTCAAGTATGTCTGAATTGTTATACGAATTATTGAAAAAATCAATTTTGAAAAAAAGTTGTGCATCTTGAGAAAAACCAACCTGAATTTGAGAGATATGGGATAAGGCGTCGTAGTACTCTGTCTCGGAGAGGTCTGGACTGGGGATCTTCTCCGGGACTACGTGAGGGGTGGTGGCTGGTGGGGAGGTGTGAGCTGGGGCGGGGGCGGGAGCAGCAGCTGGGGTCGGAGCATGAGGCAGATGGTGACTGTAGACGTGCTGGTGAGCTGAACTCTTGGATAACTCAGCAGCTATCATCAGCTGCTCCCAGTAGGACTTGATCTTGCTCTTGTTCTGGATGATGGAGTCGTACACCACTTCACCTACAAAATATCAGCCGTTTTATTGTCAACACAAAAAAGTGTACTTAATTTACCGTTATTATAACAAAATTCAAGGTTGGAACGAGAAAGAGCTCTACAGAAAAGAACGTGAATTTCTGCAGTAGAAACTTTGCTCAGAAAACTTTTAAACTAATATTTATTTTCATTTATGAGTAATAAAAAAGTGCACTCCTATAAACAAATCTTTTTTGTCACAAACGTTTCACAATTTAGCACAGCTATAAAACAGATGACATTGTCAAATGTAAGCTTCACTACTCTTGTATGAGTAAATCCAAACATAAAATCAAATATAACACGCAAACCACCAATAAAACAGGGTATTAATTGAATTATCATAGGAAAGCAATTATGTCAACTTGAAGACCTACTAAAAATCAACATTATCAAACAGTAATACAGTGGTTACAATTAAAAAAAAATTTTTTTTAACAAATATATAACACTGAAATGTCTTAATATAGAAAAATAAAAATTAAATTAATAATAATTTGTGCTCTATAACTGCAGCCTACAGCCTTCTTACTGTCATTAGTTAAAAATAACAGTTTGAAAACAAGTGAAAAAATATAAAAATTAGCTAAGGCTAAACAAACATATGTGTTGAAATGTGTGTTATTTAGCTAGCTAGTGTTATATACTATTTCCAGCAAGTAGTCAAGTTTAATTCAAGATATTAAAATTTCATCTTCAAATCGTAAAATAAATTGTCTACTTAATTGTAGAACCTTCATGATAACATCATCACATTTATATTATTGATCTAAATAGGTAATCTTTTTATCTAGAAAGAGGATAAGAAGAGGGGGGGATAAGAAGAGGATAGACATGTTGTAAAGGAAGAGGGGGTACATTATTATTCTACGTAGACAATAAATTATGTGGAAAATGCATCTTTTCTATTGAAAGTGTTTTCTAGCGGCTGTGAATGAATGACTTGTCATAACACAAACTAACCCAGTTCTCAAGATCCCAAGTTCACATCACACTGGCAAGTTCTCTCTCCTTTTCTACTGTGATGAGAGTGTTGTTTGTGTTCATTGTCCTTCAATGTCATTCTCACACAGGTAAACCAACTATTATTAAACACGCTACCATGATCATATTTCATGGCGGTTGTTTTATATTTGTGATGTAATTTTTTTTAAACATCGTATGTGTGCAATTTGGTATAGTATAGATAAGGAAATCAGGAATATATACATAGGGAACGGATCTAGGAGTTTAGAAGGTACCAAATTAAGATAAATGTTATAATTTCTGCTCTGTCAGTGAACTTTAAAACACAATTTTATTAGATAAAAATACATTAATTGTTAGGTACTAGATCTTAAAAATGATAAAAAGGTAAAAAGATTTGTCTAATATATTCATAAATTGTACTATCTGCAAAATTTGGTTTTTTAACCAACATCTTTATACAACTTTTGAAAATCGTGTTTAAAGGGTTCCATTTTGTGCTATTTTTTAATCACCTAATAAAAAATAATCAAAATTGTGAGTGATTTTTTAGAACATTTTAGTTTCTGATAACAAAAACAAGAACTTTTTGGGGTAAAAACCTAAAAGAGATAAAATGTCAAAGAATGAAAACAATATCAGTGTGTTCACCAACTACAAATGGATGCAAAATTTGATTATAATGTAGCTGATACATACAAAAATGAAAAAAAGGGAATTTCTGTTAAATATTTTATTTTCCCAAATGGTTCAAAAACTGACATTGCATTGGAAACCTAAATCATAGATTCAAAATAACATTGATACTTTCTCCTATATCACGTGTAAGTGAAGAAATAAAGTTTATATAAATATAACTGTGATACTTGTTACTGTTAGATTTTAACTGTAGATGTCTGTGGTATGCAAGCGGTTACAGGTTTTGCACTTTGTGCAGTAATGTACAGCGATATTTTTACCACACTTTGTGACATTATCATGGGTGAGATTTGGTTTACAGCCAGGTGTGGTAAAACTCCACACTAATCCAGCCGTAATAGAGTAGAGGCTTGTGGTTATTCATACAATCATCTGCATGAAATAACCTTCAAAAGAGTGAACTTACCAAATATTGAAAACAGAACAAAAAAACAACTTGATAATTAATATTACATAATCAGACATTAACCTATAACATACGCAAACAAACATATATATTACAACTTTAAAAATAATTCATTTAGGTTTTGTTTTCAGATACTCTAGAGACAACTAACTGGAATAAGAAATGTTACTGTAGTAGAATTCATTAACATCCAAGTTTTTTTATAGACCATTTCTATGTACTTTTTTGCTGAAATTGATAGCATGTACGCACAATTTTATTACATTAATGCAAGACCTTTTAATAGTTAATAACATATTTTTTAAATGTAAAGGTCTTATACTTGATTACTCCAAATGCAATCAGTTATGTTAAAATCACAACAAATCAATATTATGTGAACAATTATCCATAAACTATTTGTTTAATACATCAATAAAAACATTAATACCGTTAAACTTTCTGCGAAACAAAATTATTGTCAAAGGTAGCCCATACAAATTGCAGGAATTTGAGGTTCAAAAAATGATGCAAATTTAACCGATAAAATACAACAGCAAATATTGCTACCTAATGGGTTACAAAAATTTAAATTTTGGGTGGATCAATTCAAATTAAAACAATTTTGTTGCACCCAAGTTTACTCAGGTTGATACATTTTCAAAATTAACGTACCATGGCAAGGTTACTGGTTACTGTGGTTGGTTTGTTAAATGGTCAGTTGGTTATTTAATTACAGTGTCATTTAAAAAATGGCTTTATGAACTCAACAAAAATCATTGTGCATTGTAACCGATTCTAATACATATGCCAACTTCCACTTACCATTAGAGTTATTTTTGAGAGAATTGAGCAATTCACTACATTGCCATTCATGAGATTAAGTTATTATACTGATATGTTGACTGAAATGTGTTGAGAAAGTGTTGTATGAGCTGATAATAACTGCTGATAACATCTGGGAACTGAGATGGACAGAGAAAGCAAAACTCATCCAATATGTCTGCCTGTCTGCCTTAAGCTGAGTCATGTGCACTCGTTCCAGAAACAGTGGAAATACCCTGCACGAGAAGGTTATATCAATCCTGCTGAAGTATTTCTCTATACAAACAAAACTAAACACAGACTCTAGCCGATCAATCTCACTGTCAGTATTGGAATTTACTGTCTTCTGAAAAGAAGAATGATGTTGCTCTAAACCACACAGGATCAATCTGTCAGTCTTTCTCACAACATTATTACTGACTGATGCACTGGAGACAAATATTACTGTTTGATTCGGTCACTTTCCACCATAAATGATCAATATTATTTGCATGTGTTTTTTGACTATATTGATCATCTAGGGTAAAACTTAATCTGTGAAGACACAAATGAAACGGCAGTCTTTTGGAAACGGAGGCAACAGTTGAAATAACTGAAGGTTTATAAATTTGAAAATGAGACCAATTAGATTAGTAATCTCTCTGCCAAATTATTATTTCTGTTGTACATGAAATGTACAATGTGTGGAATTATTTCTGTTCTTTAGAAACAAAATTTGTTATAAACTGTGTTCAAGGAGAAGAGGAAGTACTAGCTAGCAGCATAACTAAGGAATCTGTTTTAAATCTAACGAGCAAATTCCAGAGTTTTAAATTTCTTGAATTGTTATAAAATAGTTCTTCCAGACAGTATTCCAATATTTTATCCATAGTACAAGATACAGCTACCTAATACACTTTCATTGCATTTCACGAATCTGTGATAAAATATAACTAGTAGGAAAATCCTGCAAGTATATAGGATCAATAACTCTTCATGGTCTACAATCAACTCTAAACCATCAGCTTGTCAGTATTAGACTATACTAAAACGATAACGAAAAACCCCACAAGTGCACACAACATTTCAATCTCCCCACATTTCTAGCTCTAAATATTCGAAATTCTACATAAAACTAAGGATGTTTGGATATACAATAGTACATATGTTTTAGATAATATTCTATCTAAACTTGGTAAACCTTAGATAAAATTTACTTTAGAATACTTTATATAATTAATTTTTACTGGTAATACACGATTTTCATTAAGAAAACGTTATGTTAAACAGTTATATAAATTTTCGTTTACTCATAGTTGATGAACAACTCGGTGTATTATGGGAACAGAGTGATAAAGTTGTTCTGATAGAATGCTGATGGAAGAACTATAGTTCAATGATGAAGCACAGAAGCAATTTTTACCTTCTCCGTGTATCTTTCATAAAATTGTTAGATATTATTAAAAATAAATTCAACAGAGATTCAAACATAATAATAATATATAAAACAAGTTAGGGATAGTGCTAGAGAAGAGGCTGCATAGTTTTTTATTAATAATGAATTGCTAAATTACTTTAACATCAAACATTTGTTCATGGACTTCAATTTTAAAGGAACTTTATAGGAATCTTAGTTAATCTCATAATTGTACGATTTTACGAAACAATTTCCATTGAACTTCACAGCATGTCGTTCTGTTACTTTTTTCGGTGAAAGTTAAGTATTTTCCCTGTCCTCCTGGGCTCTGGAAGAGATTAACCACAAATTCAACAAGAGGATGATGAGTTCAGCGAACTCTAGATTGTGATGATGGAGGTGATTTATCTCTTCCCCAGCCAAGAGCAATGTGAGGGAGTGAAGCAGAAGTAAGTGGACAGTGGTCCACTGTGCCAGACCGGCACCGAGTAATTACAGAGAAAGTTATCAGGATCAGCAAGAGAGCATGACCACGCCGCGGCGCAGCAGCGCGGACATCACTGTGAAAGTGATATATGCCAGCCATTACCACGCTAGTTGCATTTTGGACACACTTTAATTTGTTGCTGCCTCTGCGCACCGATCGTGCATCAATGTTTGTCTCCCTTGCTCATAAAAACATGGTGTGCTTGTTTAACTGTTTGATAAACAACACAAAAAGCCTTTAGTTTATTTCATTGCATTATTTTAAAAGTATGAATCTACTTGTTAAACTGAAGATGGTGGGGGAGAATCTGGAGGACTTTGTTGTTTGTACTCCGTTTCTTGAGTACATATTCAGTGAAATACACTTAATTCTCTTCTCTGTCGCACATGACGGTAAGTACTTGAGTCATGAGGAAGGATTTACTTTTTTTTATTCATAGGAACTCCAAATCTGATCTAGGGAAAAAGTTTTTTGGTCTCACTACATGTTGTCATATAAACAAAATAAATAACATTTTTCACACAGTGTACAGGCTTATTCGGGCAGAGCTGCAGGTAACAACTAGTTGTAGTCTAGAAACCAGTATAAGTAAGAGGCGGTATATTACATTGTATAAACATCAGAGTGTAATTAGATAGAGGGAAGCTTTTTACACACAATTTTACAATACTGTTGGCTGAGCTTTAACAAATCACACAAGGGGCTGGAAAAATGTTATTTCTGTCTGTCTATACGATATCTCAAAAACGAATGAACTGACAGATGGAATTGTGCATGAAGCTTCATTTATATATGAGGAACACTGAGTTCGATGATGGTGGATGTCACTATATGGGATTTGGCTGAGCATTTGCGAATATTTTTACACTCGTCTTATGGGTAACCAATTTTTTTCAACTTCTTCTTTGTACGATTGTCTGTCTGTCTATCTGTCCGCAGAACATATAGAGAATGAAATGAGCTATAGGTTTTGAAATTGCATGCAAACTCAGCAAAGGCTGTTATGACGCATGATGTGGCGTACTTCTACTTTGTATATTACAGGGAGAAAAAGTTTCAAGTATATCAATCATCAATCAGTTGATGATGAAATGAATTTACAAAAAATGTCTTCTACCACTACATATCCTAATTCTTATCTATTCAATAATATGCACATAGTAATGTCTAATATATTTTAATTTTTAGGCTTACATGGACAGTGTCATAACCAACATTAAAGTCTTCTGGTTCACACCATATCAAAACAATACTTGTACAATTAACTTCTTGAGATATTTCAGTCTCTCTTTGGAGAGCCATCTTTAGTCAACTGATGTTTAACCGAAATATCTCAAGAAGTTATTTGTATAAGCATTGTTTTGACACATATCCTACTTCTTATCTATTCAATAATATGCACATAGTGATGTACCTATCTAATATATTTTAATTTTTAGGCTTACACGGACAGTGTCATAACCAACATTAAAGTCTTCTGGTTCACACCATATCAAAACAATACTTGTACACTTAACTTCTTGAGATATTTCAGCCTCCTTTGGAGAGCCATCTTTAGTCAACTGATGTTAAACCGAAATATCTCAAGAAGTTAATTGTCTAAACATTGTTTTGACACAGTATGAACCAGAAGACTTTAACGTAACTGTAACGAAACTAAGGTACACACCACGTTCAGTGAGGTAAAATCTAAGGTAATGTGAAATTTTATGACTTGTAAGCTTATCAAAAAGAGCCTTTGCTAAGAATGTTTCTCTAAAACAATGTACACTAGAAATGTAAATAATGTTTTAATCTGTGCGTTAAAATTATTCAAATGAACAATCACCTAATATTAACTTATTTTATGCAAGTTGTTGTTTGATAGGGAATTTAAACATAACGTAATGAAATAAATTAAAAAAAAAGTTATTTATGAAAAAACTGTGAGTTCTGAACCAGGGTAAGCACTTGGAACGAACTGCAAGTGCATATGCAAGGCGCTCTTGGTTTCCGCCAAGGCCATGCCCACAAGGAAATAGAGTTGCATTAGAGGTGTTGGCGAGCTCCTCAGAAAAGCGGAAAACACACACAGCCTTACACTAAGATTAAATAATCCAGAAGGACATATTTCTGTGTTTAGTTTACGATTCGATTTACCCTGTCTCGGCAGTGTTGAAGCAGAAAATAGGTGTATTTCATGGTAATCGAATGATGGTAGACAGGTTCGCTTTTATCTGGCAGATTAGATTAATTGCAATCTCGAGGGCTCTTCTATAGAACTGTGTGTGCTTGCTAGGCAACGTTTGATATCTCAGAATCCGACTAACGGAGTGGCAATTATCTATCTAAACTACCGGTTCGATTATCCATGGATAAAATATGGAGAGGTGAACAGAAAAATTTGGAGGTGAGATGCCAAATTTCCAGACGTGCCTGGGACTTAGTGAAGTTATAGGGCAGAGGCGGAGTGGAAACATAGTAAACACCTTTCTCATGAATTTATTAAGGATGGAATCCATAAGCTTTCTTCATTTGAAAGGTTTCATTGGTGTGCTGTCTCTACCCACCACCAGTGACTCCAGTTCTACCAGGCGATTTGTGTAGGCCTTTTCACGCCGGAATCTGTAACATCCAAGGACATCCACAGACGTCAGTGGACGTGCCAATGCGACTGCATGTGGAGTGTGGACGGGTTTGCAGTGGATGTGCCATTTCCAGCACATTTCCTCCTATTTGCACGGTTAACGCTGTCTGCGCATACGCATCTACTCGTATCTTCCAGCTGATCGCTATGCGAGCTATCTGCTTGGTTCAAGGACGTCCATTTCCGTCCGTGGACATCCATGGATACCGGAAATAGCTTTTATGGACAAAAATGGCCTTTATATTGTTTTTACTCCAACCATTGGGTGTTTAACGTTGTATTAGCCCTAAAAGACAACAATAAAAAGCACGATGACACTAAAAGTTATTAAGTATTCAGGAACAGTTTCTTCTAAAACGAAAATATAGCACAATTGAAGTTTTGAAACAGTAAGAACAGATCAGAACCATTACCACTACAGTTAGGAGCAAATTCGCTACACCTTACTTTATCGCTCGGCCTTGGGTCGCGCCTCCGTTTCGCATAATTTGAGTACAGTGATTCCACGGCACTGCGTACTCAACCTACACCCAACTGTTCAGTCAACTGCGACCATGGGGTTTGTCCAAGAAACCTATATTTTATACGCATTTCTGTGCTGAACATGTTCAGAAATATTAATGCTGTAAATGTAGTAAATTATCGTGCAACTCTATGCGTTAGGGCTTATGGGACATTAAAATGCATGTATATATATCTAGCGGAATATACAGTGTGTTACAAAAATGTGGACCAATACTTAATTGAGGTCATGTTCAAACAAACAATATGGTTTCTCTAAGTACAATTTTCTTATCGCGCTTTATTTAAGTATGGGTTTGTATAATTATGATTGTCGTTCTGCTAAATTATAATGAATTATAACTTTTCAAATCCCTAACTATTTATGGGTGTTATTTGTCTAGGCTATAATGCTACCGATTCTAAAATCACTGAATAGGCCCGTACAATACAACGGTGGTCTTAAGGTTCACGTAAACATTTTTTAAACTACCGGATCAATAAAAAATAACTAAAAAAAATTACTGGGCACTTTACTCGTTGAAATCTGACGATAACCCGCAGTAAAAAACTAGTTTTTTTTAACTATAGCAAACGTGCATGAGAATTTGCTTTTCCAATATTTTACAGTGTTTCTTCCTCCGTTTACGTGAAATCTGATATTAACTATTGTTAAGTTACACACTTTGAAAGCTATAAAAACTAATTTAATGGGTTTGCCATTAGCGTAAAGCTTATCGATAAAAACAACCATTAAAATTACAATGCTATATAAAACTCAAGCTAAATTTGGTGGCAAACACGTATGTTAAAGTAACCTTGAAATTCCTGGTCAGAGATTTATATTTGCATATTTTAACCCATTTAAAGGCCTATCCCCGACTGCTCAGGCTGAAATGTTTTCTCGAAAACGTAACCGCCTGATATAATACTTAATATACATACACACCATGTACTTAAATTATAGTAACTACATTAAGGTATTATACAGCGCAATTGTATTTTATATTTTACACTATGACAATGTATAGTGATTATTTTAGAAAGTACGTATAATTTTGTCTAATTTATAAAGAGTTGTAAGCTTTTTAGTTAAAGAAGTCCCTGCTAGTTGAAACGTTACTACTGTATTAAATTGTGTTTTAACCATTAGAGACTGAATAATATTTGAAAGCGCAATAAAAGATACCCACAAGTTCATTATGACAAACTCTTTTTTGTACCAAACAATGACGTCACGAACATATTCACAAAACAGGACAGTAAAGAGTAATTATTATTATTGTAATATTGTCGCACGTAATGACGGTGCTCGGCAGTAAATACCTTTGATAAAAACGTTAATTTAGCTTGTATGAAGGCAAGATATAGTGTAGCGGGGGGGGGGAGGGGAGGGGAGGGGGAGGTGTATTATCTGGAAGTGGTGAGTGACATAGACATCTGATTGTGAAACAACACTGTAGTCAACGCCACTAAACCGACATCGGAACAACGCGACAAACAAAACTGTTTCATTTGATCATTTTAGTTCCACCACATCAAAAATACACGTCCAGGCTATCTTTCTACCCCCTTTCTATAATATACGTTTTCTATCTCACGACAAAAAACTATGGCATCATTTATTAATCAAACCTTCCATAATACTAATTCATTTTACCCTAAATCTGCATGACTAAGTTAGGCTTACGGGCTATTTATTTATTTTCAAATAGGATATGTAAGTTGTTTTCACGAGAAAATTGGATATGTCTTGAGTACTCGTGTTACTTATGAATTGTACGTAGCTAAATTTATATTTGTTTCGACCATGATTGCTTATATCTAAAAAAAATCACACGCCGAATGTTTAAAATTAAAATCGAATTCAGATTTGCTACATACATTAGAAAAATACGAATACAAACCTATGTAAATAAAAAAAAAACACAGCCTTTCTAAATATCATGACGAAAGTGAAGAATAAGTTTTGAATTGAAAGTTAAATTAAATCAAACATATTTAATGGATAAATTTACTTCCCAAGCAAAACAAGAATAAATAACTAATTCAACCAACAACAAACAGTCAGAGAACCCATTTGGCAGCGACATTATCCTAGTAACAATTTATCCCTATACATTATTCACTAGTGCAATGTAATACAGTATAATGTACCTACAAAACATAATGATCCACAGAAAATGGAGCAGATTTATATAAACTTGCTTGCACCTTTAAGTAGCTACACAGGACTGCAGGATCCGACAAGGCCTGCAATAATAGGTCTCGACCTGCAGATATATCCCTGTGATAACGACTGGAGATAACGGCAGAGCAGTGCGGCAGTAGTGGCCATCTGCCATGTCCACGGTACAAATGAAAACATTGAACTTCTGGTCGCTGCGCCCAACCGGCCCTATCGGTGACGCCAGGTGGCCATGTGCTTGGTTGGTCGAAAACGACCATCGGTCGTAGCCACAGCTCTGATAACAGTAGTGGTCGTACGTTGGAACCATCTCAGAGCACATTCGGAGGTTTAACGTTATTTCCACCAAAAATCTATAAACGTTGAACTGTGCATATCGTCAGTCGCTGTACTGAATTAACGACGTTACTAAAAGGGCCAAACGAGCACTGTCATTAACACCCGATGTCGTTTACAGACATATGAAGATTAGTTAACATATGGTGGGCAATTTTTTCTGAAAAGGATCCAATTTAATTAAAACATACCTTCATTTTTTATTATCTGTCCAAGACGAGAGAACCGCATCTCACTGGGTAATAAAGCTAAATAAGGAAGCCGTAGAGTTGTTTTACTTAAAAACAGAAAACATGACTTCGAAGGAATAGAGAATTCAATAGATTCCCCATAAATTTCAACTTGAGAACATTCTAACTACAACATAGCCTTTCCTAACGGTTAATATCCCCTAATGGATCATGATCCTTAACTTTAGACAGAATCACATCAACGTAAAAAATTATCACAGATTTAAAATTTGCAATCAGGCTAATATTTTACACGTAAAACACTCCTATATAAAATAGCAGACAAATAAAAGATAGCGTCTCTTAATCAATCTCTTATTTGAAAACAGGAAAAATTATTTACGTTTGAATCAAGATATAACCATTAGTTAAATTATAGTGTTTTATATAAAAAAACTTGTAATTTCCAATGCAGACATAATATTTTATTACGCCATATTGAATTACGTAATGCATACTGTAAAAATCATATACTTATCTCCCTAATGATGGTAAAATATTTACAAAACTACCACTATATTTTAAATTTAATGGAATTGTAAAAATTGCTTCTATTTGGACATCTCCAGGAAACGAAAATTATCACTTTAAGTAAGATCATTGACATTGTTCGTTTCAAAAATGATGAATTTCCAGAGGCTGATTTGGTTTCGCTGAAATGCCAACGTGAGGGGGTATTTTTCCGGTTTTTACTTAATATTAATTATTTACATACAACGCGTATAATTGCACAAACATTTATAAACTAGGTTTGTGTACAATCCGCTGAATTCCTTTCATGTTAACCAATCGTTTCTAAGAAAACAAAGCTGATTAATCACTAGCAGTGACGAAAGTCAACATTAATATGGCTGAACGTCAAGTATTTTTTTAAGTACTTAGTATTTTTAATCTTGGAGATAACTTGAAAATAGGTTAACACGTTGAAAATTAGAATTAATTTTATTGTGAATTAGTTTTATTAAGTGTCAACCCTAACAATTTTAAAATGGCTAAGTGAGATTTGTGCTTTATTTATTGTATTATATTTGAAGAAGATTTTGCTTTTATAAAACGTCAACATACATATTGTGTACAAAACAAAAACATACAAAAATTTGTCAATAAATAACAAAGTGTGTTTTTTAATCACTCTACGCGAGTTAATAAAATGGACCGATATTTTTAGATAACACCTTTAATAAAACACCAACACAATTTTAACTAATACTTCGAAAAATGTCTGGTACTGTGAGGGCTAAACACTCTTATTGTCAGTAACTGTAGATAAATAATTTGCCACAAGATTATGTGTAAAGATATAACTTGCACACATACACATCCATTATCGACCTTCGAAGGCTTTGCTTCCGCAAACACAGCACTAGGTACACAGGGTTTTATCCTACCCATGTTTCACGGTCCATAATCGAAAAAGTAATATTGATTTTTGCGCGAATGACCAACTACAAACAAAATAAAAAGACTTACCGGGCATGGTGCTGGCGCGGTGGACCGTGGCGCGAATTATACTGTAGGTAAACAACAGAACAGCGCGATAGCCTGGCCTCCTGTGGTGTGACGGGCTTATCTCACACTGGTACTGCTGTCGAACATCGCTATCTGCCCTTATCTGCGAGTCAGCCGGTGGTGGTGCAGTCACCACAACAATCTTGACTTTGTCTTCACCTTCGATTACCACCCTGGCCTCCTGTGGTGTGACGGGCTTATCTCACACTGGTACTGCTGTCGAACATCGCTATCTGCCCTTATCTGCGAGTCAGCCGGTGGTGGTGCAGTCACCACAACAATCTTGACTTTGTCTTCACCTTCGATTACCACCCTGGCCTCCTGTGGTGTGACGGGCTTATCTCACACTGGTACTGCTGTCGAACATCGCTATCTGCCCTTATCTGCGAGTCAGCCGGTGGTGGTGCAGTCACCACAACAATCTTGACTTTGTCTTCACCTTCGATTACCACCCTGGCCTCCTGTGGTGTGACAGGCTTATCTCACACTGGTACTGCTGTCGAAATCTTGACTTTGTCTTCACCTTCGATTACCACCCTGGCCTCCTGTGGTGTGACGGGTTTATCTCACACTGGTACTGCTGTCGAACATCGCTATCTGCCCTTATTTGCGAGTCGGCCGGTGGTGGTGCAGTCACCACAACAATCTTAATTTTGTCTCGACTTTACTGGGATGATAGAATTCATAAACTGTCGAATACGCTATGATAATGCTATGATAATACGTTTACCTCTTTGAACCCTAAGGCGTGTATTTATATGCCAACAGCAGTATAACACGCTCCTCTATAGTACCACATTGCGTATTTAAAAATGTGGGAAGAAGAAAATCTAACATTGGATTAAAGGACATTGCAAAATCGCTCGTTTCAACAGTTAGGCAAGTACAGACAGAGATATAGACGAGTCTAATGACAAGGGTACCCGTATATTCACCGTCTCCCGCACCTCTACTTAATAACCTGCTGCACAGGCTTCCATTTTCACTGTCGATCCAAAACACAAAAACAATGCTACGTTAACACCTTACATTTTTGTCTTAAGAGTTACGGAGATGTGACGTATAAAGAGTCGCTCGCAAATTCTACGCGAGCTTGCAAAGTCTAGAAAGGTTATAATAGTAGTCGGTTATTTGCATGTCCTTAACGTATTTCATTGCGATATAACTTACAGGGTGTTCAGTAAAAGTGGATTTTGTTCCACACGTAAAATGAGCAATAAAAGTTTATATGAAGGTATGTCCTAAAACCTTAAGTTTTTCGTCTATCTGCTGTATGCGTTTCTTATCAATAATTTATATCTTTTGAACTATTTAAGATAAAGTTATGGCTTTAGAATATTGAGTCTTGAGAACTGGTTTAACCCTTAGTAAACATTTTTTAAATAAAATATTAAAAATATCCTTATACCTGTTTCAAAAGGGCGGACGTTTAAATTATTATAAAAAATGGTTAAAGTATAATTTCCTCAAATAATAAGTAAAAAACAACGTTTCAACCTAAAGCTAAAACTCATGTACATGCTTTACAACTTTTAAAAACATGTTCAGCCGTGTTTATTTGAGCCTAATTACATAATTGCCAAAATGTCTTACATTAAATGCCTGCCATTCCTCGTGGACAGATCCAAAAAAAGAAATCTAACCAAAAAATGTTTTGGCTTCAGGTGAGTTATCTTAAAGAGAATTTGAAATATCTCACCCAACCTTAAGCACAAAAAATAAACAATTATAATCAGTACCAGGTATATAAAAGGTAAGGTACATAATACTAAGCATACGAAAAAAGAGTTAAGTATAGTTCATCTTCACTTACAAGGAATACTGATAGTTCTCCCTTCCCCTAAAACGTAATTCTGACTTCACAGTTACAGTAGATACCTGCCGTTGGGCGCATTTAGAGGTTGTTCAACAATCATGTTACAAAAGGCCCACATACCCTAATGTGCAGTCAGTAACATCTATCTGATCAATGTCAAATTTGATTTTCAGGTCCTGCTTCCATCGGAGTGACTGAGAAATAGTCCCGTTGAGTCCGCAGGACTGTCGTCAATGATGAGCAACTCTGTAGCAAAGACGTTTAGCGCTAACGACAGAGTTTACCGCGAGCCCGCCGACTGGAACCTCAGATTCTGCAAACTCTGCCGACCACCCGTTAGCTTCAGTGATAGTAATTACTAAAAATAGCGCATCCGGTCTTAAAACTGTCCGGTTGGCGTCTTCCCGCTCTGGACAGACTGAAGAAAGCTAATGAATGGACATTCCAGGCAAATAATTCAGTACTCCGCTGTGTCTTCCTGTATATTTTAGGATAATTAACGCTTGTAGACAGAAGAGTCATAAATATATAGATTACACTCTCTGGACTGTGTGTCCACGAGATGACTTTCTTGGTCCAGGTGCAAAATCATCCATGCCGCTGAGGTTCGTAGGCATACGACATAGCTCGGTGAAAACTAGTTATCACAAGATAGATTCAAAGCAAGTAAACATACACGTTCAGTTGGTCAATCGACTTCTTCAATACATTAGAAAAATTAACAAGCCGAAATTATTTAAAATCGCACTAAACATTTAGTTTTGAAAGTAACCTACAGATACTAGCGAATTTCAAATCTGGATAATGATAACGATACTTTATGTCTTGCATTAAAATTTTATTTTACGAGTAGAAGCTACTTTAGCTATTATGCGACCCGTAACCAAATTAGGCAATACGCGCAAACATACATAATCCAAGAGATAATTACCTACGCATTTGGTGTCTGTTTGTATCAAATGGTAATACACGAAATAGAATCACACATACGGTACTAGCTCTCTTCCTCGCCATTGGAGATACATATATCGCAATTACCATAGTCTGGATTGTATGCGAATCGCCCACAAACTTCGATTCAATTGCTGACGACTGTTCCAGATTCAGCGGTAAAGGGAAATAGAGCGGGATACATTTTTTCTACAGTATAAGGATCGTGTTATTACCGGTAATACGGCTACTCGTGTACAGAATCTGATTATTTATGTCCGCATTTATTAATACAATTTTCGATAAATTAGGCTCGTTATGGTTCCCGTCCACAGCCAACGCGTGTTAGTGGGGCATCTCGTGTGTGGAGAATACGGTACATCACTTGTGACAGATGAATGAATATCGGAACCAGAAGAGGCGTCGGTGTGACGGGACCACTTCGCCTAGTTAGCACAGACCTAACAACGGCTCGGCTGCTAATTACCGGTGACTGACTCATGCAGTGTTACGTGCGAGTGTCATGTAGCACAGAGATGTTCCTGCTGATTCCTGTGTTACAACCTTTTGAAAAAAATTATCATCAAACGTAATTTTCTTAAATAATATTCAGTTAAAATCCCCTTCCTTTTAGTTATAGAATGAATTAGAACACTCTACTCTCGGAAGCTATAATTGATGTATATTCTGTAAACATTTCAAACTGTTATCTTCAGTCTAATTCTGCCTACTTTAAAACCCGTAATTCCTTGTGGCGTGAAAACTCCTACTTTTCTGTGTCCAGGGAAGTTGCCTTAAAGGGCTATGAATTTAAAATTTAAAAACACATTTGTTTGTTCAAAAACCAATTGCATCACCTTAAGTATATTTTACGGTAAATGGTCACCCATAATGGTGACTACTTTTGACTTTCAGAACGATTTTGGGGCTTTGAATTGACCTCTTAGGATGAATATATTTCTAAACTGAACAATCAATCACCAATGTCATTTTCCAAAATAAAATTTCAGTTTAATAAAAAGCAAACGCATATCAGGTTAAAATATATGGATTGTTTTTGCAAAGACTGAAATACAATAGGTTACTACACTTCAAGTAGTATCTATCAACATCACTCCATTAACTTAGCACTTGACCAAAGAACCCTAATACTGCAATTGGTAAACTGGAATATTGGAGAGGTTTTATTAAAAATTACTTATTCTGACTATATATATATATATATATTTGGGCGATGTCTTTGGTTGCTGGTGATATTAAATGTGCCTCTTCGGGGACAGGTTCAACCTGACGACTTTCCAGATTTATCAATGCACGCATAGTTTTAGATCATTAGAATATGGTGGCAGGCTAGTGGCGAGGGAGGGGGAGAGTCACCTGTTGTGGCCGTGTGAAAAACAAACAAGGTGTGATAAAGAACAGCCATGTCCGGCCTAGCGTCTCCTCGCCTCTCTAAGGAAACAAACCCCGAGAGCTCTTGAAAAGAGACCCATGATGATAGTGTTCACAGGCGGGAAGTGGACTTTCTAACAAAGTTGACTGAAGAGAAGGGTCACAAAAGCCAAACATTATAAATTGAACCATAAATAATGTATGTATTAACATAATTTATGAAATAAGCATTGAAGACAAATTCTTAAGATCTGAGAAAATATCGAATAAATGTCGACAGAACAATTTAAACCCGTACTTTTCAATAAAGTGGATAGTAGATTTAAAATCAGCACCATAGCAATTATGAAGTATATAAATTGTTCAGTAAGTTTTGTTGATATCTTAAATACATATCAGATGTGGACTTTTCTTATTTTTTAATGTTAATATAATTTTCCTTTCACACATAGGCAGAAGTTTTCCAATCTGCTTTGAAAACGATATTATAGATCTTGTTTATATTATAAATAATAGATATTTTAGAATGCTTGTCGCTTTCTAGGAATACATATTTCCAAACTCATTCGTTCACTAGTCAATTTTATATTAAATTCGAGCCGTAAATTGCAGATATTGGTTAATAGTGTCAATTTTAATGTAGAATAATGAATCAAGTAGAAAATGGATTGAAGTGCATAAATATATTTAAATATCTGTATTATTTGGAATCGTGCGATAAGTCCAACAGCATAACATGCAATTCACGATTACATTCTGCAACTAACAGTAACTTGAAAATATGTCAAATTTAAACAATATTGTAATATAAACAATTATGAATTATAAATTAACCAAAACACAAGCCATTTACTTCAACTTGTCAAATCAAACTTGTTTTACCAGTAAAATAATAATATTATGTTAGTGATAGTCGTTAAGCAGAATTGAATGTACTATCATGCGTATCACTGATGGTTAAATTTATGACATAATCTTTATGATAAGCATTAAGCAGAATGGAATGTACTATCATGCTATCACTGATGGTTAAATTTATAATATAATCTTTATGATAAGCATTAAGCAGAATTGAATGTACTATCATGCGTATCACTGATGGTTAAATTTATAATATAATCTTTATGATAAGCATTAAGCAGAATGGAATGTACTATCATGCTATCACTGATGGTTAAATTTATAATATAATCTTTATGATAAGCATTAAGCAGAATAGAATGTACTATCATGCGTATCACTGATGGTTAAATTTATAATATAATCTTTATGATAAGCATTAAGCAGAATGGAATGTACTATCATGCGTATCACTGATGGTTAAATTTATAATATAATCTTTATGATAAGCATTAAGCAGAATTGAATGTACTATCATGCTATCACTGATGGTTAAATTTATAATATAATCTTTATGATAAGCATTAAGCAGAATGGAATGTACTATCATGCGTATCACTGATGGTTAAATTTATAATATAATCTTTATGATAAGCATTAAGCAGAATAGAATGTACTATCATGCTATCACTGATGGTTAAATTTAGAATATAATCTTTATGATAAGCATTAAGCAGAATTGAATGTGCTATCAAGCATGTACCTGATGGTTAAAGTTCAAGTGTAATATTGATGATAAGCATTAAGCAGAACTGAATGTTCTATCATGTACGTTCATGCTGGGTACACATTCTAATATTTTAGTAACTACTGTAACTAGTTAAGTACTAATTGTTTATGAGTTTAATATATGAATGTTAAAACTATCAAAGCTCATGTTGACAAATGACGCTGGTACATACTAAGTTCAACATTTTTGTACAAACGGGGAACAAATTATTTAATAAACTTAAAATAAACTGTATTGTTAGTACGTGGTCCCTTGCCTGAGAATAAAACAGAATTTAATCCCCTGTAAATACTGGTGCATACTAATTCTGATAAATTTATACAATTTATGGTATTGTTTAAACAACCAGTCCAAATTCCGTGGTGCCAGGCCACCAAAATGCACCTGTGTATGAGTTGAATGACATGTTTACAAGGAACACTCTTCGATTAATGCAAGATTTTTTGAAAGGAACGTATCATGCCAACTCCCCTCACCCTAGACAAGCGGTAAGGCTACCCAAATTCAGACGCCATGTAAGGTGTGTTCTGGTCGGCAATTCTGTAACAGAATATTCCTCTGCGGTAAGTCGGTGGACGTGTTACGGCGGTTACACTTTTTACCGGTAGCTCTGACAGAACCGGTAAAACTAATCCGGTAGCCCTTCCGGGATTTCCCCTTTCGTTTAAGTGGACGTGGATGGTGAAATCACATACAGGGCGTAACAAAAGTATGTAACTTCCTTAACTGCTCTTAAATGTTTCACAATTAAACCATACCAATGCACATAGGGAATAGAAATTTATTCTTTCATTAGTGATCTAATCGGTGCAGTAGATAGTAGTTACCTTTATTTTTACCAAAATTAAAATATATTCTAGGAAATTATAATGATGACTAAAAATACAAACACGTTCTTATATGCTAACTCAATAATTTTTAAGTTGTTGATCTCAATATTTCAGAGGAAGAGGTCATTTCTCTAATCCTGTGGGTGGAACTTATTTTATAGCCATTTTCAGCTATCCGAAGGACTTGAACTTAACTTAACCATTACCTGACGTCTAAATTAAAATAATTGGTGATAGCTCCAAAACTTGGGTGTTCGAAGATTTAGTGTGAATTTGAAAACAATGATCTCCACAACCAAATATTCTTTGAAGTTAAGATCTTGAATGATCTCATTTTCATACTCTAGTTGCTCGATTGAAGTAGAGGTGTAACATTTTCATACTCTAGTTGCTCGATTGAAGTAGAGGTGTAACATTTTCATACTCTAGTTGCTCGATTGAAGTAGAGGTGTAACATTTTCAACTCTCAATCGGCTTACATTTTCATTCCATAGTAAACGAAAACTGCTATTTTTACATTTAATTCACTTCCCACCAATAAACTGACTCACGAACGCCCATGAAAGTTGTTTTTACTTTTGTTTACTAGTAGTGAAAGGCCTTGAGGTAAATCACACTATTGTCTGCTACCTATAACGCAACAGTGGGTCCAAAACCGTGCTGTTTACTTCTGTTAGAGTTTCTGTCAACAGTTCACATACAGCTGTGATTTTACATCAGGACGATTTTCCATGTAAGCATTATACTAACTGCAGGGTCTCGCGGAAAACCGAGATATCTTGGTCAGTTTGTACAGTTGTCAAACTTTCTAAAGAAGTTTCTTAAATGAAGCGTTATGGTGCTTAAAATAAGGAATGCTTAGTTTCGGATTAATTACGTTCAAATAAGCGTTTCTTGTTGGTTCCAAAAACCTGTCTCAAAGAAAATTTCACAACCTAAACACGGAAATCGATACAATCCCTGTGATATCTTAGTGGGATTTTGACCACAAGGAGAAGTCATAAAACAAATAACAATCGTGGGGTTATCACGATAAGTATTTTTTTAAAGTTTTGTTTTAACATAACTTCATAACCTGTTGAGAAAACTAGAAATTTAAACGTGGGGTATAAATGGTTGAAAAGAAGTAATTCTGAATATTACGTAATCAAACAGTGGAAAGTTGTGGAAAGCTAAACAACTGTTCATAACAGATTACATTTGCGTCTTTTCATGTATACAAAATTAGCATTAGAACGCCATAACGATCGAAGTTTGTCCCTACGATGACGCCTGATAGTTATACGTCAGCATTTATCCAACTACAGAACAGAATCTGTTGAAACTAATGCCTTGGAATGTTAACTCATAAATACGCACTAAAATCGGTTTATTATCTGACTGGCATTAAAACCGTCAAGATAAACTAGTAAAATATCTACAACTATTCCAACAGTACCTCCACCAAATTCCGCACAGACATCGATGTTGCCTTGTAGTTAACAGCTAATGAGGAGCTCTCCGATTTTCTCCTCTCTAGCAGCCTTGAAAACTTCAGTAGAAACTAGTAAATTCTCAGGAATTACTGGACCGTGAAATTGTGCAATAAATCTCGTTACTTAATATTGTTCATTAACCAACTGCTGTGCGCTCTTATTTTTAGTCTTCAATGATTAACCATTAAAACCAGAGCAACTGAAAATTCAACAAAAAAACGCTGAACAATGCGATGTGACGTTGCACAAATATTTATGATCTTCGATCTCAGG
The DNA here is from genome assembly GCF_021130785.1 of Homalodisca vitripennis. Lineage (NCBI taxonomy): Eukaryota > Metazoa > Arthropoda > Insecta > Hemiptera > Cicadellidae > Homalodisca > Homalodisca vitripennis. The sequence continues at coordinate 139,038,325 of NC_060215.1, forward strand.
AAACTTACAAGACCAAAGATTCAATAGCAAGACCCGTCATATCAGAACATAAGCAACCAAATAATGCCAGGAAACTTTGCATGGACATTCAGGTTATTTCATGGATTCACTAAGAAAGGCTTTGTCATAAACTCCAAACTGGACTTAAGTTTAGTTATTCAAACTTGGAAGTAATCCTTAAAAATAGAATATACTCTGTCACTAACTCATCTCAGTTGTTTCAAAAGCGATTTGTAGGGTATTGCCTACATTTCCCGTGTGGGAAGCCGCGGGTAACATCTAGCTGAACAACCATTCCCGCCATAGAGAGGGTACATGTACATCTAGTTGGATATAATTGACATCGATCTTCAATCCATGGTGACATTCAGAATGTCACTAAAATATATTTTAAGCCAAATTAGGAACAAAAATCAGTCTTTAAAATTAGCATTGATCAATTTGGTAGTTGTTATCAGTATTCCTGGATAGAATTTTTCTTTTAAATTGTGCATTGTGAGATAGTGATTTGAATTAAAAATATTTAACGGAGAGAATTCTTCGCTAAAGAGTTTCAACGAAATAAAGGATCAGTTGGTTACAGTCAATTTGTTACAATGATGAATAAAATTTTAGGTCGAGTTTACAAGTCAAGGAAAGCTAATCGAAATTTTCGAAACGTTAAATATTTCTATGAGGATAGTACTAAAATTTATTACCGATATTGCTGCTATTACTATTCAAATTTGAAAGTTAAAAGTTACTAATATCAGTAGAACTTAACATATTCTAGACTAATGCCTATAGAACATTTGTCTGAGACGAGGTGTTACCTAGAGAGTGACGGAGACCACCGTGGTGTGACAGCTCACTAGACACTCAGTCAGTAGTAAGTAGTACTCACCCCGAGGGAGGTTGTCCGGTGTGTGGCGGCGGGCCTGGGCCGGTCCACGGTAGGTAGAATAGAAATGTAGTGTCTATTCTACCTACCGTGGGCCGGTCTCTGTACGGTCCGTCGCACACGCCACCAGCCCGCTACCCCACACACACACACACACCTGCCACCTGGTAGACACCACACCTGTCCCCGGGAAGTCTACCCCTCCCCCGGTGTTACATAACCCAGCGCCGCACCGCATCGGGTCTCAGCCACTTCCTTCCTGCCCCACTGGCTGGGCCGCGCTGGGCGCCTCACTGCCTCTTCACAAAAGCCGGCAAAATTGTCACCGGTCGCCTAATTGCAGGAGAGCACAGTTACTCTTCGCCGTACCGCACCGCACACTGCGCTTCGCTAGGACCTAAGGGGCCCACTTCTGGGTGTATGTCTACTTTGCCGACTATTCTGAGTCAAAGTACATCAAAGGGTGAAAATAGATTCATAAAATCCATGTATATTCCATTGTTTGAAGTTTGTTTTTGACGAGAGAAGGATTTTGAAGGATACAGGGTTTTTCCGGACGTTTGCCATCGTTCAGTGAAACAAAACAATCAGTAACACTACGTTTCGAGAACTGCAATCCGATCTCTTCTTCGGGTAAATAACTAACCTGACACATAATTACAAACTGGTAACCACCTACTGCATTCAGGTTGGTCGACGAATGCAGACCTATTGTGACCTGTACTCTGTAGTTAAGTTCTAATAACTAGTGTTGTGTTTAGTTTTTCGTAAGTGCATGTTTTATAGTTACGCGTGTCACGACGCTCTGGTATGATTTGTTTATTTTAACCTAGTTTGTAATTATGTGTAGGTTGGCTATTTACCTGAAGAAGAGACCAGATTGAAGATCTAGAAACGTAGTGTTACTGATTTTATTGTATCACTGGACGATGGCAAATGTCCGGAAAATCCTGTTTCCTTCACGATGTATGCTATTCGTGAAACGGTGCAGAATTAACAGTTTCTACGAATCTCTTGCTCTGGGCAGTAACATCAGGATACTCGGACTTGGAGCTCAAATCACCAATGTCAACAATGTTTTCATGGACGCTCAGTCCACATCCATGTCCCTGGCCTAACCATCGAACGAACGAAAGCTTCTGAACGCTTGTCGACTCAAGTTGGTGTTAGACTAATCAATAGGATCCATGGATATCAAACAACTCAATGACCAAACAAAATTTAAAGCTCGTCTGAAAACCTCCTTTGGTGTCAAAGGAGTTTTACTCTATTGATGAGTTCATTATGAGCATCATGTCCATAATGCACTTTTTATTTTCAATACAGGGTGGACCATAAGTGAATTGTCAGAATAAATTGCGACAGTAATTATTAATTTGAATAAATGTTTACAATTTTTCTTCTTCTTTTAAAAGTTATTTTTAATCATATAAAATTCCTTTTAACACAGTATTATTTACTAACTTCAACACAACTTCAAAAAGGGGTATTGCTCTAATAGACAGCTAAGTATTGTAACCACAACTATAACAAAATTGTTAATGAGCAACTTATAGAATCAAAAGACTAAAATTCCCACACCTTATATTACAAAATGTATTGTATACATGGATATTCTACTCTGACAGCGAGAATTATTGATACGGTTTTCGGATTTAATAAAAAACCCTATCAATAATAAAAGGTACACCCCACTGAAAATTTCGATGACTATATTTGTATGTATTTTCAAAATTACACCTGCAATAATGCTCAATTTCATTATAATTGATTACTTATGGTCGAATTTTTACCAACAAACATTTTTTGTTTGTTTTATTTTAAATTACAAAAGTAACAAGTAGAGGTTTTTACCAAATTTACACGTCTCAATAAACACATGAAAGATCTGTCATTGTGATACGTATGGTGACTTTTGTATCGCTTTGACCAGAATTTCGCAATGTTGCTGTGGCACTTTTTGGAAACTCTGGCCTTCAGGATATTAACAAAAAAAAAACTGTTGGAATTTTCTTGTTATATGCACCCGGATAACGCATCACTTTAGCACACGTAGCAAGACAATCAAGAATCTAAAGTTTTTATGTCAGAGATTGAGTATTCCCACTTCCGATGATTTTTTGTTATTATTTATTGCTGATTTTCAGCGATCGATATTTAACTAGCTTTATTGGTATTATCGATTATAATCATGGATTTAAACGTATTCTCGATTTTAATAACTATCGGTAGAAGTTTAAGCATTCAGATTACTAATTAATTACCACTTACATGCGGTGGCAATTAATTAACTAGTGTTAATTATCAGCTTTATTGGCATTGATTACGACTATACATACTTTCTCAATCAGCACTAGTGTTGATGCTTAACGTTATTTACGAGTACTATTTATTACAGGCTCGAGTTGTTTTCTAGATGGATCTACAGTATGGCATATCACGACGTGTAACCAAGATACAATATAACAGATGTAGCCTATGAAAACTCTATATTGCAGAATACTCACATGTCTCTTTGTGGATGAGTTTCCCGTCAGCGGTGGTGCGGATCAGCACCTCTACTCTGCTGATGAACGGCATCTTGCTGGCGCTGTCTGCTGACGCCGCGTTCCTAGGGTGCTCTTTAATCTTAGTCACGGACTTCGCGCATCAGCTTTATCATCAGTCCCAAATCTACGGTTCAAAATTTCCCCTAAACGTTACTAGCAGGAAAGGCTTGCCCCCAGAAACTTTTATTATTATTATTTGTGACAACTGATTCTAGAAGCGACTTGAGTGATAGGGACTACACAGACAATGATTCGCCATTTTACTTTGGAATTAAATTGAATAAATCATACTTTTGGCAATTAACTCCTGTTAGGTGTGAACGGTATGTGAGCTTCAATGATCGGAAAAGCTATAATTTGGAATAGTACGCAATATTTAAACAGTTTGATTCGGTAGTGCACCACAAACCAAAAAGTCTAATCTTCACTTTATCTTAAATAATGCATGTGATGAAATTCGAACCTTTGACGGATGACAAGTTCACGGTAGATAAAGTAGTGGGCGAGGTAAGAGTTGTACATTCACTGAACAAAGGGTTAGAACATTTTCAAAGACAACAAATTGCAAACATTTTAAAATAACGTAACATTTTACTATCATTCGTATATTTTTAATGACGCCATAAAATAACTTTGAAAATTCTGTTAAAATAAAAAAGCACAATTGTACATCTATTATTATGGCCTGTAAGGGCCATTAACACATCTATGATTTATTTAATCAGTCAATAACACGAATTTAGGTAGAGTGACTGATTAATAGAAACAAATCACAACATGACAATCCAACTAGTACTGTACTCCAGCCAGCTTTCAACGTAAGGATTTTGAATTATAAAAGAATCAGTTTTGACAACACAATTAACTTTTTGGTATAGTTCAGAACATTACGCGAAACTGGAATCCGGGTTATCCGATTGTCAGTTTATCGGGAAGGAGACGAGATAATATCCCTGGTGTACGATGCAGTGGAAACCCGGAGTGTACAGCAATTTAGCTCTGTATAGTTGGGCGAAACTGCAATGCAGCTTATCGGAGTGTCAGTTTATCGGGAAGGAGACGAGATAATATCCCTGGTGTACGATGCAGTGGAAACCCGGAGTGTACAGCAATTTAGCTCTGTATAGTTGGGCGAAACTGCAATGCAGCTTATCGGAGTGTCAGTTTATCGGGAAGGAGACGAGATAATATCCCTGGTGTACGATGCAGTGGAAACCCGGAGTGTACAGCAATTTAGCTCTGTATAGTTGGGCGAAACTGCAATGCAGCTTATCGGAGTGTCAGTTTATCGGGAAGGAGACGAGATAATATCCCTGGTGTACGATGCAGTGGAAACCCGGAGTGTACAGCAATTTAGCTCTGTATAGTTGGGCGAAACTGCAATGCAGCTTATCGGAGTGTCAGTTTATCGGGAAGGAGACGAGATAATATCCCTGGTGTACGATGCAGTGGAAACCCGGAGTGTACAGCAATTTAGCTCTGTATAGTTGGGCGAAACTGCAATGCAGCTTATCGGAGTGTCAGTTTATCGGGAAGGAGACGAGATAATATCCCTGGTGTACGATGCAGTGGAAACCCGGAGTGTACAGCAATTTAGCTCTGTATAGTTGGGCGAAACTGCAATGCAGCTTATCGGAGTGTCAGTTTATCGGGAAGGAGACGAGATAATATCCCTGGTGTACGATGCAGTGGAAACCCGGAGTGTACAGCAATTTAGCTCTGTATAGTTGGGCGAAACTGCAATGCAGCTTATCGGAGTGTCAGTTTATCGGGAAGGAGACGAGATAATATCCCTGGTGTACGATGCAGTGGAAACCCGGAGTGTACAGCAATTTAGCTCTGTATAGTTGGGCGAAACTGCAATGCAGCTTATCGGAGTGTCAGTTTATCGGGAAGGAGACGAGATAATATCCCTGGTGTACGATGCAGTGGAAACCCGGAGTGTACAGCAATTTAGCTGTGCATAGTTCAACAATTTCAAACAGCAAACAAAGGCTTTGATTTTTTAACTCGAATCAGAGTCGGTTGGTCGAAATTGAGATTATGGCGGGAGAAAACGCAGAAAGAAACCGTAGTGAGAGAGTGATGGCATGGCGGTGTTTGGATAGTATCTGTGGAACAATGGGGAAGTTCCCACCTGCCGAGTCCCGACATCCCTACAGTGTGAATGTGCCGCGTGGGAGTGACAGTGAAGCGGCCGCATTATTATAGCGCTTCTTCTTTATGGAACTGCTCATCTGATGTCTGCTTCACCGCGACTTCGGCTTTTTTCTAGCATTTGATCGCCACATTTAGAGAAAGCACCGGCCTTAAAGTGGCTCGATCGATTCTTCGTAGGAAAAATAATTTTTTATCCAAAATTCATGACCCTGTAAGATTAATTCCGTGAAGACAGGAAAATAGTAATAATTTGCATTACTCCGTGAGGAATTAAGACGCATTAAAAATTACAAATTTTGAGAATTTTATGGTCATGCCAAGTTAAAAACTGCTCAAGATAAAAACTTGAATTTTTTACAGTGTGTACATGACTTATAACACATTTAAAGAATTATTCAAGATTTATATAATTTAAATAAATTACATGTTTTTAGTACATTTTTCCTAAGGGTATTTAATAACAAAAATAATACGACTAAAATATGCCATAAGTCAAAAGTGTTTTTTTATATATATATATATATATATATATATAATATATATATATATATATATATATATATATGCCCTTACTTTTAACCGTTCTCAAAGCTCGGTTTAGGATTCCTACCACTCCTCGAGCAGTAATAAAAGAAAATTTATTTTACCTGAATTTCAAACACGGTACCTTAATGCTCTGTGGAAAAACATTTCTTTCCGAATAAAAAGAATATTACGACCAAAAACCACCTTAACGGTGTAGCCCGCGTCCGTGTCATAATTCAATTGCGATTTTATATTACTTAAAGTGTTCGCGTTATCTCTGGCAATTGATTTAAATTTGTAAAAATATTATGGAAACGAATTTTTATAAAGTTGGCGGTTGAGTTCACAACATACACAGTTCAACAACACCGAAACACAGGAACTTAGAATAATTTACAGATTACGTTGAATCGTTTCTAGACAGGGTTTTAAATTGTTATTGCACGACAGTTTGTGATTAACTCTTTAACCAAACTAAGACAAATCACGCAGTGTTGGTATTTTAAAGAAATGAGTAAAGAAAATATTTTCTTAAATTGTATAATATCGCTCACATTTTGTATAAGGACCTTTCAACTTTGAAGGCCTTTGCAAACGAAAATCTGTTAAAATGTGATTGAAATCCTGAATTCCACACAATACTGTAGTATCTCTGGCTAATTTAATAATTTGCGAAATCGGAAAATAAGTTGAAATTAGTGGCGAATGACAGAGAGAAAGAGGAGATACGCGTATCATTCTGCGCGTTTCTACACAAGTATTATTGATATTGAGGATTCGAACTGATAGAAAATTGTGGCACACAACTTAAAAATTATTCTACATTTTAAAGTTAACTATACGAACATACTTATCGTTAACACAGAAAAAATAGTATAACGTCGTAAAAACAATAGTTTGTAAACCTAAGCAATATATATATATATAGAAAAACTCTGGGCAAGCTCTTATCATGCGATAAGATGTGTATTAATAACATAAATAAAAAAAGTTTAATCCAGTTGTCACAAATAATAAATATTTTGAATTTTATTCTATTCATAACAAACACAATTATCAATATGGGGACAGAATTGTCATCAGAAATATGACGTTGCGAAAAGAGTAAATACACATAAACGGCATTTTCTTGCTCCAAACTCCACTGAATTCACTAAATCAATTATGAACAATTGTTATTACAGTACTGTAAGCCAATAATGGGGGATAAGTAAACTTACCGAGGAAACCGTCCATTTCATTAATAGATTACAATTTTGATAAAGCAACGTTGAGTGTGAAATGCTTCCTTTGCGTGTAAAAATTAAAAAAAATATGTTTGAGGGCAATTACCTAAATATGATCGAGAAGGCAGGAAAATTGATTGAAACAGAATTAATCTAAAAGCCTAAACAGACTTGTTTAAATTAGTCAATTACTAATAGTAGGAAGGTATTTACTAAATTGACACGTTATCAATAAGTTATGAACAAAATTAAATTGCAACAATAGAGTAATGCTACTATATTATATCATCTTGCAATTATCGTTTACTACACCGATAAAACAATAAACAAACCGTACAAGAGTTAAAACATCGATATAATGAGTAATGATTTGGTAACGTAAACGGTTTGTTTTGACAGTAGAACATTTCTTCAGGAATCGTTCAAAGTAATTTTAAAAGTCGCATAAACGTTTAGGTGAGTGACAAGATTCTAAAAGAATAAAAAAACATCCTAAAGCCTCATAGAACCTAATTGAAACTTCCTATGAGAGCCAAAGAAGGGTAGTAGGTGTCGTAGTTTACCCGCCGCGACGGAGTAGAGGAGCAAGAAGAGCCGGTGTACCGGAGTAGAGGAGCACCTGTGCGGCCGGCCGACTGCCGAAGACTGGAGAACGGCAGAGGTCCTCAGAGCCCAGAAACTGGGGTAATGACGGCGCTGACGCCACTGCAGCGCAGCACACTCGCACACCGCTCAGCGACACGGAACATGAAAGGCGGCGCGACGCTGCAGAACTACATATCCACCGGTGCAAAATGCTTCCAGGAGAGAGTTCCATCTGATAACATCATTTTTTCGACCCTTTCGAGTCACTTAGATCGTATCCCGATGGAAACAGACGTACTTCCCGATGTTATTTTTTACACCATTACGTGTAAGAAAATGTACGTTTATCATAATAGATGTGCTAAAGAAAATCAGAAAGTATGTACCCTCTGTCTGATTGACTTTCCACAGTGCGCACGGACCGGCGATGCGATTTAAATTAATACGAAGGACTCTTGTCTAGGTGTCCGTATATCCGTAAACTCTTTATAGAAAGGTCATAGAGACTTGTAACATGTTACATAGGTTTCGCTTGTTCTATGGAAGAACTTTATTGATTTTGGGGCCAAGAGAAGGGCAGCAAAGTTGGTGTTACAGTCAGTTCGATCAAGAAAATCGATCCTTTGTATCGGTGTATTTAACTTTAGACCAATCAATTAAACTCTCGTATCGACTTATCATATTTGTATGCGTGTTCCCTTGACATTTCTGTTTATTGATGTCAGCGCGTAGTTTTGGCAGAGACTTCATTGGGTTTCGTCAACACTCGAGCCCTATAGAACCAGAGTGCAGTAGACCTAGAGCCAAGTAGAACTAGACCCCCAATAGAACCGGAGTCCAGCAGACCTAGAATCCAATAGAACCAGAGTCCAGTAGAAATAGAATCCAATAGAACCAGGGTACAGCAGACAGAGAATCCAATAGAACCAGAGTCCAGTAGAAATAGAATCTAATAGAACCAGGGTACAGCAGACAGAGAATCCAATAGAACCAGAGTCCAGTAGAACTAGAGTCCAATAGAACAAGAGTCCAGTAGAACTAGAGCCAAGTAGAACTAGACCCCCAATAGAACCAGAGTTCAGCAGACCTAGAATCAAATAGAACCAGAGTCCAGTAGAACTAGAGTCCAATAGAACCAGAGTCCAGTAGAACTAGAGCCCAATTGAACCAGAGTCCAGCAGACCTAGAATCAAATAGAACCAGAGTCCAGTAGAACTAGAGTCCAATAGAACCAGAGTCCATTAGAACTAGAGCCAAGTAGAACTAGACCCCCAATAGAACCAGAGTCCAGCAGACCTATAATCCAATAGAACCAGAGTCCAATAGAACTAGAATCCAATAGAACCAGAGTCCAGTAGAACTAGAGCGAAGTAGAACTAGACCCCCAATAGAACCGCAGTCTGGCAGACCTAGAATCCAATAGAACCAGAGTCCAGTAGAACTAGAGCCCAGAAGAACTATACGAAAGATGAAATCAAGAATTACGCACTCACTTTACATGCACTAACTTATACACAAATCGTTTTCCACAGTGAACGTGTATCCTTATTTATAACGAATTAAGTATTGCATAATCTATATATTTATTGGAACAAATCATAACCAATATATAAATTGTATATTGCAGGGCCGTATCCCTGCAGGGAGAAGGGATGCGTATCAATTCCAATGAAAGCTTAAAATATAACCGGATTGAAGAATAATGAGCTTGAATATGTACGAGTATATTTATATAACACTGATGTTTTCTAGTATGTAAAGTTTATTATTGTAATAATGTAATTAAAAATGTCTGTAATGTTAAGATCCTCCCATCCACGAATACTTGAACACGTCCTTGGTACACCGGGTGGTTTCTAAGTCCATACTGTTTACACTTTTAAACTAATCATGATTTTTAAATGACCTTCAAAATATGCGATGATCTGTATTTTTCGCATACTTCAAATAACTCCCTTTCCCCAAAAAGAACACGGGGTAAGAGTAAGGAGCAGCTGAAAAATACTTAGGCCTGTTCAGTGACATTACATATACGTTTTGATAAGGAAACCTAACAATTTTATTAATCAATTTTAAACATCCTAATTGAAACCATTTTAGACTCTGAAGACGTACCCAATGTGCCATGAGGTTATGAGGTTACTCATATAAATTCTAAATGCTGTTGATACTAAAAAAATAGGTTTTATTTCTAACGTTGGGTTTGTATAATCAAGACGTATAATTGTTGTCCTTTTTGCTCGTTATACACGCCTTGGGAAAGATCCATAAAACAAGGGCAGTTGATGTCAGAAATTACCAATCATTAAAGATAACTTGACAGATTTAACACGTTCAAAATGGCGAGGAAGTTCAAACTCACTGTGTATATTCCCGTACGCTCAGTCACAAATAAGTCCCAAGGGATCAAACCAGAGCATATCTAACTTGCAAGACTATCATCCTGTCCCTAGTTGACACCAGTTTCTTTAGCTGTTACCTTTTTTCAGTGTATTTTACTGAGATTTCAAAGGCTAGGGCATCAATGAAATGCGATAAATCCCACATTCTATGTAGAATGTAATATTGTATGCTGTGTTTGATACAGTGCAATATAAATAAAGCTGATTATTACTTAAGGATGGAGGTGTGCTTCTATTCTAGTGCACCTAAACCACTGAACCTTTTCATGGTGTAACTAAATTTACTAACCTAAAACTATTAATTTGTTTCATGAGTGGTATACACAATATGTAAGATATTGCAGTGTCCTAACAAAAAGCTGAATTGATGTGTTGGAAGTATTAGAGCAAAGACTATCCTAAAACGAAGTAACACTAGATAATATTTTCTAACTAGAAATGCCATAGGGGGTTTCTAACATGCACAGAAAATGGGAATCGAGTCATCTGTATAACAAAACAAAAACAAATTAAGTCCTTTCCGTTCTTTCGAGATGTAAGAAATTCCAAATGTGTAATCAAGTGATCCATATAAGCTATCATTATATAAAATTGATTTTAAATGAATCGTAAAAATCTTTTTCACACCTTAGGAAATATAGAGTATTGAAAATAGGTGTCACGGGTTTTAAATTGCAATACGTAACATTCCTCTAGAACATCGTTCTAAAAAACTTTTTCATACGCAAGGAGACATTCTGAATTGAAATTGAGCATAGAATATACCTGTGTACTGTATTTTCGACGTCCTTTATCCTTCGTAAGAGTCAGTAGGCGCAGTTCTACAAAACTGTCCATAGCTTTTCTCTAAATTTCGATAATTCGGTTGGTATTAAACCGAATCCGTGTAGGATTACGAAATATTCCGTATTTTCTACAAAAGTTCATTCTACTACAAAACCCAAACCACTTTTTAATGTCAAAAATACAAAATACGTTTGACGTCTAAATTAATGGCAAAGTAGTACGTAACATTTTTAATCATGAGATTTAAAAAAGTTTCTATCCCAATTTCTTTTAGTATATAAATATAGTTTTTAGATTTTACAGAATGCGATATTTATGCTGGTGCTCGAAATTTCTCACTGTAATCCAGTATTCTGTAAACTCTGACCTCATTTTTCTAACCGAACAATCCCATTTTCTAGTATGACAAGATTATAGTATAACAGTACATTGATTACAGTACGCCGCACCTGCCGCTGACTCGACCGCAAATACCTTAGGTGTTTTCGTCTCGGTTTTGCGATTGGGCACGAATAAGAGACGCACATCTATTAGTCCTGAACGAGAACACTTGTGTTGTTTACGTTTTTAAAACTGGAAATGCGTTTGTTCGTTTTAGGAAATGTTTCACTGACGATAACCGTCCTCAGTGGTCAGACTTGAACGTCCGTCCAATAAGAATGGAATAAGATATTTTAATAGTGAAGAATCGGTTTACTGAAGAATAACCTTTTGCTAGCAGTCTGAAAATATCGAAAGTGTACAGTAGACATCATGTTAACTGTACACATATTCTTCAGTGCTTGCACATGTTATGTTACAAACCTAAATCTTTGGGACCTCAAGTATCCCTGACATTATAAAAAGAGAGCCTAACACATGGGATGACAAGACACAATGGTCTATAAGAACTCAGAAGTTAACTGTTTTGTCCATACACACGACTTCTCACTGCGTAAGAGACATCCACTATTACATACTCAAAATGTCAACCTCCCGAAACCCCATTCGAATACCACTAGCAGTAAATGGGCCTCAAGACTTTGTGATTCCCCAGTCACAATTACGACTAATTTTTTCGTTCCTTAAAACTCTGCCAAAGTTTCTATAAAAAAAATACATAGATTACTATTTATGATACAAGTAATCGGTCACACTCCTCGAATCGTGGTTAAAATAACAGGTTTATAGAATGAAAATCGTGTCTTGAACCCTATGCACATACGTATTCTCCAACATACTGTGTCCATGTAAAGGATCATCAAGGAAATCATAGTTCAAAGAGCTAAAAGAATACATTTATGGTATTTCTGTAGCAATCATACTCCAAAAAGGCCCAAAACATCCGGACCATGACCGTGAATGCTGACGAGAGGCGTTATGAGTGCTGACCGAAAGTTAAATCTGTGTAACTCCGATCTCTGTTCGAAACGCCAATATGTATTATTGGCTGAATATCGTTGTCCTGTTAAGGCACGACCTTCTTTTGATTGATCCCTTTTTGATGCGTTCCCGCATCAACATGCGAAGGTCCTGTCTTGCGAATCTCTTTTGGTGTAGGCCTTCTTATGATGCGACCCCTCTTGTGGTGTTACCCCGTTTAAATCCAGAGCTTTATCCAGGCCAAAATTGTAAGTGAATGTGAATTTGGAATTGTAATGCGTGTCCTTTGCCAGTTGAATTTGCACTAAGCGCCACTAAATGGCTCACGTGCCTCACTCTCATAGGCAGAACCGCGTTCATGGCGACAACACCCGGCGAAGAATTCCGAGCTGTAAAACTGATTGCACGAACAACCTCTGGAGTAACCAGTGGAATGGTGCTTGCGGAGTAGGGCGATAAGCCACCGGTTTTATTCTCCAGAGGGTTTCCAGGTGGAAACGCACGGTTAAAAGTGAGATGCCTGGTGCTTGTGGAGCGTGAAGTACGTTAATAGTGTGGAGGCGGCACGGCGTCGGGCGGCGCAACGGGGGAGGGGGGGAGGAACAGCAGAGAAAGAGAGAGTCGCCTTGCTGATTTCTGATAGTGATTAGTACAGAAGGTATGGCTATACAGCGGGACTATTGGCGCGAGCTCTGAGCCTAGCATTTATTAGGCACCAGGAACGCCGCTAATTATGACTTGGGGCATTTCCTGGCGCGCGGCATGATACGTAATATTCGGATACCTGTAGGCTAGGAGCTTCGGTCACAACTGTCAATTCGTTGCCCGTAGATTGTCGTCCATTTTATTTCCTTCCGTACTTCTACAGGAACGTACCGAAAGTCCTAAACGTCCCGGTCTCTTACCATAAATTTTGACCGGTTAAAAAGATTTTTCAAATCTTTATTAGGGATATGTGATAGATTCACCAGAACACGTTTTTGGTGGGTTTAAAGATTATCCCCTCAACAAAAGTAAGGAGTGGGACAACTCAAAATGTTAAATGGGGGTGACCAATCACATCAAAGCTCTCGGGGAGAAGAAACTACTCTAAGAAATCAAATTTAGGACTATTCCAAACAAAGTAGGATGGCGCCAACTTATCCCAAATTTTGAACATTGTTCTATTTTGGTCAAGGCCTTAAAAATTAGCTATCAAACCATGGTGGTTATTGATAACAAATTTGACCTCTCCCCAAACATTAGGGGTATTGTAAATATGTTTTCATAGTAACCCGATTGTGAGACATTTCGTTTTGGGCTTGTTGAAAGAAGAATTGTAACATTATCGGTCTTCAATTTGACGACTCAAGACAGTTCAAAATTCATGTGGGAGTTGGACTTTAAAAAACCCTAGGATATGACTAGTTCCTAAATGAATACTTCGTACAGGACCACGTCGACAGAATTAATCTCAGTATTATTGTATAACAAGGCTTTTACACAGTGATGCACATGTTACAAGAATAAAGCACTATGACCTTGATGCATGACCTTCACCGTAGCTTAGAGATAAGGCCGCGGCTCTCTAACCGAGAGGTCACGTGTTCGATTCCCGGGGAGGTCAATAAATATTTGTAAGAGGGTTTTGGATCGTTTTCCCTTAAAGACGTCTAGTATCCTCAATTAAAATGCGATTGGCGTTTGAAAATCCCCCTTCAAAAAAAGTTAGTCAAAGCAGCATCCGAAGCACTAAATATTATTGAGATAAAATTTACAGTTATGTTGGATTTGACCGATAATATCCTTCCCCAATCGAATAGCTTGTAAACTATATAAATAGGAGTATTTGAATTATGAACCGTTACTCGATTATACCATCACTGGTGGGGTTAACGTAGTGAAGAAGAGACCACATTTTACGGTGTCTCTTTTATCTTGTAAGCGTCCACCGTTACCTTTGCACATAACCAGCTCGAAAAGTCAATAAATCTATAAAACCGGTTTGGATCCACCGAAATCCGGCTTTACATTATCTATGAACGAAACTTCCGTCATTTCAATAATTATTCTGCTAACCTCATGAAGTCCTTTATATTCGTATAAACTCGCATTGTGGTTCGTTCACGTAGTATATGCGCACAAAACTAGAATTATAATTTTAATAAATAGAGGCTAGAGGAGTGGTAGAGTACACAATTTATAACTAATCTTCTAACCTTTCTAAACCAATTCATAGCTATATTGAATTAAATTAAATTAAATTGCTTTTATTCCAGAAATAACACAATACTGAGGCCCCGCTAAGTACAATACTTGTCAGCGGGAACCTTTATAGCTATTTCTTCAAAATAACACAATTAAATACAATTTTATTTCAAGTCCTTCATGAATTAATTCTATATAAGGTTTAAATTATTAATTATGAGTTAATTTTAAATATTTAATCTACTGTAACTATAAATATTCGTATATATTATACATGATTTTCATGACTCTATCATCCATTTAGGAGTTGCATTAATTAAGTTTCAATATAAACCTGAAAAATTAAAAAATAAACAAATCAGTCAAATAAGTCAGTTGTGTTGGTCAGGGCGAATAGTCAAGGGACTCGGTCAACTAAATTACCCATTAGTCTTATCACTTATTACTCATTCCTATCCAACTATGTAATAGTCGATAAAGTTGTTGGAAAGAGATAAGCGAACATTATAATACACATTAAATTTCATGCTGTATAATTTGGCAACAACCAACACAATTTAGTTATCTCGTTTACTTAAACACTCCATTTCAACGTAAAGTATCACAAAAACACGTCTTAATTTTGCTAATTCCGACCAGAAACTGAAACATGATATTGAACTTCCTAAAAACTGATAAGAAAGGGGAAGCCTTCATTTTTCTATCTTTGTCCATTGAAAGTTGAGCAGGATCCCCATGCTTTTAGCTTCATTAATTTCAATGAGCTGCCATTTTGTACTGGGTTGAGGTAGAAAGCTCTAGTTTCCACTATTCTTCTTCTTTTATCAAGACTTATCAAATGAGGTGTCACTTAACATTTAAGTGGGGTCTTTACATTTAAAAATTTTGAGCCCCCCTCCCCAAAAAATTCAATTTTGGGGAAATGGGCAAAGTTGTAACAGTGACTAAAAAAGTTATATTCCAATTCCTGAAAAGGTGTCCCGAGATCCACCCCTCCATCTTTATCCATCAAAAACTGTATAAAATATAAATTTGTATATGTTAAAATAGCCTAATTCTATTTCAAGAAATATGCTAAACAAAAAGTACTTGCCCAGCCAGGACTCGAACACACATCTTCTCACTTACAGGGCGAAAGTGCTACGCATTACACCGCCGAGCCTTTACTTTCAATTCATAAATTATTTTGTATTTTGCAGTATTCTGTCACACGTGTGTTTAATGAAGCAAACTAAACATGTGACTGGAAGGCAAAACGCCTGTTACATAACTTTTATTCATTAAATTTGTACATGTAGTAATTTAATTTCAATAAGTATTGAGGAACACAAGATACGGTAATCACCCCATCGGAATTCGAACCCGGATCTCTCAAGGTCAACAATACTGATAAAAGGTGCTAAAAGTAGAGGCAGAATGTCAACATGCGCTATCTCTAAACTTCAGGCCTATCGGCCATAGGCTTTTCCTAGTTTAGGCCCACCCAATAGAGTATGTATTAACGGTCGATAATAGACGAATATATCCTGTAAAAAGATAGTATTTTTGTAATTCTGAAAAAAAAAAAACTAAATTAGGGATCGTTTTGAGGAAGAGGCGAATTTTTGTAACCACCCCAAGTCAAGAACATCAAAACACCTAACATTTTATATAGTACCTCTTTGTTGTGATAGCAAGAGTATGAATGAAAAGGGCACAAAATAATATTGTCACAACATTTTCAGATGTGTATGTGCTGTTTACAGTCCAAAGTCAATCGCATTTTAACAGAATCAAAAGCATATTATTTACATTAAATCTGAGATTAAATTCTGTAACGCATTTACAAATATACACATTTTTATATACATTATTTAAAAACTTCATTAAATGTATATATATATATATATATATATATATATATATATATAATTATTTTATGAAAGTAAACATTTAACGATGTATTAACATTTTTTTATCTGTCCATATGAATTACAAATATTCAAAACGATTACCTACAATTTTAACAGTGGCAATTTCTAAGCAAAAAATGTGTTTAAACATTTTTTCGTAATCAATGTCCCTTGTGGCATTCCATTCACACATTTCGTATTAAACAACAAAGATTCATATTTGAATATTATTAACTAGAATTACTATCTCTATATAGCGAAATATTTCAATGCCACATGCATTGAAAATAGCATCCAACTTTACAATTATTCCTATTTCAAATGTTCGGAGACATCATATATTTAGAACAGTCCAGTATTACGGTATCCTCGTCTGCCAAAGAGTTCTGGAACAGATCGCGTACCAAAGACGGAGAGTGAATTCAATTATATGCAACACAATTTAATTGCCTCACTTGATGCCACCGCTATGATTTCCCCCTAATTGAGACCATTAGAACTTTCATGCTGCGGAAAAATGCTTTCCCTTGTGGGGCTGCCGTAACGTTTTCCTTCCACTAATATGCACCACGGATGGAGTAGAACTTGTATGACAAGTAACACCTATTTCGTGAATTATAAGTCACGCGTAAGATCAGCGCCTTAATTGTATCGGAAGGCAATCGGTGTACTGACGTGTACTGCGGGTATTGCATACGCATATATGAACAGGCGCCGTACAAAGATACATTCACCAGTTCAAACAGTTGCATGGTGAAGTAAATTTAGCGATGCTTCCGTCCTTTGTCTTATTCCACTTCGTTTAGTGTACTTTATATAGTAGTTTTGACTTAACTAATCATAGCGCTTAAACCAGTTTAAATTAAAACATTGTGGTTTTGTATGTTAAATTACCTTAAGAAAACCTAGATGTTTAATAAATGTATATAAAATGCATGTATATAATAAATGTTTAAAAATTGTGATAGTTTTAAAACCAAACAAAAATTGATTTGAGTTTTGATACTTTATCTACAAATATGGGGTAAACAATGGTTACATATGTAATTTTACTATCTCAAAATGCTAATAAAATTAACTTTGTCAATATTCCATCTTTGTAGGCATAACTAGTTGTTATTTTAATTGGATGACATCAAAAGGGGTACCAATGTTTTGTGAGTTTTTAATTAATTTTGCATTTTAATATTTTCTTATATCGTGTAAGAATACTTGTAAAATTTGTAATTGCTAGAAAATTTGAAATCCATGAATAGGTTAAAATTGTTTGTTCAAAGCATGATAGTTAAACAAAATAATAAGAACTATTTTTATTAGCATATTATTGAAGCAAGGATTTTTAATTTTTTACTTTTAATCTGACAAGGGAAACTCGCTTAAATGAGAAATCATCACTTGTGAACTGCAACCAAAAACTAGAGGTATTCTATCCAATCCTCTTAACTATCCAAATATTTAAAAAAAATCAATAACTTTCCCATGAAATTAAACAATGAAAAAATCAGTATAATTCAAAGCATTAACCCTATATAAAATTGAAGGGGTTTTTCCTTTAAGTATAAAGTTTGATGTTGGGCAGAGAGTTGTACATAAAGCAGGTTTAAAATAATAATTAGAATATTTTTTGTTGACACAGTCTATCAATCTAAACAAATTAACACACTTCAGATTGGGATTCTGAATATTATCTCATTCTGAAGTATGATGTCTAATCAATCTTTAACCATTGGAGTATATTGAATAACAAATTTCACTTTGGTGATATCGATATTGGGAAGGTGGGAGGTGGGTTAGGTAATGTAAGTGTAGCAGATATACCTCTGAAGGTTAAAATTATATTCCATTTATTACTCTTATCAGACCAGTTGAACTTAATTTTTTTATCAAGAGATGGCATAGTACTCTGTTACCTATTAAATGTATAATACAAATGAGAATGTATAAAAAGCACATTAGGTATATATATATACCAGCCAGTTTCCCGATCAGATTGTTACACCACACGGGTCTAAACTGTTCCACGCAGGCACTATTTGTATAATTCTTTACGCTTTAATTCTTTTGATTTAGTGATTATATTTATATTGTTTTGAATTGAAATCGTAATATACTTAAATTTATAATGTTCGAGTTACCTGGATTAGATTGAGCTGACATAGTCAACCTATTTCAGATTAAAATCTTCTATAGTTGATATGTTGTACTCGATTTTGCTCTGCTCAGAAAATTATACAACCTCATGCACATACTGGAAGCTAATCACTCGTTTTTGGTGCTAAAGCCAAAAAAGAACCCATAAGGAATCATTTCGTGAAATTTTTCAATTCTGAGAAAGCTAGTGTTCCTTGGCAATAGCACCTTATTATGTACATTTTAATATTTCTATAACAAGTGACTCTGAATTATAAAAAGATCATTAATTATAAGTATTACATTATTTTGTATTTCGCTTGTTAACATATACATGAACACCTTTTCTAGCTCTTGTGGACCATAGTTACTATAATTTCTTTTAATTCTTTTTTAACATAGCCCTACTTTGTAGACATTATAAAATACTACTATTGTTTGCTTTGTTCACTTAATCCTATACATGTCCATAGCAATGACATATATAAGATCAACACAACATATTTTGAATGGTCATGCTTACAAACAAAATATTTCATAGCTCCTCCTGATAAAGTATATCTTCATTTAGTTTGTTCATAAAAACACTTATAGAATGTTTAGACTTAAGGTCATGCAACTGATTTATGGTTAAAAAATATTGTATACATTTTTTTCAGATATCTATACATTCTTTTAATGCTCCCCTGAGACAGAACATTAAAAAAAATTTTTTAAGGAGTGACCGATCCCTTTTAAAGTTTTTTTCTGCCTGTCCTCTTGAACCATCTGTCTGTGTGAGGATCTTATCAAACAGAATATGGGGAGAGTTGATACAGTAAAGGGTACTGATAAAAAGTGCAATGGTCACGACGGGATTTGAACTTACATTATCTCTAACTCAGACTTCCTGGGCCGTTCAGCAAAATTGGCACTCCCAATACTTTCACACCATGTTTAGAAAACTTTTTTTGTGGACTTTCATTTTTCACACCATCGGAATACTTTCTCTACATTAAAGATGGAGAAAGTAAAAAACGATGAACAACACAAAGTATAGTTATATAGATGAAAACTAAACTATGAATTGTGATAAATCTTTGCAATTTATAAAACCAGACTATTGTTATTAAAATTTTGTTTGAATAATTGTAAACACTATCTTTTAGAAGATTCAAGGCAATTCAGGCCTTGTTTTCCAAATCTAATGTTATGTATTCTTCTCTCCCTGTACTTATCTCAAAGAACCTTACTTTGTCGAATTTCATCAATCAGCTGTTCCACTTTAAATAATCAACTCCCAACAAATTATCGCTTCCCAAGATGCTGAACAACAATAGTCGGTGAGTTGAACACAAGTGGACTGGAATACAGTGCATGCCCGTCCACTTGAATGTTCCACGCTGATCGCTCCGCGAACGATCCTTGTTAACTCATTCAAGACGTCCATGGATGCCAGTATGAATGGTCCGATTAAAATCATATTAAGTAATTTTTTAAGTCCCATCTGCAAACGTTCATGGATGACTATGAAATTTCCTTTACAACCCCGTGGATATTCAGCAGCTGTTCATCATTAACTGCAAATTTCAAGATATTGGGGTAAAAGGGTTGTTTCTTAGGTCTCGTTTACTGCAGAGAATGGCTATTAAAGTATGTTGAGTTCCCTTAAGTTAAAGGTTTTTGCAAGCCTAAACATGAAAGGAGTACTGCTCCCTACCCCGGTTTTACTGGAAGAGCTAGGAACAGAGCTGGACTCCCCTTCTTCCCAGGTGACATGAGTGAGATATAGTAGCCACTATCCCTGCTCATGGTGGATCACAAGGCAGAGAGCAGGTCCTTCTAAGACATAGTGCAATCAGAGGTTTCCTCTGCTTCTTGTGGACACAGGTACACCAAGGATTGCTCAGTTTGTAACACCAGGAAATTTCTTGGCAGAGGATAAAAAACCTTGCATTTTTTAATCCAAATCAAGGAGACTTCAATTGCAAAAAGTTTTATTTTTAAGTTATTTGTTAAAGTATCACACTATGAAAAGACTTATGTAAATGTAATGGAGATTTAATTGTACACATGTAGTGCAAGGTAAACAGAATCGAAGAAAAATAGTTTTGATCTGCAGTTAAAAGGGGAAGCAAGCAAAGCTTTTTAATAAGCATACATATTAGTCTTATGTGTTTTTTTCAAAAATTTAAATCAGCTAGATACTTAGTATTTTAGTGAGTTTAAAAGACTAAAACAACTTTCATGAATTCAACATATTATTTTCTATATTACATATTATATTATTATTAGTGTTGTATCTATAGTTGGGTATCTGACTACAGTGTCTCTGCCGTTAATCAGTATAAAAGGGGAAACACATTCAAAAACTTTCCAATAAATGTCACATAGCTTCTGTAGAGAATAACTCTTCGTGATTAAGTTTTTCCGTCCAAAACTCAGTTTCAATGCTTTCTATGGTAGACAAATTATATGTTTGGACCTTCAGAATCCTAAACTCGTAATTACAACATTACTGAACCTTGTGGTAGTCCTTCTGTGGGTACAGACTTTCAAATGATGTCATTGTGCCTTTTTAGAAAAATTTCGTTTTCACCCCAGATTGTTATATTAGAGCAGTTCAGAAATTAAGATGCAAAGCGTGAATTACTGTAATGGTTTTGTTTGTGTTTGTTTACTTACATCTTATTGATAACAAATGCAACAGATTATTGTATGCAGTTATCAATTTTAGATTAGCTGTGAGTGTTGCACAAAGAAGTGTCGACTTGATATCATTATATAAGATACTACTTATATAAGATAAATATAAGAATGCTACTGATTCCAGAGCAACAACAGAACCTAGAGACTGAGTGACGTTTTCTGATTCTAAATATGAAATTTCTAGTCTCTGCCAAAAAGAAGATTATAGCTAGTGAAATATGTTATCTCTAAAGGCATTGCTGTATAATAGACTACTTCTTTTCTTCGGGCTTACAATATTATAATTACGTATTGGAATAAGATATAAAGCTCTCAAACCATTTCGATATATCCTAAATAAAACTGAACATAGCACCAATAACAGAAACATTTTCCGCAAACAACAATTAACATACCATTATCAACCATTATAAATCGATGAAGATAAAACAACCATGAGATACATATGCGAATCATGTAAATTGCATAATGATGCAGATTTTGTAAAATTAAGATTAACAAACTCAAATTTAAATTAATTTTTATGGCAAGATTATGTAAAGAACTGCAATATAGAATTTCAAAGAGTTCCTAGAGAAATTGACATGTATCAGTAGCATTTGAACGTTATCTCTTTTGGTGAGTTAAACTACATATAATCACCATACACTCAGATTTTTATATAGGAATATTAATACAACTACAGACATCCGACTCAAAACACACAACACTACAAGAAAGAAGCTTAAACAGATTTTGGATGTCTATCACACCGTATCACCAAAGAATTGTGAATGGCCAGATCATGTGAGGATGCATTTTTTGACATTCCATTCTTATAGATAAACTAATTGGTGGCGGTCCTTTCCAGGAAATTAAACTATGGTTCCTAGATGCAAAATAAAAATTCCTAGACTAAAACACATCAAAGATATCTGAACACAAAGGTCATTGATTCAAATATGTGAACGATTACTAAAGTTATTATTAAATACACCATTCTCAGAATATATTTTTTCTCAAAGAGTTTAGTAGAAACCTGTTCCCTTCAGCACTGTTCCCTTGAATACACCACAGTGAGTGGTGCATTACAGAGTCGCACTCAAATTATGAAGGACTTTTGAGAATCAATATTCAAAACCTTGTTTTGGAAAATACAGTACAATATGGTTTTTCGTATAATTGGGACCAGAAGTGTTCCAGATAAACAAAACTCCAGATGAACCAGAAATACATTAAAAAAATAATTACAGATTACTAACAAGGAATTTATCTGTTGAAAGTAAAAGAGCCAATTTATTATACTATTTTGAAGAGATTAAGTGTAGAGGAAATAAATAAATAATAATCAAAAACAAATAATGTATAGTCAGCCTCTTTTGCTATACTTGGTAAACTGCTTCCAGAAATTACAATTGAGCTTGGACTGAATTTCAATCCCATCATTCCTGATGATGAATTGTCTGACTGTCGTTCAATGTAAACAGTCAGCCAGTCAACAAGTCAATCAACAAGTATACCTGTGCCAAGGCATCAAAATGAGTAATTACATCTGGTCCTTTATTATCAGAATCTATTTCACTCTCCTCTGTTACATTGAAGAACAAGCTACTGATACAATTTCTACGTTAGTAGAAATTGCACCGATGTTATTGTCGGTGTGAAGCCAATCACTTACGTTCCCCAAATTTACAATTATCAAGTTCTGGTAGACTTATTACAGCACCGTTAATTTGAAATTATACTGTACGCATTATTCTGAACGAGGAACATGTGTAAACAGAAAAAAATCATACTGGAAGTTCAACAAAATATGCTTATTATCCAAAACATTAGACACTCTCCTCTCTGTAAAACCGATTAGGATTCACCGACAAATCTAGAAAAATGAGGTGTGCGAATAAACGAGGTTCACTCATTCAGTAAAATAGGCGACTTTATGTCAGGTGCAATAAAAGCATTTGCATAGAACAAAATCAGATTTATGCCTTTTGGTTTTCTTAGTATACTGTTTCTGAATCTAGTCCGTCTTTGTATACACATTTGCAAAAACAAACTCTACTCTGAGATTTCTTTCTGAGAATCCAGCTGTGGAAATTATAGTTTTACATTGCAGTTTCATTAGAGCCTCAACAGGCACTCTTACACAGATCACAACATGCAGCTTATTATTCCTGAGTCTGAGATTTTCACTGTAAGAGGTCTCTACCTTCGTACCCTCTTCATATCACTATGCCTTGTTATAAGGCTTCATTCGATTGTTTCCGAGTTCTGCGGTGAAACTAGAAATATGCCTCTTTTGGATAACAGAGTGAAAATTTCTTTATCTTTCTGGTGGTGGCTTTAACAATAAATTATCTCCCATAACAGAACGGTAATATCTATATATTCGTCCATTGTAAAGAACCCGTACAAACACACTTTTCAGTCCAGTAGTCACTGCACAGTTGAGATTGTTTACCGAAACATATTTTGAACCAAAATACTTTGACTTGTGTGAAGTGGCATGACCAGTCGAAACAATTTGTTTTGAGTCGGAACGTATCTATCTTTATGCGGTCGCTCTAACACCCGTATCAGATAGCCTAGTAAGAGTAATATTTTAATAAAAAAAGGAGTTTCATTCAAATTCATATCTTTATTTCAAATTGAGATAAACGTAATAAGCTTAATAATAATAAAGAACTTAACAATAAACTTAACAAATTACACATATCTGCCAGATTTTGACAAACTTCAGGTATGACATTTGAACCAGAAAGTCAAGAGCCCCAACAGCGTCATCGAAGAAATTCGTCTACTGAGTAGAACATGCCATCTATTAGAAGCTCCGGAGCCTCTTCCTGAAGATTCATGGTTAATTTTTAAAGCGTATTGGGAGTTTATTGTTAAGGGAGTTAATGTCATTTATTATACATGTACATTATAGTACATTATATGTACATTTAAGCATCAAATAATAAATATTCCGAAACCATAGTTGAAATTCTTCAAAATTATCTAGTTTTGTGTCTGAATTTCAAAATTGTTCCTGGGGTCGACCTTCTGATACTTCACTTGATTGTGGTGGGGGAGGGGTGTTTCAAATATACCAGACCCCCGGGATGGCAAACCGCTCCCCTCAAAATGGCACCCTTAATCCGCCCACATATGATATGTATTACATGTCAACAGTGAACACATTAATATGCATGATAGTAGAACTCACCATTTTCATCCAGGTATATGTTGATAGAGTCGGAGTCTGGGAGTGGAATGGCATCGTCGCAGTCTTGGAGCTCACATTTGACAGGAACCCCGTCAGCATCAAGGGGAACAGGTCCTCCTGTCAACATCGATAAGCTTTATTGATCTCGCTTTCTCACTATTACAAAAGTTTCGAAACAACGGATGATCCACCCTTGTGACGATCCCATCACATTTATCTAACTCCCTTGAGGACAAATTCCCATCACTGTAAGCATACCAACAGGACTTCAAATTCAAATTCATCAATTCATAAATTTATTGTGAGAGCATATTTTGCTTTTCGCTTTTCAGATTTCAAATCGTTATTAAAAGAGGACAATTTAGAACTTACCCAATCTATTTTAGGATTGAGACAGTTTGTTCTCAGAAAAGAACCAGGTTTACAGTTTACAACTAACATGTATCTTTTCCAGTACACACCACGTCAAATCATTGCACAAGCAATTAAAATGTTGAGATATTTCGG
This sequence comes from Homalodisca vitripennis, assembly GCF_021130785.1. Taxonomy (NCBI): domain Eukaryota; kingdom Metazoa; phylum Arthropoda; class Insecta; order Hemiptera; family Cicadellidae; genus Homalodisca; species Homalodisca vitripennis. The sequence continues at coordinate 139,063,391 of NC_060215.1, forward strand.
ACTTGGTGTGGAGAGCCATTGTCAGGGCTTAGGTGTCAAACCAAAATTGTTCCAGCATGCAAATTACATTTTTGTTTGAATTTCTAAAAATCACCATAATGGTTCACATTTATAAACTCCACAATTTGATAGAAAAAACCAAAAGGTGAACAAGTAACAATCAGCCAGGAAACGAATCGCAAATATCCAATGGCTCTACGGGATTGATGAGGTCAATATAGTTAGTGTATCTACAAAGAGTGATACATGGATGAAACCATTCTGATAATGGAAAAAAACACTATGATCAAGAAAGAAACTACTGAGTACAATTACCTTTGGGTGTGTACCAGAATAATGAAGGCTATTAAGCTAGAAGAATAGCAAACTAGGCACATTTGATTGTGTTTACTTGAGGAATTTGTATAGAGGTTATGATAATGAGGCTCTAATGCTCCACAGACTTTTAAAGGTTTTCCATAAAGAACAAATTTGTGAACTTTAAGTTACATGCATAATTACCACTTTTCATTGGAAATTTATAACACTACACAATTCGTAATGATCCCAAAAATGAGTGATTGAAAACTTTTTATGTACAAAAATTTAACTTCAAGGACTATATAGACTGAAGGGGATCACTTTGAACAGACCAGAAATTTTGTTAGCTCGCAGAAGCTCTTCTCTATCATAAAAATTTTAAAGTCATTTGTATGGAACCACTGGATGACATATTGGGTTAAAAATAAGACACAGTGAGGAGATACTTTTCATGCTCAAATGGAATTATAACTGCCAGGACTGTAACTACACGTAGAGAGAAAACCTGAGTCACGAAGACTAATGTATGTCTAAATTAATTAGGTGTTAATTACCACAGGATGGGAGGTCTAAAATGACTTGCTGCCCTATGAATCATGTTTACTTTCAGATTTATCACAATTCTTTTTTGTTTTATGTTAATTACGCTATTCAGGGTTCCTGTTTACAAATAAGTTTTCAAACAAATAAACACTTCTATAAAGTCTATAAGCTCTAACTTTCATTTATTTAAAAGTACTTTAACTATCCATAATTCAGTTTTATTTCCAGAATGGTTTGAGCAAAACATAACTGCAGCAAAACTTTAAAAATTTGAAAAATAAAAGTCGATTTAAGGATTTGTAATTAGTAATTACATTACAACAAGAACATAATATACAATACACGCCACAAATTAAAGCGCATAATACAATTTTTAATGTTTATATAAATGCTTGTATAGTTAAATTGTTCCACTAACCATAGTTTATTTATACTTCATTTAGATTTAAATTTCAATACGTTTTATTCCAGTTTTATTTATTTGTGTCAACATTTGAATATTCACATTCAGCGGAGCACGTGTTTTAAGTGTTAGTAATTGAATTTTACTTAGTATGTTTTATAGTAATACTTAACACAATATAAAAGGTGTACGCCATATATTAATTTACTATATACTATTTTTCCAAATATCCCGAAAGGTCTTACACAACGGTTCACCAACACAATACTAATATTACTTAAAACTGCACCAAATATAATTGTCGTGGCTTTGGTGGACAGACATTTTACATTTCTGGAGAGTATATAGCTGAACAGTCAGGTACACACATCCTTGGCCCAGGCCATAATAAGGCAAAAACCAGAGAAAACCAGTTTCTGTAACCAGTGCAACACAAGGTTCTAAACCAGTTTTAGTACCTACGCTCACATCACAGCCATTATTTAACGTTACCAGTTTGCATTTTCCAAAATATTACAGTACCTGAAGGGTTAATGATTGAAAAACACATACGATTTCTGTTACCTACATCATGTTTTCCAGTAATCATTGGGGGTCCTGTATCCCACAAAAAGGTTTGTTAAACACAACCACTGCAAATTTACCCGAACCTGCTTTTTACACATCCGTGTATTTCTCACATTTCAGTCAACTTTTTGGTTTTAAAATTTGTAACTAATAAAAAGTCATTGTGTAAAGAATGAAGAAAAGAGGCACTATAAAATATTGTCTCAACATTTACAGGGCTGTAGTCGGTAATGTTTCCTCGGGTCTTTTGCCTGGGACCCGGCCCTAGAATGTTCTTGAGACAGAATTTACATCAGGCCGAAACTACTAAAACTATCAATTGTTTGCATAGACTCACAGCTATAAATAGACATGTGATTTGTACCTCTCACAAATATTAACTGTACTAATAAAAATTTACTGTAAATATTTATGAATCTCCTTGGGCTACATTTATCTTTGTAGCTTTGAACACAACTTTAACTAATCATTTTGTCAACAGTAAATAGTATACATGAAAGGAGAGGGGTCTACCTACATCATTTTGCCCAGAGTCTGTAAAAGTGGTTGGACTTAGTGCTCTTGACCATTCTGTAGTAACAAAGGTTATTTTTTTAAATCACCCATCAATAGAGCTGTGTAGTTATACAGTTTTTGCTAAAGGATATGTTAATAAATAGAAAATAACTTTTACTGTATCTCAAAGACCTTCCCGTACAAGTCGTACTGGATTTTGTGAGTACAAGTTCTGAGAATGGCTATTTTGTTTTCCTAGTATAACCCCCATTAGGAAAGCCATCATATCCTAACCCTCAAGGTGTCACTCTGTACTGGCAGCCCTATTTTAATAAACTTTTAAACATTTTTTATCCAAAAGTCCAGTTGTAAACTATTAGACACCAATTCATTCACAAAGATCTGGGCAACAATATAATAATAATAAACAATAGTTTCCATGAAATTAAATTTTTTAGACCTAATATGTAAACAATATTTAAATTTTGAAAATATTTTGTATACTCCATTGTAGAACTCTATACCAGTATGTTGTAAACAAAATATGTAAATTTATAACCTGTTCTACACTTTATGTTGATTACAAAAATATATACCAATATTTATAGTTTGTTTCTCAACTTTTACAAAAACTTCCGTTTTATTCAAAAGTGCACAGTTACTTTTTCCGTCAAATGTGCACAAATTGCTAGATCTGCCTCTGAAGTTTTCACTCATAATTAAAGTAAACTCATAAAATACAAAAGAATGAAAACGATTAAGTCTATAAAACACTGTAAAATTCACAAATCCACAAGAATTAGCTCATCCGTAGCATAATAACAAACATGGCCAACCCGTATTACATCACCAGACGTCAGCTTTCTATAGAGACCGAAATATTTTGTGGCAAACAGAGTAGAAAAAAGCAATATCTAACAATAAACCAGTACTATATTTCATGCTCTTTCGTAATATATTCGTTAAACGTCATTTATAAAAACATTAATACTTGAATACATAACATTTGTACATGTCTGCTTTGGTGACGAATATTCACCTTTGCCAATTCAAATAAACCTTTGGAAATGAGAATTCATTGCATGCCAGCTCAATGGTTAAAATGTATTAAAATTAAGTAAGATTAGTAAAAGATTGTTGTTCACCTTTCACATACTTTCACCTTATCTACTAAAAATTTACCTTTAGTTTCAAAACAGTGAAAAACCTTATAAAAACTTAAATTAAATACCAAACAGGTTTGAGAAATTACCTTTGATCCAAGAGTCTATCCTTTTGGCACGCACTGCTTGGCTCTCAATGATCTTTCGACGCTCCTTTTGTATCTCCTCCAAGGATTCATCTACGTCCAGCAAGCTTATGTCCGGTAGGTTCTTTATTTCAATAATCTTCTTCCTTTCCTCCTCATATTTCTCCATGATCTGGGCTCCGATATTCTTCTTGGTGTCAACGGAGGCGTCTTGTTCGTGTTTCATCGGTTTGATGCTGGCCACAGGGCAGTTGCCGGTGTAGTACTGTCCGCTGTACGCTAGGGTGACATGTTTCGCTCTAGCATCGGCATTCACCGTTAGGAAGTCTTGTTCTGCACTCTCATCCGGAATGATTGATTCAATGGCCTTCGAGGTCTCCACATGACTGGAGGGGATCTTGGCCGTGTTCCATGTGCCGTCTCCTGATATTTCAATTATGGATGTAAACTCCTTAGAGTTCAGTGGATCTTGAGTCTCGGTGACTCTGGGTTCCGGAACTTCTGTTGCCTCTACTGGTAAACTATCCACAGTTGCTTGGAGCACAGTCAGGTTGATCGGAATGGCATGGTTAATATTTTCTACTATCACTTCATTGCTACTAGGACAAGTACTTACAGTGACTGGGAAACTTTCAGATACGCTATCTATCGGTTCTGTAGGAGATTTCGATTCACTTTTTAAACTTACATCTTTGGTTAGGTCGTTCTGAGGAGGTAATTCCTGCTCCTCACTTTTGTTGTCCTTCTGTTCTTCTTCCATCGTTGTATCTTTCATCGTAGTAATCTGATTGAGCAATTCTTCGATACCGGGCCGCAGTTTCTTCTTTCTAGGTTTCACAATGGCGGAGCCGTTCAGGCTAAATTTAATGGGGAGAGAGTAAATGGCCTCATTGTTGTCCTCACCGTTGCCAGAGATTAAATGGAAGCGTTCCCACGTCAACTTGTCTTGAAACCCATTTGGTGGGGAGATGTCACTCAGTGGAAACAGTTCCTCGAAGCACGATTCTGAGTTGAATATGGCACCAGGAGGGACTTCATAGATGTTCGGATCTGGGCTGATTGTTGTTCCTTCTCCTTCCAACAAAGACAAGAAGATGTTTGCCGGTCTAGACTCGAGCAGAGAATTGTCTACGTAGTCATAGATGTGGTCCTCAACATCATCCTCCGGGGAGTAGCTCAGGAGTAGAGAAGGGGAAGGCTGGAGGTACCCAACTGTGTTTTCATACACTGGTCCGTCTGATCCAAACCTACAAATAATACAACATTATTATTTCTACACATATGTTATATTATCTGTAGTTAGGGATGTAAAATACCTAGGTACTTAATAATCAGGCTAAATACCCAATGTTCATATATATATATATATATATATATATATATATATATATATATATATATATATATATATATATATATATATCCGGGTATTTTAAACACTATAAAGTTATTAATATTAACAAAAATTGTAACTGATACAGAACTTAGGTTAAAATAGAATTTAATAGGTCTAACCCAACAAACTAAAATGTCTGAAAAAATTCTTTAGATGTAAACAGTGCATTTTGATTATTTAGTGAAAGAATAAAAAACTGTATCTAATCCATAATAAAAAAAACTGAAAAATCTTTGCCACGTATTTAAATTATTATTGTTACTAAGCAGCACTGATGGCGCTGGACTCTTGTGTGTTCAAATCCAAACTTGTCTGGGATTGCTATCAAGTCATTTCTTCCCTTGCCAGAATCAACAATGTAACTGTTTGTTGGGTTCCTGGTCATAAGGGGATCCCTGGGAATGAAAGAGCTGATGCCCCGGCCTACCGAGGCTCAGCGTCAATTATGACAGGCTCTCAACCATTCTGCGGTATTCCAAGGTGTGAATCCTTTGAAGCTGTCTCAAAATGGGTTTGCACTGAACATGAGAGAAGGTGGAGGTTACATCCGGGCATGAGAATGAGCAGAATGGTACTACAGTCGCCTTCCTCCATAGTGACGTCTGACCTTCTCTCACTAAATAGATCATGTCTTCTCGGGTTATAGGTCTGATCACGGGACATGGTCACCTGAGGAAGCATCTTCACAGAGTCGGCATCCTTCAGGAAGATCCGCTCTGTAGAATGTGTGATGAGCAGGATGAAACTGCCAAACACTTGCCTTGCCCTTCAATAGCAAGAAAGCTGTATGCCATCTTTGGTAGTTTGGACAAGGGTGGTGAATTTCCCCAGGAGGACCTGATAGGTTGGTTTTGGCGGATTGTGGAACTGCTGAAATCATAGACTGGTAGGCCTCATGGTGTGCTTCCCGTGTGCACAAAACGCCCTTGAGGCTTAAGTGCATGGCATTAGGCCGCCCCATAGAAGAAGAAGAAGAAGTACATTCTCACTATGAACGTAACAAGCACCCTCCCCTCCCAGATCTTAGTTCCTATTTTCTAGTGATTAAAGTGAAGCTTTTGTTAAAGTATTTTATTACAAATGAAAACAACCTATATACTACCTAGCTGACTGACTGTTACCAAAGCCCTCCACTCGAGGGGCTGGAAAAATTTCATTTCTGTCTGATCTATGTCTGTTCGCACATTTGATGACAATTCCAGTGTGTATTCATTTTGGGAGACAAATGATTTAAACATCGATGAACTGGACTTAATGTACAGGAGAGCACAGTTCGTCCTTGGCATTGGACAGTCACAGATTAACTCTCCTTGAGATCAAAACCATAAATAAAACTCTGGAGTGCTCTGGTCTACCACTTCTTCGAGCATACATTTGTGTATAAATATTTGTTCTCCACAGTCAAAAGAGTATTCTGAGCTGAAGCCACTTGCTTCCCATCCCAATTGAAACAGGAAACCTGTAATGATTAGGGACGGAGAAAATTAGATAGGATAACTTGTCCATTGCTGCGCACAGAAATGTGGAAAAAGGCCAAAAGCACTTGCTTTAGCGGCTGGAGCCATTGCTGAACTGAATCACAAAGAAATGCTTCAGCAATCTCAACTTTCGTAAAGTTACTAGTGCAAAACTGATACAAAACAAGAGAAACACAAAGTTCCCAAAGGAATCTTTGTTATCCAATTGTGACAAAAATTATACGAATATTCAAGTTTTCATGTGAAAAGCCTAGATACCATTTAGGTATAAGCTGTATTTTTTCAAAGGACCTACTATTGTAGTTGTTGAACAACTAAATGCATAATCAAGCCAAACTCAGTCAATTCCCATTCTACAGTACTTCATAATATCAATTAAGACCTTAGTAACCGGAAGAAAACAGTTTGGTATCATTAGAAAACAGTTTGGTATCATTTAGTCTGCACTGTTTGCTGGGCATCTCTAATACTGACACACTCATGCTACATGGTTAACACCTGCCCAGACAAGCAAGTCAAGGCGTGATAGTGTACGCTTGAGGCCATATCTTCATCTCTGTACACTAAACATGCAACCACCAGATAGCAGCACTGTGCTAACTCTGAACAACAGTATTTTGCATTCTTAGCAACATACATGTACACAAACAGAGAAGCGTAGAAATGCAAGAAAAGGGAATAAAGAACACTGGTAGACCTACCTACAATGACTACTTTTAAGTCACTCAACTCAGTTGTGTGCATTTCTTGCAACTTTAGTTTTGCTGCATCATATTCTTCACCTACTTAAGTTCCTATGATAAACTCAGAGAGTCAAGATTACTTCAAGCACCCAAGATCGGAGGCCAGAGTTGGACTCTAGACAGATTGCCATATCGTAATTCTCAATAGTGATAATCAAAATTGCAACTCTAAATAAACCAATACACTATCGAAGGAACCGATAGAACGTAACGAAAAAGTTAGTGTACAGATTCCCCTTAGACCTTAAAATGAATAAGATTCTTCCTTGTGCCAAGAGATACCAAGTTTCAAATCTCTAGGATCTTTTAATCAAGAGATTTTTCACTGACGGAGAACACGATTTCAAGAAGGCTTTGGTGGTTCCTTTATAATGACAAATTGCCTTTCTCAATATTTTCAGACAAACTGGTCACCTAGAATTTGGAATTGACGACCCTTCTAATTTTTGTCCCATAAGAACAATGGAACTATCTTTTTTATCTTATCAAGTTTTGCCAATGTTTCATACACTGTTTCCGATATTTTGTTAGTTACTAAACAGAAAAGTCAATGTTCATGATTAAATTGTTTAATTATTAAAATCTATAAACATTTCCTGAAAACCTCACTCAAAGTTCTACCTTCAAAATGAGAGACATTGAACATATTTATTAAACAAAAAATATAGAAATATAGGGAGAAAATGTATTAGTAGTTTGATATTACTCTAATTGACCAAAGCTTGAGATTGATTTGATATAGCTGGTTTTTTAATGTCGCACAATATATTAACTAAAAGATATCTATCAAATAATGTATTTGATCATATTTTACCAACTTCCTTTTTGAAGTCTGTGATAAGTTGTTGGTTTTAATTGTATTCAAAAAATGCATTTTGTCTCTGTATTTTAATTAAATAATAATACACATCCAGATACTCAGTAACATGTTATACGCTACATAATATGTTTGGAATCAACAAATATTTAATTAATTGTTTTTAAATTTTGACTGACAAAATTATACGTATTGTATAAAAATGTAATAGCTTTCTTAGAATTCAATAAACTTCTTTCCATGCTTTAAAAAAAATACATTTTGTCCTTATTTTTCTGGTATTAAAAACAAGCAGACATTGTTATACAGTATAATGGTATCAGTATTAAAATATACTCTAGGTAAAATTTGGCATCACTATGTATTGATCATTGTTACCTACTGAATTAATTATTTAATTATTATATTCTTAATATAACTACTCTCCAGATAAGCTATACATGTGTATGAAACAATGAATCAACTAAATGTTTTCTTTTTTAATAGAACAATATTGTGGCAATGCCCCCATATAGTGGCTGTACTATACTCTGTGTTTTCTTAGATCACCGTAAGTTATTACAAAATGTTGATAAGAAACAAAACAACGGAAATTGAAAGTATTTTTTTCTAGGCCAAATACTTCATATTAGTAATTAGCCTAACACTAATTTTATGAAAATAAACGGATTCGATAAAACAGGATGCAAGGACTTTATAGAACGTAAAGAAACTCTTATCACCAAATTCAACAGTAACTTCATCAATGTGTTGCTATATCACATGGTGAAATGTCATATGATTGTACTCTATTTGTTTAATTGAAATTTTCTTGTCATCTTGGTTACCGATTTGACCAAAGTAAAAAAGTTACACCTGGTTTTATTTTACATTTAATTTTCATCTTTTTATTCCAAACTAATACAGTTTTTCCTTGGACCAAGAACATATGTACCAAGTTAAAAATCTCTAAGACCCTTCTATGAAGAGTCATCACACATGTGGACAGATAGACAGACAGACAGAAACGATTTCTTTGACACAACCCCAATAAGATGTTTAAAACCGTTTAAATGTTTAAATCTATATTGGATTGGATCTAAAGATTTTTGTAAGTAAAACGTCTAGTAACAGAATTTTCTTTGTTTTTAATAATTTATTTTGTAAGAAAGTAATACGAACTGAGAGTTTAATTAATTAGTAAAAAAATAAAGTTTTGTATCCATTGTTTTTATTTCATTAACATTAGAACTGGCAATCAGTATTATAATATCAATCTGAATCGATTTATGGTTGACAATCGACATTATAATGTTGATATTAAACGCAATTGTTTTGACAGTTACAATACAAAATCATCACTACAACCACTGTTTATATGCCATTTGAAACAGAAAGAATTGCTGATTTCAACGGTGAAATTTGGCAACAGTGATGTCACAGTGACATCATAAAACTTGCAGAAAGATCGTCTTCATCAATCCATTTTGAAAATGAGTGATATATCATCGGATTGGTTTGTTATGCCAGCTCTCTTTTAGGCTACACTATGATAAATTTTGAAAATACTTTTTAAACTTTTTGAAAATAGTTGTACCCGTAGTTACAAATTTAGGTTCGTCCCACCACTTTTCAAAAATTATAAATTGGTTATTAATTAATTTAATGTTTTGTAGTGCTTCTAATTATTTAAATGTTGGTGTATTTTGGACTAAATTAGTTGTAAGAATTATACATTTGTACATTTTTGAAAACTAATCTTACACATAGTTACAAATTTAGCCTTTCGTGTATTATTTGTGGTTAAAAAAAATCATTTTTCTACAAGAGAACCTTGGTACCATTATATATTTTCTGAAACTAGATAAAATGAAGAACAAATTGGCTATTTCAAATTCTAATATTTATAAAATTATCACACTTTAGCAGGGACAGTTCCACCACTTTAAAAAATAACTAAAATCTTAGTGTAGTAATATTTTTGTGGTTTATGCATAATGTGTTTATACCATAACTATCCCCACATTTTCCTGAAAATATAATGTATTACACATAAAGGGTTATATTAAGACTGTATTTTTTACTAAATGTTTAAAGTAGGAGTACAAACACTAAAAAAATGGCCTGCAATCTGAGGAAAATATGACTGTCAGCCAGTTCAAGGGTTAAAGATTCCTTGACATTGAAGCAGTAAGCTAAATAACAGTGTTCCCACACCATTTGTAAATGCATACTGACATTAAAAGATGCAATACTCTGAATTATGCAATTCTTATTTATGACACTTCTTATCAGGGCTTGGGCATTAATTTTGTAATGGTGAAGTTAAGAAATTATAATCAACTCAATTGTGCCCTTTGCCCACCAAGTACTTTTCTGGCTCTATTTTTGTCTTTAATTGTAAACTACTTTGTTTAAATAATTTAAATAGAATAGCCTATAACTTGTTTTACCTCTGTCTAAATTAGCTTCTCTATAATAGGACTGATAGATTAACTAATTATTATTTCAACAGGGACAATTCTTACAATTATTAAAGCCATGACTAACTCACATGTTCTAGATTCTAGCCTCTACCCTCCAATAGAATGATAAGGTTAGGGCATATATATTAGGTTAGCTATTAACTAACTCTATATTACTCTATTATTATGTTACTAATACCAGTAATAATAAACAGTGAGTAATGATCACGAGATTAAATCTATAGCTATAAATATAAGAAATGGTATGAACTAAACTTACAATAAGTAGCTTTAGCTGGAAACTGGCGCGAAATTAGTTAGTACGCAAAACGCGGCACACCACCAAATCAGCTGTGTTTTGTTTTTTAGATTGAAAATAAACATAAGAAAGAGCCGCTAAGTTATCGTAAAAACTTATCGCAGTTCCACAAACAGCCAACAGATAGGGCGTGCACTTCTCGACACATTTGCATATGCAAGAGATAACCACGAAACTAGAGAACATAGGTATACACAATGGTCTATGCACCAAACACTTGGAATTAAAATAGGGCTAGATAATAAACTCAAAGTAATACATTATTAAACATCGTCTCTCTTTTAATCTCCGAATAGTAACACGATTAACATTTCAAAGCTATAAAATACATACCGTATAACAGACATCAACTTTATTAATTACAATGCCGGTTGAATATATTACTTGTGGGCTGGTCACTGACGCTGGAAGGAATATAACCCGTAATAATTAATTACTGGTATTACAATCTTAGCCAAATGCCTGACTCAGTAGAGCATTCAGGTGAGCCTAATACAAACGTGATCGACCTATGGCCTTGGTGAGAATCAATTATGGCAAAAATTACACAGAATCTGAAAATAGAAGAGAATAAACATCGTAATGAATATCGACGGGAGCCTTATCAATATGACCTAAATTAGATAAGGTCTAGCTAGAAATTAGATAAGAGTTTTAAGGAAATTAGAATCATTATTTTGTGAAAATGTAATGGGGATAATTAATTGAAAAATTATAAATAAAGTTGGTCCAAAGCACTTTGTCCAGGAACAAACTACGGAGAGCTTGAGTGCAAGACAACATTAATAATAAGGCCGGGCAAGATGGTAGTCAACATAATTTCCATGGTGGGAAGGGTTGTTCCTATGAATGTTGAGTTAACCTTGAAGAGCCTTGAATCTTTCACTATTACAGACTTCGTTACTTACTTTCTTTATCTCTTCAGACGAACATGAATCCAGATTTCAGGAGTCAAGTCTGTAGCAGTGTCAGAATCCAGACACTGCACTAAGATTATGGTGAACTGAAGCTTAATTCAACATTCACACGGAAACAACCCTTCTCACAATAGCTACTTTCATGTGTAGAAAACTCGGTCGCTTCGCCGTGCTTAGAGATCGTGTCTATCACATCGTAGTGCACTTAATTGTACATCTGATAGGGCAATGAGAATACCTCTTCACCTACATTACAATATTTCGTATTGTCTATGTGTCTCTGATGTAACGATGTAACGAGTTCATTTTGAGCTTCTTCGATGCCGACTTTTTTATCTCTTCAGACGAACATGACTCCAGATTTTAGGAGTCAAGTCTGTAGCAGTGTCAGATTCCAAACGCTGGAATAAGAGGAAGGTGAGTTCAAGCCTAACTCACCATTTACATAATTTCCAAGTTACGGTACTTTTTGATATAATGGTTTTGTCTCAATATGTTTAGATACAATATGTATTATACATCAATCTTCAGCGACCATGTTCATGAATGCAATTGGCCCACATTACATGATCCTACAACGGGTATACAATTGTAGGAAGTAGAGTAGCGCAATACACAAACAATAGATTATACATTTCTGCATTCTGGAGGAATTGACTGTTGTGGAGGTAATTATTTTTATTTCCATTGTGTTCAGCTACACCGTATAAATTGCGTTGTCGGTTCACAGCTTATTATTTGAGTTAAACAATTCCTGATATTTTCTAGTAACAGTTTTATTGGTACGATTTGTGTGTTGAACTAGAAAATCTGAACACGCTTTTTAAGTTACATAAAATTTATTAATGCTAAAACCAGGATTTACATCAAACTTACGCATACTGAACTAACGAAAATTATGAGTAAACAACATTTACAGGTTAAATAACTAAATTGACACGATAGCTGAATTCTTGAGATGAAATCTCATGAATGTTTTTAGCCTTGTATCCTTCGATGACTCAATCTTTATGCAACACTTATTGCCTCTATTAAGTTCACACTGCTAATCTTATTAAGAATTATTTTGTGTTTTGCGTATACATATGTAATAAGTGACATAATCATGGTAGATGTTTTATGAAAACAATCATTATGTACGATTTTGGTAATACACTTAATATAATGAAAACACTAAACTGATAACTAGTAAATCCGTAATCAGTTAGCTAAGAAAAGGAAGTTCCATGACGGAGGGCTGTTACTAATTTCCTCAGTGCATTAGAACTCTCTGAATTGCGGGTTAAAAAAGTACGTTTATTTTGAAGAATGCAGTGAAACAACTATGCAGAATCCACAAAGTGACAATCGTGTAGAAAAATAAAATATTTCTTAGAGCCACCAACCGGAAGAAGGCAAAACGTCCAAATTCATGTACTAATAAGGAATTCAACTTGTATATAAATAGTTCACAGTGAGTGATATTTAACTTTGGAACTATAAACTAAAATATAAATAACCTAATCTAAGAATTTGGAAAACTGGAAAAATATACTGTACCAAATAACTTTTTTTTTTTGTATTTCAATATTTTGGTAAACAATAATTTCTGATTTCAGACAGCCAAATCTACGGTTATCCCTCTCAGTTTCCCGTATGTCGTATTATATTTGAAATAAAAGCGTAATTTGAAATATTCCTCCCATAACGATTTTGCATTGGTTTCGCAATAAAAAAATGTGAATTTTAAAACAAACCTTCTTATGGGCATAATAATTACATTTTAATAACAAAAACACATGCACACACAAATATATATATATATATATATATATATATATATATATATATATATACAAACTATACTACGAGGCTTATCATTGGAAGCCTAACTGTTTGGCTCTTCTATTTATTGATTATGTAAAGAGATCCCAGTTTATAACTGTAATACTATTTTAATCATGAGAAACTAACTTTTTAGAGTCACTTAAGGTTTAAACAAGATATTTCAGACCTAACTCATTAATCACCAGTTTATTTGTCACGACCCAGACTTGCAATATGTCTGGTACTAAAGCTGGCCTGGCAAACATTCTGCCACATGAAGCGCTGTAGACGGTGATCGCCGACCAAAATAAAAATACCCCAACCATTCATCTTTACTGTACAATATGTTTCATTAACATAACTTACATTCATTGTCTGATATCAAAAAATTATGTAAGGTGAAAAAAGTAGTATATTTTTTCGTAAAGTAAAAGTACGAAATAAAGAAAATTAATTATTAATGTAGAAGAGAACATGCCACGTATATTTTAGTTGTCCGAAAACACGGTATGCCTAAATCGAAGCCGCAAACTAACATCATGGTATAACAGAATAGCAAATAATTTACTACTCTAAAGCACTAAGTCCGTGTCATGAAACACATAACAGATTGTAAATGGTGTCAAAGACCTGCAGTCCTGTAGCTACTCTGAGATAAAATTGTATGATCAATTTATCTCTAGTGCCTACAAAAGTGCCAGAACGAAGTGCCAAACTAAAAGTGCCTAAGACAGCAAGTGCCACAAGCCTTAAATGCCACTTAATTAAAATATCAATAATAAAATATACCAAAATTTAGGTGCCAAAAACACACAATGATATTATTTTTTGATCACTTTTTACGTATAAACGTGGAGATGGTAACTTAAATTTTTTAATGTTCAAGTAAAGTACCATCTTATTTATAAACTTCGTAATTTGCTACCATAATGAAAATTCTACGATCCACTGCTTGGTAATGGCTACTTGGCATTCTTCGTACACGCTGCCCCATTGTTTCAGTATCTCCTTATTCATGTTGTACTTCAATTACGAAAGCATAGAGACTTGTTTCTTTCCCATTAGCAACTGAAGCCTGTTGTGAACCCTTCAGAAGTATTGTCACCCTATCACCCAACAATGTTTCCTCTATCATAGAGAGTGGAGGTTAGGCAAGCAGAGCATTCTCTATGGAATTTGCACCTCCAGTATTTGCTTGCAGCCGATGACGAAAGTTTGATATAAATATACCCATTGTAACACATATATGAAGTTTTTCCTTTAACTATAAGTTGCACCATAATACACAAAAGTTTATGTAAAACCAGATCGAAATTTGTATACAAGAAATATTCATTTGAAGTTTCTATGGTAACATTTTTTTAAGATCGGTACTTCATCATTTTGACTATTGTTGTTTTGACATTGATTAGATTTGGAATTTCATAATTTTTGCATTTTTATGATTGACACTTTTAAATTGGCACTTTTGTACCCTAATCCTTGGATGACATGGAGACTGGTGACCAAATCTTGATTGGTTGGAATCAGGGATGACACTTGGTACTAGGAACTAGATTTCTGCTGTCTACCTACCAATCTACTGATAAAGTCAAGGCGTGGTATTTGTGGTTGAAACTTCAAACTGTAACACTTATTTGGTTGCCTTTGGTCTTTAGGACATTCCTTTAAAGAGATGCTTGAGATACAGGGCTACACCTCACTCCCAAATTTCACCCAACCATTATTCATATTTACCTCAAATACATACGTGAAACTCTAGTCTGTAATTGGCAACCGATAGGAATGTATTCACTTTTTATACTTGAAAGATCCCAAATAGTTCTGCAATACGATAATGAAATATTTAAGAGTAAACATCAAAAGTTGAGTATCGTTTTAGATGGTAATGTTGTGAATATGAAGTTCAATTTTATTGACGTAAAAATGTACTCATTAAATGTCTTATAATTAAAACGAAACAGCAGATTATGGAAGGACAAGGACGTAACGATAGTCTTATCAACCAAACCACCAAAATAATTTCATCAAATGTATCACTGAAAAATGTCTTAATGATTGTTCTCAGTTTGTTCACAAGTTGTCTACTTTTTGAAAATTTTTCTGGATAGGAACACCCTGATCACCTTGCGGTATGGAATACCGCAAGCATTAAAGCATTAGGAGCTTTATAATTGTACTGTTATCAGGTTTTCCCCGTTATCAATAATTAGGACCAAATTTGTAACCCTTGAGGATAACTAACGTCATAATTCACTTCTGTACAACTGACAAGCATAATGTAGAATTTAGCTGCAGTATTCGTGTGGTTGCAGTTTTGCTTTACTGGGGTTATGGCTACTAAAAAAATGTAACCAAGTAAAACCTTTGAACAGCCGCCATTTTGTGCTGGATCAATCTTTTTGAGTGCGGTTTGCGGCATTAAACTCTGCTAGATAAGCCCTTTAAAATGATGTGCATATTGACCTATGCTCCTATTTAAGATTTCCTTCTGACTCCTTGCGGGACGTCCCCATGACATTACGGAAAACTGATAGTTCCTTCAAAAAGTAGATTTTTAGGTGTAGTGTTGATGTACCAAATCTTGTTGATTTATCTGTTATCGTTCAGAAAATATTATACCTGTGCAGGACTTTATGTACACCCAGTATAAAAAATTTCATAAAATTCGGTTGAGCCGTTTCAGGGGAGTGCGATCACAACACCGTGACACGAAATTGTTTATATATCATATACATCTAGACCGTGAGTACATAAGTGTTTATAATCATTATGATTTAGCTCATAATAAACCCTACAACAAATTGAAAGAGGTATATAATTTCTGTGAAACCACATGATTGTAGGTTATACTTAGAGGTCAGATCGGTCATAAAGCCTGTTATAAATATTCAACGAGTGATAGAAGGCGACATACCAGGCCCAATAAGTGCGGGCATGCTAATGACAGTTACCTCTCGGCATGGCTCAGGGCATAGCCGCGAGGCATGCGCGCCAGGCATAGTACGCATACGGGTGCTAGCCTACTTCGGCTGGAATAAGAGTACGCAGGCCGAAATAAATTTACAAAAAATTTAAGATAAAATAGCACACCTAAATAAGAACTTTTTAGACGTGTTAAACAAGAGTTTTAAGTACTCTCAAATTCTACTAAATTCTAAACATTTAAATTTTAAACAGTTTTGACCAATTTGATCGTATTGACAAATTTTAAAGTTAAAATAAAACAATTGGAACAAAATGTCTCATTTGAGTACTATACAATCGTATATATATTATAAATTGATTTATATTTTTGGACAACAATGATAAATGTTCTAAACTAAAACAATTGTTACGGTAAGTTATATAATGGGTAATAGTATAACAATCCATCATGATATCTTAATATAATAAAAAATAAATTCACTAGGCACACCTTTTTAAAATGAAATTAACTCTTGAAAAAATAAATAAAATAAAATAAAAATAAAAAAAAAACAAGCTCGTGCCAATAAACTAGTTTACTATAGTTTGATCAGACTGTTTCCATCTGTCATTCGATTTCTCTTTTAACTTTTTTCTTTTCCTTTTCGCATATTATAAAATTGGTTCCATAATTTGTAACATTGTTTTCTCACAAGTGTTTGTAATTTTGAAGATTGTAAGTATTTAAAATCAGTTTCGATGGCATGTGGCCTTGTGTATCAAAATGTTTTCGAAACTATGAAGAGTAAAAACAACTGACAGACCCAAATCCACATTTTTCCTCCAAGGATTTCCCGAGATAAAATAAAAGGACACGTAGACAAATAATTGCTTTTCCTTGTTGATTTAGTAATCGTCGACAGCTGATAAGTTTACAGGTGGCACTGGCAATTATGCTCTGATAAAATGAAAACTACTACAAACTTTCAAATAAAATACATTTCAGAAACAGGTTTGCATTAGTAAAAACAATTGTATAGTTACAAAAACAGTGTAAACCCAAAAGTATAAGTTAAACTAATTGAATATCGTGGCTATTTCCGCATTGTATTAATAGAACGCAGTAAGGATACGTCGTCGCCGCCTCGCTGCTCGCCGGGCGTTTTCCCGTACCGATTGGGCCCCTAAATGACAAACTAATCGCCTTGAAAGTGGGCATGTTGTTTTTCCGAAACTGTCGAACCTTACAAAAAATGCGAGAGAACTAAAATAAGCGACTCCTCTCCATATGCCGACATTCTTGATTAGATCAACCTTTTGAGATGAAGAAGCACTCAACTCTACTAACTTAGGTGTTTAAAATGAGGTATCACTCAGGTAGACCCTTACTTACAACATACCGGGTGTCTTAAAAGTCCCCCACGCCCTATTAACTTACTTATGAATAGAGATGAAGTGATTTTTTAGGGGATGTTTATATGACCAACTGATGAGGTTTTAAACGTTAGAAAGGTTTTGACCCCCACATATTAGGTATTTGGGGGTAAGTCAAATTTTTTAAATAGGAACCCCAAGCAAGTGACACCTCATTATAAAGGTATTACACAAAGAAGAAGAATGGTGCAAACTAGAGGTATCTAATTTTACTCTTATCAAATTTAGTGGCCAATTAAAGTTTACATTTTTATAAAACCCTCACAGTTTAAATTACATTTAAAGTTATTGTAAGGGAGATAAAACATTCACTCACTCGTATATTGAGAACTCAGGGCACAAATCCATAAAAAAAGTTATTACAAGAATCAACAAACATAAAGAACCATAATTAACATAGCATATATTAGGTTTTGTCCAGTTACTGTGTCAAAGCGGTCTGAATGTGTCTCACACACTAACTGGTAAATAATAAGAGATGACATGGCAAAACTAGCTATTGGTATTCCAGGATTTCTTAATGGGCTTCGATCAGACAAAACTTACGGGGTAATTTATAAAAAATGTAATCTTTGCTAGGGGTTCCTATTTAAACATTTTGACTCATCCCCAAAATACCCAAAGTGGGGGGGGGGTTCAAACCGTCGAAAACCTCCTCAGTTGGTTATATAAACAGCCCCCAAAATAAATCATTTCATCTCTATTCATAAGAAAGTTAAAAGAGGTTGGGGACTTTTGAAACACCCCGTATAGGATTTCTATAACACCCTCCACGAGCCGCCCTCCCAATTTATTCGTGTGATGGTTATTGCAAACAAAAATAAGTTAATATACCCTTATAAAACTGTGCAAAGTTTACATATTTTATCTGCTATGGTTTGATAATTAAAACCACTGGCGTTTCGAAATTTTTCAAAAACACTGCATACAGGGTGATTCGGGTAGTGTTATCGGCGTTTTCTGAGCATATTGTACTATAAAAAATAATGAAAAAAGTTCATGTAAACATAGGTCCGGAAATTCTTTGTTACTGAGTAACGCCCAACAAAAGATTTCACCCGCAATTTAGTACCCGAAGTTAAATGATCATTTGCTGGGACCTAGAAAAAAGATTAGAGAAAAGTGGGATTTAGAGACAAATGCAGTTTTTTAAATGGTTTTTAACATGATAAATTGAATAAAGTTTGTTCTACAACTGTATGCATCTCTCTTATTGTTTATGTACTATGTAAAACACAAAAAGAGCATTCGAAAAAGTATTCTTTATGTTCAACGTACAATTAATTTGTTAAATAGGTAATAAAAACATAAAGTTTTACAGAGAAACTTATAAAAAATGTAATACTGAAGAAAATTATGTACAATAAGGCACTTAAAGTATTAAAGGACAGATTTTTTTAAAACTTTCTCTAAATTTGGCTTCAAACATTACTAAGCGTACTAATTATTTTCTGTCATACTAGCCTATTTCGTCAATTTATTTGTCTACACAATCAGTGTTGGCAGTCAAATTTGATTTGATAAACTATTATTTCATTGCAATTGCCTTTTTTCATTATTTTTTATAGTACAATAAGCTCAGAAAGTGCCGGTAACATAACCGAATCACCCTTTATATATATATATATATATATATATATATATATATATATATATATATATAAATAAACAATATGTATATATGTGTGTGTGTGTGTGGTAGTACCAAATTCCAAAATCATATAAACAAAAAGTAACCGACTTTCATGTCAGCTATTAACTGTGATATTCAATAATAAAAATAGTGATTTTCCGTAAATATAAAATTAGAAAATTTTTATCGAATCTGTATCCTGTCGATTAATCAATCTAAAGTATTAGTGTTATGATACATTATTAAATACTCAAAGTACTGACGATCCTGTGCGTTACTAATTAGTAAACAGATTTATTAGTTAATGCTTTCTACATTAAGGCTGGGTTATAAATTTCCATTTTTAATTTCGCAATAATAAAATTCACATTATCTTTTAGGGCTATGCGTTAAATCAACGTCGACTTAGAGTTATTGTGGTACACATCGTGTCTCACTCTTCTTCGCCGCTCTTACTTAGATCTTTTTCTAAATAATATAGCGTAGTAAAAATAAATGAAACTGCTATTACATTTGGAATTTGTTTATATTATAACTAGTTCTAATTTCCTACTTTACTTCAGTGTCAGCACAAAGAGCTCGGGTAGGCTACTTATACAAGTGCGAGGAATGGCTAAACTGAGTAACAGAAGGACTTCAGTAAAAGGCGGAGAGGGTGCAGTCCAGATCTTGTAGTTACAAGTAGTCACCAATCTTCTTCAACTGAGAGTTTTACTGAGCTTTTCACACAAGATGTGTTAGGGCCCGTCACCCGTCAATGTACTTCCGGGACCGAAACCCCATTCACTTGAAAGATCTTGGAGCTAGTGAAATGTGCTTTTTGTTGGGGGGGGGGAGGGGTAGTTCGATATCTTTTTTTTAAATGCTATGTATAAGAAAAAAACTTAAAGAAATGACATAGAGGATAAGATTAATTCGGACAATCTCTTCTTAATACATAACCCATCTGCTTTGTTAAGAATCTGATATACTGGCGGCCATCTTGAATTACAGTACCTTGAGCAACAGTGTCCATTTTGAATGGGATATTCAGAATTTTATTTCCCTGGTTTATGAGTTTTTGTCTCATCAAGACCTTTAATTTGAGATGTGCCATCCCATTTAGTTTTTGGGATGCCCCCATCCCCCAGTTTTGTGGAGTGGGAAGCCATTTAAAAGCTATCCATGTGCTGCAAATTCCCAAAGGAGATTTGGAAATCCTCAATCATTAAAATTTTAAGGTGGAAGAGCAGCTTTTCGAACACTCAGTACATATTTCCTTAATCACTATATCATTTTTCATTTCACCTTTAAAACTAACTCAAAATGCGTGAACTCGTTAAGAAACATTACAGTTGTTCGTATAAGTGTTAGTTTTTTTAATAATTTTACCCGGACTTGTGGGGGGGGGGGGCTGCCCCTCACCGGATACGCCGCTGCTTACGCCCGGATCCGCGTGTCACTGTTTTGTCATGGTCAGTGATGATCTCGTTAAGAGTACGCGTGCGTAGAGCGTTTTCACCGACCGGTCCAAAATTGTTGTCAAATCATTAGTGCCGTTCCAACAGTCACGCTATATCTGTTCGTGTTCCAGCCGGAATCGTTATAGAAGAAAAGTGCAGTTGGTACAAAACTGATACGTTGTCCAGAAAATGCTTCCTACTACGACGAAGTATCTTAATGATCTGGAATTGACAGGGGAATAAAATTGGTTCGGTAATTGAAAACTACACGTTGTGAAGGAAACAGGATTTTTCCGGACATTTGCCATCGTTCAGTGAAACAAGAAATCAGTGCGGTAACACTACGTTTCGAGATCTGCAATCTGATCTCTTCTTCAGGTAATAACTAACCTAATACATAATTTAAATTTTGTATTATGTAGTTTTTAACCTAGTTTGTAATTATGTATTAGGTTATTTATTACCTGAAGAAGAGATCAGATTGCAGATCTCGAAACGTAGTGTTACTGATTTCTTGTTTCACTGAACGATGGCAAATGTCCGGAAAAAATCCTGTTTCCTTCACAATCCTTCCATCGTCAAAAATAACCTTCAAACAAAGAACTACACATTGTACAGGAAATTTTGAATGAGAGTAAGATGTGCGTAAAAATTTTTTTAACGTTACTATTCGCTGTTTTATAACAGTTAACTGTGAGACTTCCCCAAGTTTTTAAGCGCATCGTTAAAATACTATACACAGTTAAATTTTTAGAGGTTTAACAACAAACGGGCCTCGACAACTTCTGTAGCACGGGCATGTAATTTCTTAATTATTTAATATCTTGATAGGATGAATGCTTAACACATATTTTTGAATGGTAAATCCCTCCTTTATAATTCATTACTGGAAATGGAACACTAACAAGAAAACATGTTTAGAAAAACAAAGTTTTTCATATTCAAACGATTTCCAAATATTTCAGTTTTCAATTTGTATTTAATGCGTTAAGGAAATATAACAAACCACATGGAAAAATATAAACTACGGGTTTTAACGTTAGGAATTTAGGTGATCTTAAGATAACTAACTCGAGCGGGAGCGAAGCTTGGTTGGATAGGGAAAAGTCGGTTAAAACAAAGATCACATTATACAATCTCTAGGCTATGAAATATCACAATGAGCCTAAGGTTTACAGCTGTTTACTATCAACCTAGACCATTGTCTTATTTAATTGTGCAAAATACAATACACTCACAAAACGTTTCATAACAAACTATTAGTAATGGTGTACACAACTGTATTGCACAAAAGATAACTGAAAACTAACGTAGTAGAGACATCGACTTGTAGTGACTTGTTCATTGATATTTTCCTGAATGCGACTAAAAATAGATGTAACTCACTTCCTGGAACGGCGACGGATAAGCCGATGGTCGGTTGATCCGAGGGCGGTTGAGAGGGAGTCTACTGTAAAAGTAGGGTAGCCCCCATTGACAATTTTTAACTCCAGCAAAGATGAGGAAATCAAATTTGTTTGCTTCTTTTAGGGTGAGAAAGTCGTAGGTGGGTGCTGTATGTTTGTGTAAGATTTAAGTTTTATATATTGAATTGAAATTTTGATCAAGGATATCTAAAAATCCAAAAAGGACCAAATATACAATTACAAAACCCTACTGTTAGTGCAAAACATTTTGTTGTTTGTTAATTTTCATTCCAATGATGTACAAACAAGGGAGGCATTTTTTTTTTTTTTTTTTTTTTTTTTTTTTTTTTTTTTTAATTTTTGTGTTGAGACCTCCGCCTAGAGCAATTCACTGGAAAGCCTTTAAGGTATTAACTTCTCTTTCACGATCGCTTTGGAAGTCCGATTCATATATCTGAAATAACAAAAAAAATATTATGGAATGTATTTGTTTGGTGAAATTAATTGCAGTGGTTCTTGAATACAATACGGAAACATTTATTCGTTTATATTAATGTACGATTTGGAATGAATTTAATTCGTATTTACAATAAGTGAAGAGTCTGTTGTAATAGCTTACAATTTGAAAACCTCCCAGAAGTTAGAAACATATAATTAAAATTGACCTTGATTAATTATGCGTAGTTAATTAAAAGCATGAAACTACCTTGTAACTTTGCGTATGTTGCAACGTTTTCGAGAAAAACTGAAAGGTGTAATCTTCTTTAAAGAATACATTTATAGCGAAGAAATGTATTCGTTCCCTAGTTGTTTTTTGTGGGTTACTTACATCATTTTATCAATATTTAATTTTCTGTACATTTTATTGTGTTTTAAACTCATTTGGTCGAGGCTCATCTAATTTTCTTCTATAATATTTATAAAGATGCACTGTTGTAACCGGTGTAATCAAAATTTAGTCAGACCATTATGTATACATTATAAGCCTACCTATGAGACAGTCAAGTATTAAAAATGGCCTGCTCTTTATTAACCCGACAGGTCCTTACTTAAAATCGTGTCGTTGCCTTTCCGTCGTTCCGTTAACCCTTGGTTGGAAGGTCCTAGAGACTAAAATATGGTACATCGGTTCCTCTTGGTCCAAGGAATAGCTCTGTTGATTTTGGGGTCAAAATTAAAACGCTAGCAAAGTTACAGGGTGAAGGGTTACCAGTAGTCTTCAATACGTACTGTCATTTTTTTAAAGGAGAAGCCGATCTCCTTTTATGCCTTATTCTGCCCGTCCTCATGGGCCACTGGCCTGTGCGAGGATCTTATCAAACAGAATAAGGGGGAGAGTCGATACAGTACAAGGTCGATGGTACTGATAAAATGTGCAACGGTCACAGACAGGATTCGAACCTGCGCTATCTCTAACTCGGACTCAAAGCCCAACGTCTTAGACCACTCGGCCATCGGCACTCCCGTAGTTTCTCCAATACTGATAAGTCATTTATGAACGAACACAGACAAATAAAACTGGACAATTAAAAACTTTATGACAACTTCATGTTTCAAAGGGTCACTTGGAATGTAGGGCTGTACTTTGTGGTGCTGTAATCTGCTTCATCATGTTTCAAAGTGTAACGATTAGAGCTGTACTGTATTGTGCTGTAATCTGCTTCATCATGTTTCAAAGTGTAACGATTAGAGCTGTACTGTATTGTGCTGTAATCTGCTTCATCATGTTTCAAAGTGTAACGATTAGAGCTGTACTGTATTGTGCTGTAATCTGCTTCATCATGTTTCAAAGTGTAACGATTAGAGCTGTACTGTATTGTGCTGTAATCTGCTTCATCATGTTTCAAAGGACGACTTACGATATAGAGCTGTACTGTATTGTTCTGTAATCTGCTTCATCATGTTTCAAAGGGTGGCTTACGATATAGAGCTATACTGTATTGTTCTGTAATCTGCTTCATCATGTTTCAAAGGGCGACTTACGATATAGAGCTGTACTGTATGGTGCTGTAATCTGCTTCATCAGAGGCTGACGGAGGTTTGTCGGACTCGAACTGCCAGCAGGGGCTGATGCAGCCGCCACTGCGGTCTCCGGGGTCGGAGTCAGAGAGTTCAGAACTTGTCACGCTCACAGTCTGGTAGTCATGGTCCTTGCCCCAGAACCCACACCCTTCCACCTCCACGCCCTTCTTCACCTCGTCCTTCTGCAACAAGAGAACACTTCGGTCAACTTTTAGTTCACTACAATCTAACAGGTCTATACCCCCAGGAGGGTTCACTTCTGGATGGTTTATACCTTCCAGTTGAACCCACACTGGGCACAGCAACAACAGATGTGTCACTTAAATCTGGGCAACCTTATGGATGTCCAGGAGTGGCACATCACTAACTGCTAATTTTAAGGTTATGGGGTGAAAGGGTAGTTCGATAGGTCTAGTCTACTGCGGGAGATGACTGTTAGAGTTGGTGGGGTTCCGTAAGAGTCAAAGGCTTACTAGCCTAGATATAAAGATGTGCTACCCCTGCCTGCTTTGACTGGAGACGCTGGTTCAGAGCTGGCTTCCCCTTCTTCGAATTTTGTAAGTAAGTCGACGTACCTGAAAAACTTTACTCTGTTGTCTTAAGATGATACAATCGGATTTTGGGTAGACGTTGTTTCACCATGGTTGTTTTCTTTAAAGATAACACCCCTGTAGGTAGGAAAACAGTACTGTTTTATAATTCCACTAGAAATTATCGACATTTAAAGTACTAATTTTAGGCAGCTTTGTAATCAGGCCTAAACAAAAACTGCTTAAGAGTGTGAATTTTACATTATGTATATGGGTTATGGGTTTAGAGAAGACATGTTTTAATGATTTGCGACTGATGAAAGTTACGTTTTAAGTACGACCTACATGTTTTAAAATAAAACTAAATTTTTAAACAGAAAAAAGTCTTACTCACTTGAGCCTTCTTTCGGGTACATACTGTAAAAATTTACCCATATTGTCATCAATATTCTCTGGGCTTGATTACATAATAACCGGAAATATTAGGTCTGAAGGAAACAGGATTTTTCCGGACATATGCCATCGTTCAGTGAAACAAGAAATCGGCAACACTACGTTTCGAGATCTGCAATCTGATCTCTTCTTCAGGTAATAATCTTCAGGTAATGTATTAGGTTAGTATTACCTGAAGAAGAGATCAGATTGCAGATCTCGAAACGTGGTGTTACTGATTTCTTGTTTCACTGAACAAAATGTCCGGAAAAAAAAACCTGTTTCCTTCACAATCCTTCCATCGTCAAAAATAAACTTCAAACAAAAAATATTAGGTCTACTTTAAATGTTTCCAGATTTTCATAGATATTTTCTATTCTACACATTTCTCTTGAAGAGGTATCTTGAAGAGCTATAACTACAAATTTTACTATGTTTATTAATAAATGGACCCAACACAGTACTGATTGCACCATCTTCAAGACCCGATCAGTAAAATGGTTTAATTGTAGCTTTGCAAAATTTAAACAAACAAAACTCTCCATCTGAGATGCTTGCCGACACAGCGTGTTATCACCGATTATACTAATCCTCGAAATCTAAATATCGAATCCAACGTGAGTGCTGATAAACATTATCACCTGGATATGGGAACATGACATATGTGTCATAGCACTAAGCAATAGCACCAGCTATATAGTAGTTATATAGGCTCAATTTTTTCTACAACTAATAAAACAAGATATCTATACTGCTCTATCAAGATATCAATTACGTATTAAGTAATAGGACAATTGTACTGAAATTTTACATAGAAAATCTTAGGGTCCCTGGTTAATATATAGGCCTATTCTATACTCGAAAATCCCTCCGGGCTACGCCTCACTGGCCGCTAATTTATGAAAAATCCTATCTTGGTCTCTTCTTTTTACATTACAGTAAACAAATATTTTTCATGTAATCTACCGTTCTGTTTACAAATTGTTTTATAACAGCACAACCAAATGCTCAATTAATTTAATTACTTTCAATTTGTTTACATTTATAGTCTTGAAAATATGCTTAATAGAAACAACGCTTCTTGTTTCAACCTTTTCTGCAACCGCTGTTGACCACAGAGTAAGAAAATATGGAGATAAGAGAATTAAAAATTGTTTTTAAGTACCTATAAATTTACTTTTTGCAGTACGTTTTAGCAAATATTAAGTTTGCAGTGCTTGGTTAGTATTGCAATGCAGTTATTAAAGAAAAGTTACTATGTAACTTTTACTGTAGATTTAATGAGAGTTATAAAACACATTTTACTTATCTTTTTATAGAAGTAGGCTTCTCAGATGTGTGTATGTATATACATTTTGTTGATCAGGGAAAGAAGGCAAAATCAACTATGGCACAAAAGATACTAAGGAATAAACTACGATGCCCAAAAATATACACTTTTTCTAGATCGTAGCAACAAGGCAAACTCAAAATTGGCGTTGGAAACATAAAATACTCGAACTAGAAATTACCATACAATTGCAAAGCCTACGAAACTGTGCGCGGAAGCTGCGGGTAACTGCTAGTACTGAATAAATGACATACAAAACTGCTGCGTGTAGCAGAATACGCTATATGTAGCAATGTTATACGCGGGGCATGTTTCTAACATCTACCACATATAGCCAGCACTTTGTGTCACTCACTTGTCAACATATAAACATGCGCGAGGTCATCGGGATCGTTTTCTTCCGTCTGTGTCGTTATTTGTGACTGTTTTTATATTTCAATTGAAAGTGTACTGAGAGAAAACCCAGTTCTGTTCCCAGAACTACCAACCTCGGAACAAGCAATATTAGGAACAAACACGGGCTACTTCCCAATACTTTGATGAAGACTGACATGTTTCAAGCATCATTGGCACTTCGAAATTTCAAACAAGACTTTGATATGATTCTCTGCTTGGAAAAAACCCCTAAAATCGGCGTGTCTCTATATTGTGGCCGGAGGGTACTATCAGTCTTCTCCTATCATACACAGCAATTGTTACAAACTTCCATCAAACCTGATCCCATAGCACAGTGAAGGCGTAGTGATCAACGTGAAGATCTTCCAAGAACTCACTAGGACTGGACTTTTTCGTCTTGGCTCTAAACGCACGAACTGAGTCCTCGTTTTCGCCTAAGCGTAAAAATAACCATATTGGTCACCGTGATCAGTGTTGCCAGACATACGACATAAAATTCAGAGTTATTCACTATCGTAAATAAGTGAAAGTGCGATAATTTTGACGAAATGTTTCAATGTTAAAATATATCTGTTGTGAACAACCTTTTCAAAACCTTACACTAAGCTACATAATTCTATTTTCCCTTTACCTCTGCGCTTTATAAAAAAAATTAAGTAAAACCATAAAGCAGTTGTTACTTTATGCACGCATAAAATAGTTTGCTACAAAACCACGGTGTTAGACGGTTTACACAGTTTGGGCATTACCAGTTAATCGGTATAGGCAGTACTGTACTTCTAGTAAACCGTTTCTCTTGGGCAGAAACGAACGCAATGCAGCGACTATCAATAAACAGTAGTCTCTAGAATGGATAGAATGGAAGAAAGCATTGGTGTACATTATATCCAAATATCTTTGTAGATCTACCTCCCATTATTTTGTTTAATAATTTATTTAGTACGCGTTTCTGTAAATAAATAAAATGTTCTGTGTGCAGATTCCCTGTAAATAAATAAATAGTTCGGTGTGTAGGTACGCTGTAAATAAATAGACTCTTTGGTGCGTGGTATCCCTGTAAATAAATAAATAGTTCGGTGTGTAGGTACGCTGTAAATAAATAGACTCTTTGGTGCGTGGTATCCCTGAAAATAAATAAATAGTTCGGTGTGTAGGTATGCTGTAAATAAATAGACTCTTTGGTGCGTGGTATCCCTGAAAATAAATAAATAGTTCGGTGTGTAGGTACGCTGTAAATAAATAGACTCTTTGGTGCGTGGTATCCCTGAAAATAAATAAATAGTTCGGTGTGTAGGTATGCTGTAAATAAATAGACTCTTTGGTGCATGGTATCCCTGAAAATAAATAAATAGTTCGGTGTGTAGGTACGCTGTAAATAAATAGACTCTTTGGTGCGTGGTATCCCTGAAAATAAATAAATAGTTCGGTGTGTAGGTATGCTGTAAATAAATAGACTCTTTGGTGCGTGGTATCCCTGAAAATAAATAAATAGTTCGGTGTGTAGGTACGCTGTAAATAAATAGATTCTTTGGTGTGTAGTTTCCATTTAAATAAATAAATAGATCGGTGTGTAGGTACGCTGTAAATAAATAGACTCTTTGGTGTGTAGTTTCCCTTTAAATAAATAAATAGTTCGGTGTGTAGGTACGCTGTAAATAAATATACTCTTTGATGCGTGGTATCCCTGAAAATAAATAAACTATTAGGTGTGTGTGTGTGTGTGTGTGTGTGTGTGTGTGTGTGTGTGTGTGTGTGATTCCCCTGTAAATAAATAAACTTATATTGGTGCATGATATGTAATAGTACTAACAAATGGTAAGGGCAATGTAATGTAGTATAGATACATAATTTACTTTTTCTTAAAATGTGTATGTTACATTATTTTTACTCGAACGTATGATCATTTTTGATGGTGGATTGATAACCGGTTTGACGATCTAACAACTTTGGCCGCGATCGGTACCTCCCCCCTCCCCACTTTTGCATGACTAGAGTGCTGCTACGTGTTACAAACGCTCTATAGCAGTTTCTGCTACACGGCTCGTGTAAACGCAGCGGATGCTCTCCCGTTTGTGGCGAGTGATTAGCAACCCAATACCGGTACCGAGGGCCAAGGCCCCACCGTGATGATAGCTGCGGTGAACACACGCTGGGAGAGAACAATATCCGGCCTACCGTACACCGGTGCTGTCCTGGTGACCTACGATTGCGTACCGACCGTCAGCTAGACAATGGGTACCGGAGACCCGACAAGGTCTTCACTGTCTCATCGCATTCCTGGTAGGCCTCAAATAGGTGCTTGCATTGGTCGGAAACACTGAAATTGAATCTATGTATTACAAAACACTACGGTAAGCTATTCCCGTACCTTCGTGTATAACCAGACAGTTTTTAACTATGTCAATCACGTACCACATCGAAATCAACATTCAGACATACAAATCACAATTCATACAACTTTCTGCCATTCTCCAATCTCCCCATCTTCAGCGCCGGAGTAAATCTCCCGATTTGCCGGTCTCCAGGTGGCATATTAAAACTCGTAGCCTATACATTATAAAATGCTTTTAACGCTCAAAAGCGCTTTAGACGAGTTTTAAACGCTTTTGGCGTTGAGGAATTTTTTTAATACAGTTTGGTAACACGATGATGATATGTACTCCTGCCTTTGAGTGTAAGCGCTCTTAAACCTCGGTCCTGTGGCTCCCAGTTCGGTAGTTTTCTCTGCCTCTGGTCTATAAAGATGTTTCCGAAACGTAACGACCAGGAAAAGTGAACTGCTGTGGTATGTTAAATTATTCTAGGCAAGACTCTCTAAAATTCAAATATTCGATTATTCAAATCGGTTATTTTTGCAATTCGAATACTCTCATCATCTGCCTGTTACTCTGTTTGCACATACACTCCACAATATACGTGTAATATAACGTGACAGTTACCGTATATTAGTGTAAGTAGGTGTAATGTGAACAGATAGTTAGCGTTCAGTCGTCGTTTAACTACGTGTAATATAACGAGACAGTTACCGTTTGTTAGTTTAAGTAGGTGTAATATGAGCAGATAGTTAGCGTTCAGTCGTTTAACTACGTGTAATATAACGAGACAGTTACCGTTTATTAGTTTAAGTGGGTGTAATATGAACAGATAGTTAGCGTTCAGTCGTTTAACTACGTGTAATATAACAAGACAGTTACCGTTTATTAGTTTAAGTGGGTGTAATGTGAACAGATAGTTAGCGATCAGTCGTTTAACTACGTGTAATATAATGAGACAGTTACCGTTTATTAGTTTAAGTAGGTGTAATGTGAACAGATAGTTAGCGATCAGTCGTTTAACTACGTGTAATATAACGAGACAGGTACCGTTTATTAGTTTAAGTAAGTGTAATGTGAACAGATAGTTAGCGATCAGCCGTTTAACTACGTGTAATATAATGAGATAGTTAGTCTACAGTAGATTACCTCCTATCACTGTCTTTCTTGAGTTAACTGTCCGTTCTCACCGACTGTAGACAAAGGCGTTATCTCATCTTACCCTTCCCGGAATTGCCATGGTCATTGAATATCTACAACTGTCAACAGAGTTTTGCACTCTGTCTCACGTAAACTAACCTCCAAGTGCATGATCCTTACGTAGCTCTATAAAATCATTACATTTCACCACTTTACATCACTTCTTCTTCACAAATATTGTTTTAAAGATTCTTACTCCTTTACTCCTTCCTCTTAAGCCCCTCTTAAATCTTGAACCTGTCGTGAGACGGACGCTGAAATATGCGTCCTTACTAACCTGATGAGATCATAATAAGATCGAAACAGCTAGAATATTCTGTACCGTTATGAAATACTTGTTTCTATGACGTGGTGATAACCCTTTACGGATCCAGGCTGCTCTGCATAAAATGCTGTTATAATATGTCATGGCATTTGTTGATTCTAGTTTTCACAATACTGGTAACAGAAACTAACGTTGGCGTAGAGCGATAACATAGACGCCATCTGTTCAACTCAATGAGTATGACTACATACTCCAGGCAATCGCATCGTACTTCAAATTCTAGCTGTACACAAAATATGGCAAGTGTGGTGTGGGATTGTAAAATTAGATAACTGAGTAATAAACAATAATCACTTAGTAATAAATCAATAGCTAAGTAGTTTATTAATTATTGTACTATCTCTCATTTAAAGCCATGTGATTGATAATTCACTTATTAAACTCGATTTATTTCTCAATTAAAATTTAATATAATTTACCTAAATATGATTAAATCATTAACATTTTACATAGCGGCTAGTTAAAGTCTTAAATTGTTTAGCTCGTATACTATTGCTAATATATGCATTCTTTGTATTATAGCATCAATTGTTCAAAGCCATATTTTTGTTAAGGAAATTCTAAATTTTAGTGGACATTTTCAATGGTGTTAAAAATAAGAAACAATGATTTCATGTAAATATTTATATCATAATTTTTCTTATTATTGTTTTTTTCTCTAAATCATTCAGTTCACCTTGTTTATTAAAGATAGTTACTTTAGTAACAACTGCGATTAATTTGAAACGAAATTAAGTTACGGATAGTATTAAAATTCATTGTATTCGATTATATTTTAAACACAATCTGACGCTGCCATCATATTTGGTCTGAGCCACTTAAATTTGTAATCGTCATTTACTTAATAGATTATTAAATAATATATTTTGACTTATTCAAGTCCTAAAATTTCACTTCCCAGGATAACGTTGTGTTCAAAGCACTACCTTTCCTAGCTCATTTTATAAATGTATGTTACATAAATCTAAACTTTAATAAATTAGATAAGCCCAATTCAAAGTATGGCCTGTTCATTTAACTGCTGTATTTTAAAGCCGGATAACTGATATGATTTTATTTTTAGAGTCTTGGATCCCCCCTCATCCCTGTCCATAATTACGCTACTGCAGACTTTAAGTACCTTTATATCCTTTTGGAGTGATCAAATTTTTTGGTGTTTAAGGAAATTGTTTTAAAGAGTGACAACGAAATTAAAAAATACCCAACTAAAAACCAATTTCACCAACTAATACAGCCAATGGCGTAGTGTAGCGGGTACAACAGTTATCGCAAGATAACAAGATCAAGCAACGTCGAGCGTGGCTGCTGCTTGGATGGGTGACCGCTGAGCGATCCTGTCCTTACAAGCAGCCCGCCTGCCCGGCAATTGGTGGTGGTTCGGAAGTCACCTTTAAGCCGTTGGTCCCCAGGTTAAGTGTTAGAGAGGGCTTCTTAGCCCTAACTTCGCTTGGTAAAATAAGACATCTTTACGTTACTTTTATGGTGTTCGAAGTTGTTACCAGTGCACACCCTCCGGTGTAGGGGCCTCTGGTTAGATCCTTGGAACAACTTACAAGTGATTTATGTAACCCTAAGTATGAATCTGTGCTTATTTGTTATGGTGTGAACAGTTTCAAACACGTACTAACTGAAGACAGTTAATCCACCAGGGAGAAGCTGGAGACGATGGGACGTGCTGTGCTCTAGCACAGAGAACAGCAACCAGGGTGCTAGGGCCGAGTCTGCAGCAAACTCCCTTTATGGCAAGGTGTGCAGAGAAGAGTGTGATACGAGAAAACGAGCAAAAACTGGCCGTCTTGCCAGCGCTTCCTGTCAGTCCTGTATAATGTGACCAGTTGGCTGGCTGGCTGCGGAGCGAGGGTCGAGTCTTCTCTGGTGCCGTAACTGGGCGCGGTACCTCGGTGCATTCTGTCCCGAGGGCTTCGAAATGTGGATCAATAAGTTTGTCCTCGCTATAAATGCAACAGAAAATAATAAAGGATCGCAAGGTCTATTGAAATTCTGCACTCAAATATATGAGTTGTCTTTGCAATCAAAAGGATATGGTCTTTGAAATTCTGCACTCAAATATATGAGTTGTCTTTGCAATCAAAAGGATATGGTCTTTGAAATTCTGCACTCAAATATATGAGTTGTCTTTGCAATCAAAAGGATATGGTCTTTGAAATTCTGCACTCAAATGTATGAGTTGTCTTTGCAATCAATTAATAATTCAACTGAATTGATAATTCACGTAAGCAATGCTTACAGCCAAATAGAAACAGTTCTGAATTGAAATATATTTATATTATATAGTAATAATAATAAATATTTATTGCGTTCACAATTTAATAACATTTGTATATCAACTTAATGCCAACTTCGGATGGTAAACGTTCGAACGTGGCAGTTCTGCGTATATAAAATAACTTCGTAGGTCACACCACAAAGAACTTTCACCAAGAAATACACGAAAAGGAAAGAATATTCAATCCAGTGTAGCCAGTTCAAATCCAGTTATGCTTGGCCAGAACTACTATATTAGATTTATCTTTAATCTCAGACGTTAAGAGCTTGTTACACAATATTTTCACCAATTGTCACTCATGAAACTTCATCGACTACGTAAATTCCATATACTTTCTATTCCACGTTTAATCATCAAAACCAAATATCCTATTTATCTGTCCGATCATTTCAACTTTATGTCTGATATTAGTGAACGATCTACAAGAAGGGGAGCCACATTACTATCAATTCTAACTTATCGTTCATCAATTTTTAATAGGTACTTTACTGTTGAAGCTTGTCGTCTTTGGAACGCTCTCCCCGATATTAGATGTATTGAGGACCTCTTCGGGGCGAGGGTTAGGGGCCTGCTGCTGGGGGCCCTGTGGGGGTGTCGGGTGGTGCTGCTTGTTGCGGTCACGTGGTCAGTCGGTGTGTTAGAGTGATTGACTGTGTCTTTTTGTAAAATTTTTCTTTCGTAGAATATATATATATATAATTTTTGTTGCTTTTTAAGTTTTGAATTAATTTTGATACGTAGATTTTTACTTTAAGTTAATTTAATTTTATATAGGTTAAGAAATTTCGTTAATCATCTGTTAATAATTTACTAAAATTGTATCAACCTATTGTAAATTTACTATATACGATATGAGGTTGAGTGGTAGAAAGGGCTTAATAGCCCTAAACCCGCCTCTTTAATAAAGGCATTTTTCATTTCATATCTCGCCAACCTTCTGATGCTTTACAACCCCGGGACTTGTAGTTAGTTGATTACTGCAGACTGCAGGAACTTCTGCAGAAACTGTGTATTCGATTGGCAACTGGATGTTATCTCACTCACCAATGAGGAAGACACGTGTCTTGGGATAACCCTGAGGTCCCGCCGCCACCACCGACTACAGGCCAAAGACCTTTGGTAACTCGAGCCGAGATTTGTCAGTTTCCCTCTTTTTCATTTTATTGTGTTGTCTCCTTTTTTGTTGTGACCCTTCTGCCGCCTATTAAGGGAAGTGGATCGGCTCTGTTTAGCCCTGACTCGTGCCCTTACTGTAGTACCCTAATGCCTTACGGATCATTAGATGCTCTAACTCTTTGAGGACCACTGGACTATATTTCGCCCATCGGAGTTAGTTCGAAGAAGACCATATGGGCGATTTATCGTCCAACGCGAATCAGTCGAAAAAGACCCCTGGGCGAGAGATCACCGATTCCTAGTTTTAGTTATATATGACCTATTTATAAGCAAGTATTACTTTCTTTGGGTTTGGAAACCTTATTCTGAAGCCTTTGCATTTATTTCTGATCACTCTGGCTATTTAATAACAAAATTACAGTGTTTATTGTTTATTTCTAACCTTTCGTTGAGCATTGCAACATGATATTTTATGCTAAAACTGCAGATTTTCAAAAAAAATTAAGAATTCGGTTTTTCTTATAATTTGTTTACGTTTATTCTAATATGAATAAAACCTGTGGTACTTATTGTTATTTACATGTTCTTTCAGAATATATAGTTTTTCACTAAAAGTATTTTTAGTTTTTTTGCTACATTGTTGTAAACTTGAACGTTATAATTTTTTTTATTTTTACAAATAGGTACATCTAAAAATAAAAAATTTATCTGACAGCTATCCCAATGATTATTCCACCATCAAATAGAGAATTTTAATAGCAATACTTGAAATAATAGAGATCCAGGCTATACCTTATACAAAAAATGTAAATACTTGTTTTGTAAAGTCCTGTAAAACACTCATTTTTAGGCCGGTCTTTATCGCATATACCTAAAGTAAGATAGTGACATGAACATTTTTTGAGTTTAATTTATGGGACGGTCCTCAAAGGGCTAATAAGGAAGGCAATTCCTATTTCAACAAACGACAGGCAATGACAATTGTTTGTGTTAATTGTTGAATTTAACTTTCGCCCCCACAATATTTTACATTGTTGCCTACTATACTTTAACTACTGAAAATATTTGAGCAAAATGAGAGAGTATTTATCCGTTTCCGAACGGCATGACCCTAATGATACTGAAGGTGCTGGTGTAGTCCTAATTGGTGGCGAAGAACGAAAACCATCCCTCGGCAGAATAAAATTCTTGAAGGCGTGAGAGCTATAAAACAGAGTTATCCTACACATTTACGTATAGAAGACGTTTAGAATTCCAAACCCGGCTGACCAGTTTACAAGGTTTTTATCTTTATAGCGGTAGGACATTTGACTCGGATAACGTCGTAAACTGATTCGTAGTAAACGAGAAAATGTTGAGTATAGCTCCAGTTCACCTTCCTTTTAGTGCAGCGTCTGGAATCTGTCGCAGTCACAGACTTGGCTCCTGGAATCTGGAGTCATGTTCGTCTGAAAATATCCTAAACACGTTGCTGACGAAGAAGCTTAACATTGCCTCTTTACATCGTTTCGACTTAAGAGACACCTGTACTACAACACATAGTGCAATATAGGTGTATTCACACTCCACATTCTGCACTAAAAGGGAACGGGAAAGGGGGATAAACTCAACATTCCAATCGAACCAACCCTCCCCACTATAGCTACGCTACGTGTAGAAAACTCAGTTGTTCCACCATACTTAGATACCGTAGTGCACTCAATTGTGTACCTGATGAGACAATGAAAATGCCTCTTCTTATGTATTACACTATATTTTGTAGTCTAGGTGTTTCTGGTGTCAAAGTGATATACAGTGTTCATTTTGAGCTTATTCGTCGCCGAAATTTTTTTTATCTCTTCAGACGGGTATGAATCCAGGGGTCAAACATGTGACAAGTGTTAGATTGCAAACGCTGCAGCAAGAGGAAGGTTAACAGGAGCTGAACTCAACACTCAAATTGAATCAACCCTTCCAATCATAGCCGCGTTAGGTTTGATTCTTAGTATTTGTTAACAATTTAGAATAACGTATGAAATTATTTGAGCGTACAGAGATAAGTTTCAGATTTGGGTGAAGGTAACGGAATTTGACTATAGTTGAAATATGATTGGTATATCTGGTACAACAGGTTTAAGAGAAGAGCTGAAAATAAATTCAGAATGTGGCCGCACACAGTATGAAGGTCGTTACAGACCATTGACCAATTCTTAGGTCAAAATATATGATGTGCCCTCAGCTCTTGAACTATTTATATACAGGGTGAGTTTTTTAAAGTGATCCAATAGCTAACTTTTTAGTTACACGACTTAGCACCACACTTTAAATATGGAACTTGCTCAATTTTAAGTTTCACTCAGGGATACACTTTCAAATTTTTTGAAGATGGCCGCCATTTTCCAATATGGCGGTCAACTTTAAAATCTCTTATGGAACACTCTGTATTTTATGTTGTTTTTAGATTCTACTCAACAAAATAATACATTTTTGCTTTTGAGAGTTTTTCAATATCTCTAATGGTTCAGGAGCTACGTGGACTGGAAGTTTTCATAATTTTTGCCAATATGGCGGCCAACTTTAAAATATTTTATGGAACACCCTGTATTTTATGTTGTTTTTATATTCTACACTACAAAATAAGACATTTTTGCATTTTAGAGTTTTTCTATATCTCTAATGGTTCAGGAGCTACGTGGACTGCAAGTTTTTCGGATTTTTTCGGACTGATGATAAAATACAGAGTGTTCCATAAGAGATTTTAAAGTTGACCGCCATATTGGAAAATGGCGGCCATCTTCAAAAAATTTGAAAGTGTATCCCTGAGTGAAACTTAAAATTGAGCAAGTTCCAAATTTAAAGTGTGGTGCTAAGTCGTGTAATTAAAAAGTTAGCTATTGGATCACTTTAAAAAACTCACCCTGTATACCATAAACACCATGAAAGGATGATTTTAGGTATTTGTGATCGACCCACTAAAATGTTATAACGTTATATGATATGTACTAGAGGGATGTTGTCGATCACCGAAGTTGCTGTCTCGTAATGAACGTTGAACATCCCTAGATGTAGTGCCAGAATAAAATTCCATTTTCCAAGTTCGAAGTCTAGATGACCGGTTCCAAGATGATTATACCGATAAGAGATTTCACTGATAAAACCGTAAAACGTCTCATTAGTCATATTTATTAATGCAGAATGTACTAAATTGTTTTAGCGTTAAATTACAAAAAAATAATTGTCAGTAGATCTTACTTTGACAAATTCTTGCTGCCTAAAGGATCGTGAGCTAGGTAGTCTGCTTATTCTGTTGTTCCGATCTAACCGGAAGATCTAACTTTAGGTTGTGCTGTGACATTTCAACATGTTACACTGCAGTTCTTTACTGGGAATCGTGGGCTAGGTGAGGTGAGTGTAGTTATTTTTCAATATAATCCTTTCTTGTGCTTATAATTTGCGTTGATCTTGGAGCTCGGTTTACGTATTACGTACATGCTAAACTTTCTTTGTTTAAAGTTTAGTTAATTACCTGAAGAAGAGATCAGATTGCAGATTTCGAAACGTAGTGTTACTGATTTTGTGTTTCACAGGAACGATGGCAAATGTTTGGAAAAATCCTGTTTCTTTCAATAAACATTCTGAAGGATTATGGCTTTTAACATAACGCCCGCTCTATATAGTGTATTAGGTTGTATATTATAAGATATGAGATCAAGCTTTATTTGGTGGCATTCATTCCAATGTTACGATCAAAAAACTACATTAATACATATTACTGGCTGAACGAATGATGAAGGCAATGTAAATTGGAAAATCGATACACTTTTGGCCAGACCTACGCCAAAGAAGTTAGAAAACCGATTTCTCTGGTTTAAACCAAACTGCCGCTTCCACAGCGCTTGTAGCGGAGGCTGTGGTCTTGCCGACAAATTGGGACGTTCTCATCACGAGTAAGGCTGGAAATGGCGGCAAATTGAAGTAATTATTTCTCTGCCGCAGTAAAAACTTTAAGTTTACTTACAGCGTAGAAATAGGCGAGGTTTAACTCTACATACACTCATATTAAGTAGCATAGCCATTTAAAAGTCACTTCGTCGTTATTTCTGGATAACATAGTAAATCAATGAAGAGGTGATCCTAAACGCCTACCATAAAAATCACGCAATCCTAACTCGTATTATCCAACACCCACCCCGTTTGAAAAACGATGAGTAGGTAGTATTTTTTATGTTAACCTACGTCAAGTTACACATCAATATGTTATGCTAACGGTGACTCCAACACGAAGACATTCTTTTACGGGTGCAGCCAATATAGTAATGCCGTAAATCAGCATTTGCAAATGCTGCACGTTTTATAAACAGACTTTTAGAATGGAAAAAGAAAAATCCGTTCCTCTTTCACAAAGAACATTTATATTTTCAGATATGTTTATACCAGAAGCCATAGAGTAGTTACCCAGACATTGTGAAGACACATAGATCCCAAACCTCATCCAGACGTGCCGCTGACTGCTCATAATCCCTGCACCTCGTGGCCACTCCTTGTATCTGCTCTATATGACTGCTCCTAATCCCTGCACCTCGTGGCTGCTCCTTGTATCTGCTCTATATGACTGCTCCTAGTCCCTGCCCCTTGTGGCCACTCCTTGTATCTGCTCTATATGACTGCTCCTAATCCCTACACCTCGTGGCTGCTCCTTGTATCTGCTCTATATGACTGCTCCTAGTCCCTACCCTCGTGGCCACTCCTTGTATCTACTCTATATGACCGCTCCTAATCCCTGCCCCTCGTGGCCGCTCCTTGTATCTGCTCTATATGACTGCTCCTTATCTCTGCACCTCGTGGCCACTCCTTGTATCTGCTCTATATGACTGCTCCTAATCCCTGCCGTTGGTGTCCTAGTTAAAAGTTACACAGGCTTCCTCAGGTTTAGCTTCGAACATCATTGCCTTAGGGCGTTAAAATAAATTAATACTATTACCAATGATAGTAATAGTACAAAAACGTATCTTTTCTTTTAGTTCCCGCGCCGATTGTTAATGGAACTAATCCGTTCTAGTGGAATGGATATTAAAAGTAATTGACTAGCGATTAATTACCTTGTCACCTTTGTCGGCCATCCATCGCGCGCTCTAATAGAGCACATTTATAATCACTTGAAGATTGTTAACAAGTGGGAGGATCGGTGACTCACAAGAAATTCCAGCTCGTGGCGAAAACGAGCAATGGTGAATTGTTACCGCCAGCGTGTTCCCATAATGTAATTGTGTTAATGAAGCTCGGGTAGGCACTTACACTTGGCCTCGGAGGTGGAGGGGATAACAGTGAGAACCTGCAGCAGGGGCCGAGGCCGCCGCTCAAATCCGTCGAGGCCGCAACAATGAAGCTATACTGGGGAAACTGCTACTGCTGATAGTAGAGCGATACAGCTGTGGAGCGACCTGTTCCACTGTGAGTAAAAGATATCAATTGTCTCCTTATAGAGCCATAGAGACTAAGCGACCACTGCCACTGTCAGTACAATATACGATTTGTCTACAAGTACTTAGAGCCACAGCGGCTGAGGAAAACTACCACTGTCACTGCAACATACGATTTGTCTACAAGTACTTAGAACCACAGTGGCTGCACGAACACTGCCACTGTCAGTACAATATACGATTTGTCTACAAGTACTTAGAGCCACAGCGGCTGAGGAAAACTACTACTATCACTAGAATATACGATTTTTCTACAAATACTTAGAACCACAGCGGCTGCACGAACACTGCCACTGTCAGTACAATATACGATTTGTCTACAAGTACTTAGAGCCACAGCGGCTGAGGAAAACTACCACAGTCACTGCAATATACGATTTGTCTACAAGTACTTAGAGCCACAGCGGCTGAGGAAAACTACTACTATCACTACAATATACGATTTGTCTACAAGTACTTAGAGCCACAGTGGCTGCACGAACATTGCCACTGTCAGTACAAGATATGATTTGTCTACAAGTATTTAAGCCACAACAGCTGAGTGAACAACTGTCAGTTAATGATTTATCTCCATGTATAAATGTACAACCCAGCTCATCTTTCGCATTTGGTTATTTTCTTATTTTTTAACGTTTTGTTATAAATGGTTTGTGTCCACCGTAACTTGTCGTTGTGATTAAGTTTGATCATAAAAGCAAGAATTCAATTCCACACATTTCAGCTGGGATGATCAGTTTTGAAGTTTGATTTTCAATATGTTTCTCTCATTGGGCGCCAAGGCCGTGTTCACTGATGGTAACTAATAAACACTAAAAGACACCATAAAACAAAACCACAGCTTGAGGAATGGCTGAGGCGGTTCAAAACCACGGCAGAAATCCATGTTTAACTTTCTTCCGACCAAAACGACCGTAGCTAATGGCATTTTAAGAGCTAATAACGAAGATAAAGAGTGCAAAACTGAAGGTAAACTTCCGAAGTGAGCTATGAATTAAGTCATCTTCACAGTCGAGTTCCGTAGCGTTATGCGTCCAGTGATGGTCAAAGTACCGAGTCGTGCCGCAGTGAACAATGAACGCTTCGTCTAAATGGATCATCAGAATCTCTAATGCCTTCTTTCTTCCTTAAATGTAAACTCTTTAACGATAGTATGGGCAAATTGGGACTGCAAAACATTTGTGGTAAGACGGGAGTAATGTTTTTTTAATGTTGAACAACTCTTTGGTCTCAAGCTATTAACATCAGTGTAGTAAATACGAAAATAATAATTATTACGTAATTGCATAAGGATTTATTGTACTTTAGAATATATGCAATGATTTATAAGAATTTACTTCTTATAAGTTAGTAAATGCTAACTAATGACTAAGTCATGCCGCAAACACAACAATCTCTTGATATTAAATAGACCACTCTACGATTTCCTCATCCTTCGGACACGCTAGCCTAAAAATGAACAAATCCATGATTTTTTCATTAACCCAAAAATTCGTTTTACACCTTACTGAAATATAGTGTAGTGCAGCGTAATGGCGCAAAAGAAGTACCTGTACTTTGCAATTACGGAAGGCGTACCTCAAGGGTCAACTCTTGGACCCCTTTTTTATTTCATATGCCTATGGTATTTATCTAAATTTGCGAGTGTGCAGCCAGCACTGCGTTGGTCACTGATACCAAGCCCCTTAAATGTTCCTCCAGCATACAAACATCCAGTTTAATAAATTTACAGTAATGGTTTTCACAAAACGGTTTCTGTAAAAAAAAAAGAAAAATGTTCATTTCCGTTCACTGGAATAATCACATTGAACAAAATCAGTTATGAACTCCGTTCATAATTGTACTCTTGGTGACATCTTTATAAAATGCTTGCATATTTAATCACTTAGGTGGTTATTTACGGTTATGATCTATTTTTAATATCATATCGTCATATTTTGGGGACTCACATCATGTATCAATCAAGCGAGATTGTATATTACAGATGAAGGTCGTTCGCCTTATTGTGGGTTGACTGATAGAGAATTAACATGAAGATTTTATTGTCAACTAAAAACCTTAAGTTTACCTTTTACTTTTATTTATT
This sequence comes from Homalodisca vitripennis, assembly GCF_021130785.1. Classification (NCBI taxonomy): domain Eukaryota; kingdom Metazoa; phylum Arthropoda; class Insecta; order Hemiptera; family Cicadellidae; genus Homalodisca; species Homalodisca vitripennis. The sequence continues at coordinate 139,105,182 of NC_060215.1, forward strand.
TTAAATAAGTTTATACTCTTAAAAATATTGAATCTTTTTAACTAAGATTCATAACTATTCTACCCACTATAAATCAAGTCTTGTAGTTACAAAAATCGTTAAAATACATTTTGAAAGGCAACGAACTATTCTGTTCGAACATTGCAATAACAGACAGTAAAACAACACAAAAACATAACGACAACATTACATAATCGTTTAAATCTAAGACGAGTACTTTTTTATTGTAAAAGGTTTTAATCCGATTAATGATTTGTTGGGCAAACCCAAAACTGCCCAATGGGAAATTAATTCAGGAAATTCTTAGAAGACCTGACTAAAACTTTACCACTTTGTGATCGATTAAAACAATGAACTTTAAATATGTTATATTATAATTCCGGGGCACTGTTTAAAAACTACGGTTTTTACACAGTAAACCATGGCGGACGGTTAAAAGTTTAAATTTTCCTGAATTTTGTTACTATTGAATTAATACAAACAAAATTTGGGAAATCTGTACTAAACTACTTTAGTTATTTTTAAACTATTTTGTTCATTTGGGGATTTTCCAAAATGGAGTAGATAATTTACGATTTTGGATTAGAAATCCCATTTTTGACAATTCATTCAAAAATAATTAAAATCAGATTTTGAAGCTTGTTCCAACAAACGTTCTCTTTCCCTAGTAAAATAATTGTAAATGATGTTGTTTTACTATTTTGATTTCACAATTTAATGAAGTTCATTGATATTATAAAACTAAATATACATTTCATACAGCGATCATTTCAAAAAAATGTGTATTAAAATTTAAACAGAAACTTCCGATAACAAAATAAGAGGCTTGGGGTTATGGTTCTGAGAGGATCTGAATATGTTTATTATTTAAGACAAAATACCTCCCTCAAAAGGCAAAAGAGTAACACAAACGATAAGTGTACTAAAAATTTCTTATAAATTTAAATTACTTTCACTGTTAAAAGTTTAAGGATGGTTACTTTTACTATATTGGAAATTAGATTGTAATGCGAATTAAAGTATAAACCACGAAGAAATTGTACTGTACTATTATTTCAACACTTTATATAATCCTTCGAAATCCATTTAATTAATTATATTAATCCAAAAGTGAGTTTGCTTGATAAAAATAAACTGCTTAATGTATTTTTCTATCCGATTTCCAACATACAAATTTAAATATTAATATTTTGCCATTAAGATCCAGAAACTCAAAGAGAAACAAGTAAAACAAAATATATGCTTAGATCGAAAACAAACTTGAAATTGCGTCAGAACAAGTTTAATTTTATATAGAATTATTAAACTGTAAAATTAAGAGAAAATAAAATATTTATTACCGTACCTGAATTTTTTTCACTAAAATGGAGGCGTATCACTATTTTATAATATGTTTATAGCCTTTGGAAACATACACACAAAAAAGGTAAAGCACACGCGTCACTATACTATTCGCCTCGCGACAGACGGAAGACTGAAGGTAAGGAAAGGATTGACTGAACATGCCAGCTGACGGTTAAAGCGGAGATTTCCCACCCGCCGCGACACCGTCACACAATCACATAACCTCAAAATTTGCAAGTTCACTTTGCAGTCGCGGCGCGCGTTCGAAGTCACTGCTCGACTAAACAGCTGATTGCTATTTTGCGAAGAGAGACCAAAGGAGAAAGCCTTCCTTACGCCTAACTGAATAAGGTTAACGACCTTGAAACTCTATTTATAACGTTTACTGACCATTGATCTATGATTAGGTCGACACAATCTGGTTATGGATCTCCGATGACCAGTCTATTAATACTAATAGTAAGAAGACTTGCTTTCAAAAGCTAGAAATTCTATTGTAAGCTATGTTGAGTATCGCATGTCAATGTCAGCCAAATTCCGGACCTTATGTCATGCGTATACAAAGTTGTACTGAGTTTACAAATTATTTGAGTTGTAAGTCTTAATTGTTAACGCATGACATCAAGTCAGGAATTTTGTTCTTTTTACACCAATCTTACTAGTAGTTACCCTAGCGACCTCCTATGAACTCGTCAACTGGTAATACATTCGCTACCAGATAGCGATTGTTTTTGATTTTGTGTTGTTTGATAAATTTAGCGAGCATTATGATCTCAACAACTCAAAACATATTGATGGTTGTCTATAACGGCAGAACATGGGCGCCTTCAGAATATAATCTTTTTTTAAGGAGAGGCCGATTATCTTTTAAACCTTATTTCATCATGGGACATTAGCCTGGACGAGGGACTCGACAAGAACTCAAACAGAATAAGGAGAGTCGATACAGTACAAGGTCGATGGTACTGATCTGTTCTGAGATACAGACAGGATTTAAACCCACGCTATCTCTAACTCAGACCCGATGTCCGACGTCTAAGACCTTGCCGTCATCGGCTTTCCCATATACAGGAATACAGGGTAATGTCCTGCAAATGAAAGGATTAACGGGGTAAGGGGGAGGAGACTAAGGTGGAGGAACGGATGGGTATGAAAAGTTCTGTTATCCATATCCCCGCTTATAAATTACCCTACTCATAAACGAGGGAAAGGTGGAAGAACTGCCTGAACATGCATGATACCAGGTTTGTCGCCTTACCACAGATATAAGACCCGTTAGTGATAAAATTCTTACTCTTAGTGATATAAAGACTTCAGTCTCTTGAATGGCGAAGTTTCGCATTAGGCAATCGTGAATGGCTTCAACACAATTTGATCACTTTATACTTTTGCACACGGCCGGTTGTTTGGTCGCCTTTGCGATCTCAAACAACACAACACAGGCTTTCCATTTACTACCTGAATGTTAACAATAAAAAGGTCGTACGCGTTTCTCATCGATGTTGAACATCAGCTGTTCTTTTTCCACAGTCCAATCAGCGTCCGGTGGATATTAACGATAAAAAGGTCGTACGCGTTTCTCATCGATGTTGAACATCAGCTGTTCTTTTTCCACAGTCCAATCAGCATCCGATTGATATTAACGATAAAAAGGTCGTACGCGTTTCTCATCGATGTTGAACATCAGCTGTTCTTTTTCCACAGTCCAATCAGCGTCCGATTGATATTAACGATAAAAAGGTCGTACGCGTTTCTCATCGATGTTGAACATCAACTGTTCTTTTGCCACACTCTAATCAGAGTGAGATATAGCTGCATGTAGTGTGTATACATAATACCCGTGATATGTATTCTGTGCACTGTGATGGATGTTTAGCCAACATACGCTTAATAAATTATGTAAATCTGTAAGAAAATAATGAGAATACAAACATATTTCAAAATTTTCAGTAAAATGTAGAACAACAATGATTGTAAAACAAAAATGAAGAACAGCAATCACAACGTATCAAGTAATTTAGTAATAGGTACATTGTACGGAAACGTATTCACACATAAGCAGAACAAAGAAATACAAAAATATGAACCAGAAGTTTAGAAAACTACGCTTTACGTTTTAACAAAATTTTCCAACGGCCAAACTATTACAAACAATACGCGCAAAACAAACAAGAGTTTCCATTGTTTGACGCCTGAATAGAAAAAAGCTGTGCCATGGATATTCATGAGACCTGCTTTATTGTTATTCACGGAAATAGGAACTATTCTAGTCCAGCAGCTGAGAGCCAATTTGCATTTTATAAGCACACAGCTTTATTTATACAAGGAATTAAAGTTTTTAAATATATATATAAAACATAAAAACAACTGCATAAAGGCACCGTGGAACGACCTTGAGATACAAGTCATGGTTATTTATCGTAGTCACTTTATGGGCTTTAAAATGTCATCATTAGTAACAACCGTTCGTTTGAGTATGGCAGCTAGTGATTACATCGTTTATCTATCTCAAGTGGTGAAACTGCAGGTTTAGCTAGTAGATTGGTGCTTTAAAACATTACACTTTCTGGGTATAGAAGTTATCCATAAATGCTTCAACTGAATAGTTGATTTAAGAAGACTAAAAGCTACAAGGGCGCATTATGAAGCATGAGTAGACGTTATGCTCTGCCCATTGTACGTTTATGGACGTTACAGCATTTTGCTACATCAGCGCATTTTACATCCGTTATAACAGCGATAAAAGTTGCATAAAATTCTTGCGGCCCCTTTCATGGCCCGGGGCTACAATTAGTAACTCGACCCCCCGCACTTTTCACCATTGTTTGGTTAGAATCATCTATTCTCTAGGCGTAGGTAATTCCTTAACAGCAGATCATACATGTCACCTGAACTTAGAGCTGTACATTCAAATACTCATAGTGCCAGTTTTCTGAAAATGTAAACTTTGATCTCACGTAACACAAGTTATCACAATATACTTTTAATATATCTAAAATACAAACTTTAAATTTAATAGTTCGCTTTTGCTTCTGTGTTTTATCTTTGTTTGAAGTTAATTTTTGACGATGGAAGGATTCTGAAGGAAACAGGATTTTCCGGACATTTGCCATCGTTCAGTGAAACAAAAAATCAGTAACACTACGTTTCGAGATTTGCAATCTGATCTCTTCTTCAGGTAAATAACTAACTTAATACATACTTAAAAACTAGGCTAAAACAAACAAATCATACCAAAGCGTTGTGGCACGCCTAAGTCAGGAATCACAATCGCCATGTTGTGTGTCAACTTCACTAACTCTAAAATATGCACTTAATATAAAAAAAAACTATACACAACACTAATCATTAAAACTGAACTACAGAATGTATTTGGTTAGTTATGTACCTGAAGAAGAGATCAGATTGCAGATCTCGAAACGTAGTGTTACTGATTTGTTGTTTCACTGAACGATGGCAAGTGTTTTATCTGTTAGCACCAGCTGTAATATAACTCCAACTTTCCTTATAGTGTAGACATAGACTACATCCAAATTAGTATGGAGGTACCAAACTGTTAATCTTTTTGTAGTATTTTTACGGCAACCAATAACTTTCTTCTTCTTGTTTGGTGGTCATAACATTTAATACAAATATTTAAAGATTACCGTTCTTTTGCAACCAACAATGGCAAGTTACAATGGTTTAAGTGGCAACATGAATCACGGATGAACATAAACACACAGCATACGCATGCTAGACAAAGAATGATAGAATATACCACGAAGATGTTTTTAATTCGAAGTTTTAATCCGTTTTCCAGATTTTTGCCCCAATTTTCTTGAACACCCTGTATACACCATTGAACAGTAAGAGGTTACTGATTGGCGAAGACGCGATTATAGCAAATGTAGAATTCTAAGAAATGCGCCTAAAATGCACAGACGCCGCTTGCACTTCTATGAAAGCACTGGCCAGCAACAGCGCTATTGAGGTGTCCATGGAAAGTGACAGTCCTTGGCAACACGGACAGTCAGGACTAGGAAACGTGAATGGCAACAATTGAGCCAGAGCTTCACGCAGGACACGTACCATCTGTTACCCTGGGAGCTCTCTTCTTATCGCAGGTTACAACGACACAACTGTTTGTATGCATACTAAGCAATCTGACTTTCTTCCCAGGAATCGAGTAGGCCTCCACTTCTTCCTGCTTGCCGAACAGTGGCATCATTCCCATGTTTAGTAACCACGCCGAGGGCAGGAAGTAAACAGATTTATTGAATTTTTATAGTAGGGCCTAATTCTTTTTGGTTTTGATGAGCAACTCTAGAATTCATGGTGCATCATGGCTGCGGCTTTATCCAGGGATGACTATGGTACAAACAGTTCAACATAAATGAACACCGTTGCCAATGACGTAGTGTAGCGGGTACAACGTTTATCGCAAGACAACCGGATCAAGCAACGTCGAGCGTGGCTGCTGCTTGGATGGGTGATCGCTGAGCGATCCTGTCCTTGCAAGCAGCCCGCCTGCCTAGCTATTAGTGGTGATGGTTCGGAAGTCACCTTTAAGCCGTTGGTCCCCAGGTTTAGTGTTAGAGAGGGCTTTTTGTCCTAACTTCGCCTGGGAAAATAAAATATCTTTACTCTACTTTACTTTACCGTTGTCTAAGTACCGTACACAAGTATAAGTATAGGTAAAAGACCCATCCTTGATATTCATGCTGTGAATTGAATACCCTGTGTTGAGTGGTCTTTACACCACGACGGTGATGATTAATCGAAGTAACCTATCACTGACCTCCCAGGAGGGTTCACTTCAGGCTGCCAGTGGCCTCTAAACTGGATACAGTAACCAGCGATGTATCACTTCAATCTGGGCAACCACATTGATGCCCAGGGCGACACTTCACTAACAGAAAATTTCGAGATAATGCGGTAAAAAGAGCTGGACGATAGGTCCAGGTAATGCGGAGGGGGACTACTAGAGTGGGTGGAGCTTCCTTGATATTGAAGGTTTTTAAAACCTAAACATCAGGGAATATAACTTCCCCTTCCCGCTTTAACTGGATGAGGCTGAAACAGCCTTCCCTTCTTCAAAGGTGGTGTGACCGAAATAGTGTCCATTATCAAGGAACTCAAGGGATCTCGTAAGGTAGCGAACCCTACCACCAACCTTAACCACCCTGAACATCCTGTCACTCCGAAAGCAACGCTAAGGTCCTTTCAGGACAAAAGTTAATGTCTGGTTTCCTCATATTTTTGTACTAAGTAAACAACAAAACCTATCATAGAGGATGGTCCTATCCCTGAACCTTAATACATAACGTTCACCTCAATAATATTGTTTCTCTGCAGTTCAAAATCATGTGTAACTGTCTAATTACTTCTTGAACCATTGAACTTATCCAGCAGCTCAAGAGGTTCAAGGCTTGAATTCTTCGTGAAAACTGAATGAACTTTACTAAGAAGAACAAGTACACCCAGAAATGCTGGGACCGCACGGAGTTAGGATCCAGTACTATACTACCTAAAGAGTTTTTTCTTCTCTGAAATCTATCGTTTCCGGTTCTCTTATGGTCACATATATGGGCGTACCCAGAATCAAAATTGGGAAAGGGGAGAAGCCTTGGTCGTTCAGATTGTAGCAATATAGATCGGAAAATCGGAAAAGGTGATTAAGTCCAAATTGTTAAAAATAGCATATCTAATTATAAAAACCCTCTTTTAGTTATTACAATTATTTGCTGGTAATAAAAATTTAGATTTTCGTTCTAATTAAATGTCTTGCCTTCTGGAGGGAGGAGCCCCAAAGCCCCTTACACTTATTTTTCCATGTAGGTTGTCCGTAATGCCGGACAAACACAACCGGTGGACTGAATATTAATGAAACAAGATTGAATACACTGTGACACTCTGTTCTCAATAGAAAATATACAAAACAAGAATAAGACATAGCTTACCTCTTGAATCTGCAGTTTGATTTTTTTGTGGAAGCGAGGATATTTGGAGAACTTCCACGTGAATGAGTTCTTGAGGACAGTGAGACCAGTTGAGGAGCTCATCGTGTGAATAGGATACCATGAAAGTGTATTCACTATCGACAGTTGCAGTGTCGATATACGAGATGAATTAGAACTTTTTATAGGTCCATTATGGAAGAGAAAATCTATGGTGACTTAGCTGAATACAAAAATAAATTTGTATCCATCGACATAAAGAAGCAAAACAATTATTAAACATCAACTCAAAACCGTATACCAATTAAAAAGGCCATGTTTTATTTGGAATAGTAAATGGCCACATATTTTAAGGTAATAAAATTATTTATTATATAGATATAATACAATATATATATCGAATCGATCAACAATTACATTAGTAAGGAAAATATTTACTATTATTTTATTCCTAGTGTTTACGTATAAATAATGTTTTGCTAGATTCTCATTATCCACTAAAGAAAATTTAAGTTTCGTTTTCGATCCCAAGCTTAACAACAAAGTATATAATTCCAATTAAATAGGTCGAGGAGATTGTGAGAAAATTTCACATAACACACTTTTCATGTAGTATTTTACAAACTACTCACTTATGAAACTAAGGTACCTAATCCAGTACATATATCTACGGTAACTGTGTTTTAAGCAAGTAAGACGAATAATAAACAAGGAAGTACTGAAAATTTTATATGGAGTTCGACCCGCGTGAAAATTTGTCATGGCTTCATCAGTGGAATATAGAGTTGCCAAATTCCATCCCTACACCGTTCATCGGTAAGCGGGATCCTATATAACACTCCTAAGTCATCCGAGTGGTAAGTGTGGACTTAAAAATACATATAAATATCCTTACTCAATACATTAAACTTATCCCATAATACACTACAACCAGCCACAATACAACATAGCTATCCCGCAATCCATCATAATCATCATGCAATACACAACCGCCATCCTACATGTCTCAAGTCTCTCCACAATACAGCACTGTCATCCTGCAATACGCTATATCCATCCCACAGTTCACCACATCCTTACTGCAATACAATTCAACAAATACACCATACTCTTCAGTCACTAAGCAATACACCGTTGGCATCCTACAAGACCCCATTACAAACTCCACGTTATAAGTATGTGGAATACTGAACTATTCAACATTCCCATATTTCCATATTATTAGTGCAAATATTATTTTCACTAATATTTCACTCGACAATAAGTTTAGATAAATTGACAGAGATTGATGTTATTAATAAAGACTTGACTGCATTGCGACAGGTTTGGATACACGTCAGAGTTCTATAGGTGCTAGCATTTCCCCGAGTCCCGAGTCGAGGGAATTAGGAGAGGGAAAGGGTCAGCGACGGTGAATGGTTATGATTACCCAATGATCAACAGTAAAAGGTAAGTTTTAGTCTAACAAATTACACAGAGTATAAACTGCTCAGTTCCTATCGCGGAGCCGTAACGAACGACTGACTCCATAAACGTTTCGTTTATGGGAGTCAGTTGAAACGTAATTTAACCTTTTGCTACCTCGAAAGTGGAACACTAAAATGTGCGTTTATTGACAATAAACCGAATAGCTTCTCCACGTCATCCGAGTCCATAAAACCGACGCTCTTTTCCAGTCTCGCGACTGGACATAATAGCAGGAAAGTGGTCTGGTTTTTGCGGATTTCCTGCAATTAATAGAGGCCAAAGAGGTGTAAAAAGAGTTGGCTTCCTTTTAATAAACCCATTGTGACACTGTTGGTGTAGGCTTTTCACACTATTTTTGACGTTACCTAGTAAGCTTTTCAAATTTTCCTAAGTACTTCTTATAGCTCATGTCTTCCTGGAATAAATTAATAAATATATAACAGATAATTCATTATTATTAGATAATATATAGATTTATTCAAGGTGAACTACACAGATCATACGAATGTACTGTGGTACACCATAGGAATTATGTCTCGTCGACAAACAATGAATTGGAACGTGTTCAAGATGCCACAGAACAACTACAGAAAACTGACGCTCTACTTGTTTCACTGTAGCTTGTGTACTATGTTATTTTCCACTTGAGGAAGAGTTTGATAGCAGGTATCGAAACGCTGCGCTTCTTATTTTGTGACTCGTAACGATGTCCGTTACAGAATGTCTCCCTCTCTAAAACCCGTCCACAAAACGGGTTTACACAAACAACTTGAACTGTAATGAATGATAAGCACAAATGTTTAACCCTTAAATCTGGATTTAAGAACCTAACAAAATTTAAACATCTTCACGATGTAATTTCTCCTCTAACACCACTAGAGACACTTTTCCAGAGTATGCAAAAACAGAAACTTGTGTCTGCCGCAATCCTGACACGAAATGTTCCAGAATAAACATACCTGTAGTTAGAAGCTTTGAATTGCTACACTATAGGTTTTTATGTTATTTTATTGAAGTGAATGAATACTATCAAAATGTTAGCAGGATCTTGTTTTATAACGGGTTTTCCCAAGTTAAGCACAACACAGATTTAGTATACAGTACTTTTCCCGCGGATATATTTGTCTATACAGGGTCTTTAAACTGATGTCTTTCATTTTATTTCCATTAATTTTTATCGTCGAGTTTCTCATTCATATGTCGTTGGCCAGAGAGACCGATGTGAATAGAAAGTCACGACAAGGACCGGTACAGGTAGAGAGGTAAAGGTTAGGTTAGTTAACCTTGACCGTGAATGCGCTTGCGCCGTGCGTTGCCGCCACTCTCTCGGCAGGTGTCGGGTCGACTCGGCAATGATCGGGGCGACCCGCAGAGCCGCGCACGCGTGCAGCCACTCCCCTGCATGTCCCCGTCAATACAAACCCACGTGGAACAGATAAAAAGGAGATTTCCCTTGGAAAGTCGGGCCTTACATAATGTCAAACTGGTTTCCAAGGGCGAAGATTATGCAGCAGATTATAACCGACCGTACAAAGGAGGGTGCGTGGTGCGTCCTCCTTCGTACATTGGAATATAATTGTTAGTACATTTACTAGGAGTTGATTTGAATACGACTGCAGTAAAACATGCAGAACGTTTAACACACATAAATTAATGAAGGGAGGCTAATTAAAACAGAAACATCGGTAAAACACTTTCGGATTCTACTTATAATATGCAGCACAACTTTATTTATATCTGTTTGTTCCATATTTATAATTAAAATCTACTATTCCTGATAATTTTAAAGTGCATAAATATATCTTTGCAAGGCTGTTTTTATTCTTAATATTTTATAAAACGAAAATTATATACCGATACAACAAGAAAATGGAATAAAGCTCATTTTGTGTCATAGTGGCCACTTAAAACATTATGATGTCAAATAAACCAAAAATGACAAACTATAAAAAATACCAAAAAATAATATAATATTATATTACTATTTTTGTTAGTAAAGAAATGCAATGGTTATTATTGATGTAACCATATAGACATTGATTTATAAAACTGTGAGGAATATACATTTATTGATTACATGGTTGTATGATACCAGTAAGAAAGTTTTGTTTTAGTTGACTGATTTGTCATATAAGCAGACATCCTGCGATAAAGGAGCCATACTAATTGCTGATTGGTTGAGCTTCTTCCAATCACGATATAACTTCGCTCACTCCACTCATCTTTGTAAGTGGCTGTACATTACTGACTCTGTCAGTATTGGTTTAACATCTGTAAAGGGACAGATTAACATCTGGGGAGTTTGTAAAAATTGTTATTTCTAATATGGATGATTTGGCCGTGATTGGATTAGCTGCTCCGTTTTAATAAAAGCTAGTCTACAGTTTAAGAGTAGAATTTTTTCAAGGTCCAAAAAAAATTATGGCCTTAAGGTGGAATTAGCCCAAACCGACGAAGAGCTTAAAGTACAAAGTCGAATCTTTCTAAGTACACTGCATCCCTGTCGTAATGAACGAGCTTGATGCGCAGCCTTTCGGTGGGGAACTATTAAAACTAAAATTGTGTCACCTGGACTAGAATGGGATGACGCAATTCAATTAACTCGCGCCAGGCCGTTGCGAGACGACACCGACACAGAGGTAGACATTTTGCGACCGTTATGTCTACATTCTCCACCTCTTGGGAAACTCGCTCACATGCTTCCGTGTTCATAGATAACAGCTTCGCCACCAAAATACTGATCCTTTTTGCTTCTATAGACTTGTGCAAGAGAAATTTATGGGGATGGAAAGAGCCAGATTAAATAACACACTAAATTCACTCTTAATTAACCCATAAATTTATAATTTGGTCACTGAACTTCATACGGCTTGAACACTTTAATTTACCTGTAATTGAATTTACTAATAATAATAATGAGGCAAGACAACGCATGTTTTTGTTACGGCGCAGTTCTCAATGGGATAAGACGTTCTTTTGTGAGTAATGTTTTGTTTGTCTCACTGATGAATAAATGGATTGATTGTATTGTGATTGACTACTGCTTATTGTTCTACATGCTTACAGCACATAACGTTGTACTAAGTGTATGTAGACCATTAAAGGTAATCTGACACGCATCGTAAGTACCTTCTAACAAGCTTCCAGTTTTCGTTTCTTGGACCATTCCTACCCACCCTAGGCTGCCACCTCTCTTCCTGCACCCCTATCTCCCAGTCTGAGCCTCAGCCTTCCTATATCCTTCTTTGTACTCCACACTTCTTAGTTCCCAGTCAGAATTCCAACCCTCCCAGCTCCCTTCGAGTACCCAAGACTTACTAGTTTCCAGTCTGAACCTCAACTTTCCTAAATCACTGCTTGACCCTAAAATTCCTATCTCCCAGCCTGAACCTCAGCCTTCCTATCTCCTTCTTTGTACTCCACGCTTCTTAGTTCCCAATCAGAATCCCGAACTTCCCTGCTCCCTTCTAGTACCCAAGACTTACTAGTTCCCAGTCTGAACCTCGACTTTCCAAATCCCTGCCTGACTCCAAAATTCCTAGCTATCAGCCTGAATCTCAGCCTTCTCATTTCCTTGCTTATCCATGAAGACAACAGACGAATATTACCTGTTGTACATATTGATCGCTTTACTTAGCGTACAAGTAAGTAGATGAATGCACTGGGTAATAGTACCGTCCTCAGCTACTAACACTTACTATACACGATTGTACGTTGTCTTTTTAGTACAATGATAGACTACCAGAGCTAAACGTTTACTGCCACATAAAAACGCTGTTTCCCGCTCCGTATTCAAATAGAATATTCCCATAACAAAAGGTGTCACACACAAAATGCATCCGTTCTATTCATCAGTAATTTTTAACCATTCACACCTGAAGTGATGAGTTGTAACTAATCCTTTGGTAGGATAAATGTGAATTTCTCTATCCTGGTCTTGCTCACGCTGGTGCAGCTCGGTCGATTAATGAAAAGAAAGTAGACGCGATTGTAGTATGTGAAACCGCATATCGATGGCAGTGATAGCATCGAGAAGTAAACACATAGCTGCTGTTGCAACCCCGCCCATGACCGCATATGAGGGCATTTATGGCATTTCCCGGCGGATCCGGTGAAAGCCCGGACTTCCTGCCACTACACGTCGACATCTTGCATGCGGTCTATCGCGTATCTGGTTCTGATCGGGGAGATAATCGCGACCGACCAGTGGCGCACTTAGAAATTATTTTCGGGAAAGGGAAATAGTCTGAGGAACGAAGAGAGTACAGCTTGGAGGTAGAACTATAGTGAAAGAATGAAATTATGTGTTGTAAATTTCAAAAAGTGGAAGTGTTGGGGGAGGGAATGAATAAAGATCCTCCCCTGTGGGTTGGCGTTCCGCAAGGTTGCTGCATTCGTCTAGTGATGGTCTGCTGGACCACTCTGTCAAGCCTAGAACCCAGCGACTGACAAATTTCCGTGACATGGTAAGTTGAGCGACAAAGAACTTTAATCAGAAAAAACATGTCATATGAATCAGTGGTTTCCAGAATATTCTTTTGGAGATTTATATTTTATCACGAGATTTTATTTTTTTTTTTTTAATTCTGAATACAACGTTAAATCTTATCAATTAGTCACAAACCTAAATCGACCTTTCAGCATAATGTCAACAACAGTGCAACTGGTCAGGAAACGTCTGATAGACAAGGAGTTGTAAAACGTAGTGTAAGTGAGGTCTGAGGTCTGTACTGGTCCACTTCTCAACAACTGAGGACGATAATTGAGGAGAATTTATTAGCTTAAGTATGCGTTCCAAATTCTGGTGTATCTCTTACTCACACTCTAATACTTATTCTGGTTTACCAAATTTTAAATTTCGAAAAACAGTAGATGATACTATGAATGAACCAGTAAACTAGCGTATTAAAATACTTTTAAGGAACTGAAGACCCTTGAAGAAATTGCAAATAATTTAAGACGATAGTTTGCAGTAACAAACCTTTTCCAATGTTTTTATTTTTGGGACAAAAGAGGCCTTTAGGAATCGAAGGTTTCATCGTCAGGTAACTCCACAAATAAATATTTACATAATGTTTATTACAAATAGTATTAAAATACCATATGGTGGAAATAAAAAGATTTGTGAATATTTCAGACAGAATGAAATGTTATTCAGCACTAAAGTTTAAATTTGTAATTAATTGAGAAAAATTAGAATGAGAGTATAAAAAAAGGAAAAAAAAATAAATTGAAATTTTCAGGTTTGTCCCAAAAATAAAGAATACCCTGGAAAGGAATTTTTATTACTACTGTAACTACAACGAATTTTAGAGAATGTTGTTTTCCTTTTGGACAGACTACCATTTACAGAATGTAAAGACCCTTGGCGATTTGTTAAGTAATCATGCATAACACTGTTGCTTATTTACGAAGCGCGTACATTAACTTGTTTGCTTGGAAACGACGTAGCAAGTAATGCCTGTGATACGCTATAAGGAGAACTAACGCTAAAAAGCATAATTTAATTTAATATTATCGTTCGCAAGTTCATAATCTGCCCTGTATTGATTGAAATTTAGATAGAACTGAGATCTTTTTCGATACGGATTAATGTATTGCACGTTAGAAATACAGGGGAAGTGTCATCATCCAAATAATGGGAAAAGCCAAATATTGTCAACGGGGATACGATTGAGTGTGAGTCTTGTTTGTGCAATTTTCAGATTCATTGTGCCGGATTCCGCGTGATTGAATGTTATAAAACTGTTAAACCAATCGGATTGAATCGAATATGACTTGATTGAATGTTGTAAAATTGTTAAATTTGTCACATTGATTGAATAAAAAAGTTTAATACAAGTTTTATCTGTTTGAATATTTTATCAAACTGTTAAACTTGTGGCATCGATTTAATGACATAGTTGATTGTTGTAAAATCTCTACATTAGTTGAATATGTTGTCACGTTGTTAAATTGCAAAGATTGATTATCGGCCGCTTTATTGGTTATTCAATACCATCGTCGATTGGGTTTGGTGCGATCAGAGCCAGTAACCTGTTATAACTTTGAACAAAGACCTAAGTACAAGGAATGGAAAAGAAATTATAGATGCAAAATGGACGTAAAGACGTTTCTGTGACATATATTAATGAGGCACCATTAACTCAAGCTAAACTTAAAGCACATGAAAATAATTTTCTAATTATGAACTTTTGGCAAAAAAGAACGCATACTACAAAAAAATTGTTTTAACCAGTCCGTAAGTACAAAACAAAACTTAAAATTTTACGAGATCAAAATAAATAAAGTAGATTAATTAGTCTATCTCGGTTATCTTAGGTTCTGCATGGTCGTATCGTGTGTTTTACTTGAACAGTCTTGACTCAAAAATAGCTCAAGTTACAAAGTCGTAATTTTGATTTACTGTTCCTTATTACCACCTAAATTAGCGTTAGATATTAAAAAATATGTACTTAATTCGTGTATAATAGTAGCCAGTTGTATGTAAATATTTAAGAAAACTAATTCAAACACCCAAAACGAGACGTTACGAAAATAGTAAATTTGATATCTAATTTGTTGTGGTCGAACAGAAAACAACTGATAAAATACATACTTCCTACGCTTGACTATTTTGAGCATATTTTTACATGAGTTATATTCAGTTTATCAATAAAAAAACACTAAATAGTTTGACATATCAGGTATTAAAGTCAGTTTTAGTAAAATGTTCCACCAAAACGTTACTGACATGTTAGTTTGTATAAACATATTGAAAATTACAACTACAATATTTTTTTATTAATACTAAGATCTAACAGTGAGACTAAAACACAAGTTCGTTTGTCTCGTGTTTCAAACAACCCCTTAAAATTTGGCACCTTAGAGGACCCCATGTATGTAAACTGTTCAGCCGAAACAAGATTACTTTCGAATTTAATCAAAGCAATAATCGGCAAAAATATGAGAATCTAGCAAAACATGAGTGAGGGTACAACACTCGCATGTGCTCTGGTTAACTGATACATGCGCTATGGGTAGAAACAGTGAGAGTATAACTGACTGAGAGACACACTATGCACCGAGGACCACTGATACACCACACACTGACACAGAACACACTGGGTACTAAACTGAGACGATTATCTACACCACTCTCTCCACAGCAGGGTCTGAGCCGGTAGCGTCTGAAGTCTCGGTATCACCAGGCGAAGCGGTGACGCGACAAACCGGCCACGGCCCCGCCAGGCCCCACCATTTCTCCACCTCTTTCACTTTCATGGGGAAACTGGATTTCGAAGAAATTTCCCCCTTCCCCGACGCGGCCGCGGGCAGATCCCCGGGGGTAGTACGACTACCCGCCACCACCGGCCACAGGACATCTCTTCTCGGGCTGACCGCACGTTAGTACAGGCCACCGCTGACACCACGTCCCCCACGCGAAGTGAGAGTCCGGCTCAGGGAAATCGTTTCGCTCGATTACAAATTAGTAGCACTCAATTGCTGCTCGCCGCCCGCTCGCCTCGTACGTTTCCGCTTTTTCCCCCATCACGCGAGTAATATTCGATTATACCCGTTGCGTGCTAATTGCACGAATTAGTGCACTCGAAAAAAGCTCGAGGTCGTCAACGTCAGTCGAGTTTGTTTTGGCGGTTTTCTTGACACCCGAGTTCTTGGTCACGGAAATGTGGAGTCGGAGAGATGCACTGCTATAGCGCTATTGTCAGTGACACTGTCTTCCGTGCTGTAATGCTTGAACAGCTGTTGCTGACCCTCAAGTGTGTTCATATGTAATGTAAGTTTTATTACATGTGTTTACACTCATCACATCATGTGTATATGGTACACTCTGTAATACATTTTAAAATAATTTTTGAAATTTTAAAAATTAAATCCACTTTTCAAGGTTCTCTAGTATATATTTATAAACATTTTGAAATTCTCAGACTATGGTACCTTATAACCCATATTTATGTTCTCAAATTTAGTGCTGAGCTAGAGCACTGCCTCAAATTTATAAACTTTACAAAGTATATTTCAACGTGTTCTAAATTT
Source organism: Homalodisca vitripennis (assembly GCF_021130785.1). NCBI lineage: Eukaryota > Metazoa > Arthropoda > Insecta > Hemiptera > Cicadellidae > Homalodisca > Homalodisca vitripennis. The sequence continues at coordinate 139,121,969 of NC_060215.1, forward strand.
TCAGAATTGAACACACATCCAATATGACCTTTCTGGATTTAGACAGATGAGTATATATTTTACTTATTCATAATGAGGTATTTAAGTTATTGTGGAAAGAGAAGAGTTGTTGGAAACTATGGAAAGAAAGGCCAGTTAATCGGGATTGACGTTGGTTTATCCACCGAACCCAGTAACATAATTCGGGATTAGTGCATATCCACAGAAACAATGTAACGACCATGGCTCTGTTACACATAGCCGAACCGAACTCCATAACATCATTCGGGATTTTTGCACGTCCACAGAAACAATGTAACGACTATGGCTCGGTTACACACAGACGAACCGAACTCCGTAACATCATTCGGGATTGTTGCACATCTATTGAAACAATGTAACGAGCATGGTTGGGTTACACATAAGCGTACCGACCTCCGTAACATCATTCGGGATTTTTGCACATCCACAGAAACAATGTAACAACCATGGCTCTGTTACACACAGGCGAACCGAACTCCGTAACATCATTCGGGATTTTTGCACATCCATAGAAACAATGTAACGACCATGGCTCTGTTACACACAGGCGAACCGAACTCCGTAACATCATTCGGGATTTTTGCACGTCCACAGAAACAATGTAACGACTATGGCTCTGTTACACACAGACGAACCGAACTCCGTAACATCATTCGGGATTGTTGCACATCTATTGAAACAATGTAACGAGCATGGTTGGGTTACACATAAGCGTACCGACCTCCGTAACATCATTCGGGATTTTTGCACATCCACAGAAACAATGTAACAACCATGGCTCTGTTACACACAGGCGAACCGAACTCCGTAACATCATTCGGGATTTTTGCACATCCATAGAAACAATGTAACGACCATGGCTCTGTTACACACAGGCGAACCGAACTCCGTAACATCATTCGGGATTTTTGCACATCTACAGAAACAATGTAACGACCATGGCTCTGTTACACACAGGCGAACCGAACTCCGTAACATCATTCGGGATTTTTGCACATCCATAGAAACAATGTAACGACCATGGCTCTGTTACACACAGACGAACCGAACTCCGTAACATTATTCGGGATTGTTGCACATCCATAGAACAAATGTAAAGACCATGGCTCGGTTACAAAGGTGAACCGAACTCCGTAACATCATTCGGGATTTTTGCACGTCCACAGAAACAATGTAACGACTATGGCTCGGTTACACACAGACGAACCGAACTCCGTAAAATCATTCGGGATTTTTGCACGTCCACAGAAACAATGTAACGACCATGGTTCGGTTACACATAGGCGAACCGAACTCCGTAACATCATTCGGGATTTTTGCACGTCCACAGAAACAATGTAACGACTATGGCTCGGTTACACACAGACGAACCGAACTCCGTAACATCATTCGGGATTTTTGCACATCCATAGAAACAATGTAACGACCATAGCTCTGTTACACACAGGCGAACCGAACTCCGTAACATCATTCGGGATTTTTGCACATCCATAGAAACAATGTAACGACCATGGCTCTGTTACACACAGGCGAACCGAACTCCGTAACATCATTCGGGATTTTTGCACATCCATAGAAACAATGTAACGACCATGGCTCTGTTACACACAGGCGAACCGAACTCCGTAACATCATTCGGGATTTTTGCACATCTACAGAAACAATGTAACGACTATGGCTCTGTTACACACAGGACGAACCGAACTCCGTAACATCATTCGGGATTGTTGCACATCTATTGAAACAATGTAACGAGCATGGTTGGGTTACACATAAGCGTACCGACCTCCGTAACATCATTCGGGATTTTTGCACATCCACAGAAACAATGTAACAACCATGGCTCTGTTACACACAGGCGAACCGAACTCCGTAACATCATTCGGGATTTTTGCACATCCATAGAAACAATGTAACGACCATGGCTCTGTTACACACAGGCGAACCGAACTCCGTAACATCATTCGGGATTTTTGCACATCTACAGAAACAATGTAACGACCATGGCTCTGTTACACACAGGCGAACCGAACTCCGTAACATAATTCGGGATTTTTGCACATCCATAGAAACAATGTAACGACCATGGCTCTGTTACACACAGGCGAACCGAACTCCGTAACATCATTCGGGATTTTTGCACATCTACAGAAACAATGTAACGACTATGGCTCTGTTACACACAGACGAACCGAACTCCGTAACATCATTCGGGATTGTTGCACATCTATTGAAACAATGTAACGAGCATGGTTGGGTTACACATAAGCGTACCGACCTCCGTAACATCATTCGGGATTTTTGCACATCCACAGAAACAATGTAACAACCATGGCTCTGTTACACACAGGCGAACCGAACTCCGTAACATCATTCGGGATTTTTGCACATCCATAGAAACAATGTAACGACCATGGCTCTGTTACACACAGGCGAACCGAACTCCGTAACATCATTCGGGATTTTTGCACGTCCACAGAAACAATGTAACGACTATGGCTCTGTTACACACAGACGAACCGAACTCCGTAACATCATTCGGGATTGTTGCACATCTATTGAAACAATGTAACGAGCATGGTTGGGTTACACATAAGCGTACCGACCTCCGTAACATCATTCGGGATTTTTGCACATCCACAGAAACAATGTAACAACCATGGCTCTGTTACACACAGGCGAACCGAACTCCGTAAAATCATTCGGGATTTTTGCACGTCCACAGAAACAATGTAACGACCATGGTTCGGTTACACATAGGCGAACCGAACTCCGTAACATCATTCGGGATTTTTGCACGTCCACAGAAACAATGTAACGACCATGGTTCGGTTACACACAGGCGAACCGAACTCCGTAACATCATTCGGGATTTTTGCACATCTACAGAAACAACGTAACGACCATGGCTCTGTTACACACAGGCGAACCGAACTCCGTAACATCATTCGGGATTTTTGCACGTCCACAGAAACAATGTAACGACCATGGTTCGGTTACACACAGGCGAACCGAACTCCGTAACATCATTCGGGATTTTTGCACATCTACAGAAACAACGTAACGACCATGGCTCTGTTACACACAGGCGAACCGAACTCCGTAACATCATTCGGGATTTTTGCACATCTACAGAAACAATGTAACGACCATGGTTCGGTTACACACAGGCGAACCGAACTCCGTAACATCATTCGGGATTTTTGCACATCTACAGAAACAACGTAACGACCATGGCTCTGTTACACACAGGCGAACCGAACTCCGTAACATCATTCGGGATTTTTGCACATCCATAGAAACAATGTAACAACCATGGCTCTGTTACACACAGGCGAACCGAACTCCGTAACATCATTCGGGATTTTTGCACATCTACAGAAACAACGTAACGACCATGGCTCTGTTACACACAGGCGAACCGAACTCCGTAACATCATTCGGGATTTTTGCACGTCCATAGAAACAATGTAACAACCATGGCTCTGTTACACACAGGCGAACCGAACTCCGTAACATCATTCGGGACTTTTGCACATCCATAGAAACAATGTAACAACCATGGCTCTGTTACACACAGGCGAACCGAACTCCGTAACATCATTCGGGATTTTTGCACGTCCATAGAAACAATGTAACAACCATGGCTCTGTTACACACAGGCGAACCGAACTCCGTAACATCATTCGGGATTTTTGCACGTCCATAGAAACAATGTAACGACCATGACTCTGTTACACACAGGCGAACCGAACTCCGTAACATCATTCGGGATTTTTGCACGTCCATAGAAACAATGTAACAACCATGGCTCTGTTACACACAGGCGAACCGAACTCCGTAACATCATTCGGGATTTTTGCACGTCCATAGAAACAATGTAACAACCATGGCTCTGTTACACACAGGCGAACCGAACTCCGTAACATTACTCGGGATTGTTGCACATCCATAGAACAAATGTAAAGACCATGGCTCGGTTACACAGGTGAACCGAACTCCGTAATACAGTACTTACGCGTTGTATATTCGAAGTATGGAAGATGCGTGAAGTGGTTGCGAAAGTTTCATCTCGGTTTGCGTAAGAACACGATTCATTTGGGTTCGGTTTTAGATCACATGTCCAAAGCATGTCAATAATAATGCTGGAAATGTGAAACAAGATAGAGAGGGCTCCTAAAATTCTCGAGCTGAGGATGGACTACGGTACGAAAAGAATTACGTCAGAACGTTTCTTTCGTCAGTGTAGCAGGGACTGAAATAAAATAACTTTTCATCTGTGTGCTTGAATGTTCGAGATAAGCAGTGTCACGATAACATTATTTCACAGCACAACTTCCCTGTGAGGCGCAATGGGAACTGTGAGATTTATATACTGAAATGTTCACTTGAATAAAGAGTTTTGAACTTGACTTCAGAAAATTATAGCAGACACAAAAACAAGCAAAAAGGTTCATATCAACACGTGTCTTATATCACTTCTTTTATTGTCTGTCTATCCATAACGGTTTCAACTTTTTTTAACATAGAAACAAGTATATTTTGTTTTTTTCTAAATCTGCCTTAACCAGACGAAGAGACATAAGTGAATATGGGATAAGAGACAGAGATAACTACCATATGGAGATGCACAAACGGTGGTTTATGAATATTAATTAGCCTGCACAGGCAGATTGTCAAACTCAATTAAAAATGCCTTAACGACCAAGGTGTTTAAAACTCGTCTCAAACTCTGTCTGGCGTCAATCGCTTTTTACAGTGTTGATGAGTTTCTGGCATTTAACTGGAAGACCACGCGATGATGAATCTGACTCCAGCGCTACAAGTGGTTGTAATTGGATGTAAATGTTTGAGTGTGGCCTTGATTGCGATGCATGTACGAATTGTGAATTCAATAAATTGAGTTTGCTATGTAACGTAAATTGTTAATTGCAAATAAAAGATATGATTGTCGTCAAAGCCCATTTTAGCCTTATAATGGTCTCCTGCAAAATGCTCTCTGTTGTTACCTAAAGATAGACGGAGTAGATAATATGTGACTCGAACATTCGGTATACCACACTTTTAATATTTATGTTTTGAAAGCCTCCAGTTTCTTATAGCAAAACACCAGTAGCTAACTTGTCCTTGATCTTTGGAAACTTCTATCCAGTTAAAAGGTCTTAAAAGGTTAACAGGATTTTGGGCATTTGCCATAGTTATGTGTTACAAAAACTGAAACACGACCTTTTGAGAACTTGTATCTGTCCTCTTCTTCAGGTTTGAAACCCTAAAATGTTGATTTATTGAAACCGAAAAAAGAAAAATGTTTATCACAAACGTTCACAAATACTCGTAAAATTATTCATTTCCGGTGTACGAGACGCAATAACAATAAATAAATAAAAAATTCCTTTATTTAGCCAGCGTATTTAAACTTACAATTGCTTTTCAAATCAACTGTTGTCCAGTAAATTACAAATACACATAAAAACCCAAGCTTAACCTAAAAGATACAGAAATTGTTACGGTAGTATAATGTGAAAAAACTAATTAAAAATTAAGTTATTCTTATTTACGGCGTGCAATGTCTTGCAAATGAATGTCTCAACATACGTTTAAAGTTTTTACAAGAAGTTACACTGTTGACTTGCAAGGTGAGGTTACTGAACAATTTGGGACCGAATTATGAAAAGCTTCCTCTCCACATCAAGCTTCCATTTGGGAAAATGAAGATTACGGTTCTGTCGGGTGATGTGTTCGGAGACCTCCTCCCGGTATAAGAGCCTCTCGCCTAAGGTCTGTGGCGAGGTCTTCTTAAAGAATAAGACCATTTTTAACTGACCAAGTGGTAATATTTTTATGTCATAATTTGTGTCTTGACTAATGGCTGATACTAATTTTGCAGGTTCAAACACCAAATGCAGCTGAGAGTCACCTGCATACACAAAAATCAGATGTGTATAAGTTGAATAAAATTGGGCCAAGACAACTACCTTGAGGAACACCACGCAGTTTAGGGAGCCACTCGGAAGTATCATTGCCAAGCTTGATGGCCTGTTTCCTATCGCCTAAATAAGATCTGATCCACATTACTGCCTCCTCGAAAAAACCATGGTAGTTCATTTTCGCTAGCAGCATATCATGATTGCTTGAAGCGAATGCTTGGAAATAATCGAGCATCACCAAAATACTACACTTGCCTCAATTATATCACTAAATAAATTTGTGAGGGCTGTACAGATATTTTTTCTGAATCTTGATTGTAGTTTTGGAAATATCTACTTCCTTCGATGTATCATAGGATTTGTTTGATTAAAGATTTTTCCGCTCTCTTGGACACGTCAAGCAAAATTGAGATATCCATCTACAATATATACGATCGAAGGGCATTGTCCGTAGCTTCAATGAGTTTAAACGAATAATTAAAATTTCTTGTTAAGAAAATTTGATTTATTAACACCCTGTGCTTGAACGCATCTTAGAAAAGAACTTTTGAACATTCTCTTAATTTAACGAAGATACAAGAACAAGTGGAATGACTTCAGATACAGTCCAGGACACATGCCAAATCAGGGAACTGTTCGGCCTTGACCAATTGGTGACACTACGGTTTAGGATAGCGAACTGCCGGCGTATATTCCTGAGCGGATACCATAAATATCGGGTTCGGAGTCAGGATGGAGTGAAAGGCGATAACGCGGCTAGGTCCGCCCTTACGACGCTACGGGCCGCGAATACAGACCACGTTCTCGATCCGGTCCACACAACAGGACAGTCCTTGTCCTCGGACATAAGGTCCAGGTACCTCTCGTTGGCGATCAATCACAGGCCCTTCTCTTCCAGACGTTTGGCTCAGTACCGAGCTGTACCCGAATCGCACGGAGAACAGTCCTGCGTACTTTTTCTTCCGGCAAGGAGAAGGAATTACTGACAGCTTCTATACAACGATAAGGATTAGATCTAGGATTTCACCTAGAAGGCAAAAGGATCGGGGATCTTGGAGGTATGGAATGCTTCCCAGGAAAGGTCAGGTGATGTTCAGGAGCACTCCTTAAAAAAATAAACAAATTTGGTATGATGATGTGTGTTATGACGTTTTGTGTGAATACTTTTAAAACATAATATGAGAATCACTTTTCATGCACAACTACTTATTAGTAGGAAATATACTCTTTATTTATGCTGAAATACACATTATAAATTTAAATCTGAGATTATAAATTTGATTTACAACTATGGGAATGGAGGAACAAATTAAAGATTAAATAGAAATATTTATTAGGGAGGGTCATACTGTTTTATTCATTGCGTCTCAACTGTTGAAATCTCTCAGCACATACCTCCCTTTTGGGTGTTATAAAACTTCATCTAGTATTTTAAAATTGAAAGTGGATGTAACGCTAAGAATTTAGCAGCAATATAAAATTTTTCGGGGCGTTTTGAGACATTTGAGAATTTTTGTTAATAGATACAATTAAAAATATTTTGTACACAAAAACATATAAAGACATTCGGTTATTGCAGTAAACTCCTTTTTCAAACAATAGAGGAGTTACTATTTCACAATTTTAAGTTGGGGCGCTGCTACATTTTTTTATGTATAACATATACAGTGTGTTCCAGATGTTATACACACTAAAGGCATCTTGGGAACTATAAGGGGTAGAGCAAAGATTAAATGGGTAAAGTTGTGCTTAATAAAAGAGATCCAAAATTTCATATGGTCAAGTTAATTATTGCTTGCGTCGTTTACTCGCAGAGCTCAAAAAATTGATTTCTGCAAATTTTCAGACTTTTACAGCTCTCTTATTAGTTCAAGCTATTGTGTTAATGTCACAAATATATCAGCAAGTCATTTTTAGAGTGACCTTGTCTGATAATTTCTATGTTCTTTTACTAAACAGCTGATTTTAACACTGTGTGCAGTGAATAATCAGTCAGGTTTACCTACTACCCGAATAGTAGAATACAAAATTCCCTTCATACAACGATAAAAAAGGGGTTTTAAGAACTATTTAAAAACTCAGAGGAAAGTATAACATGTATAGTATTTTTGAAATAGGCAAGAATTCTACTTTCTTTGGATGGGTCTTAAAATGGATCATTACATAAAAAAAATAATTCGACCCATATACCTCCTACATATTAGCCTTGAACATTTGTGTAATGATATTTAAAAACTAGAAAACATTTCATGCAGATTTCTTAAAAAAAGTTTCAATACAGATACTAATAAGAGAGCTGTGACAGTTTGAAAATTTTGACCAAAGTCAGATTTTGAGCTCAGCGATCGAACGACGCAAACAATAATGAACTTGACCACACTAAATTGTTGGTCTTGTTATTACGCAGAACTTTGCCCATTTAATCTTAGTGTACCTCTTATAGGTTTCCAAGATCCCTTCAGTGTGCATAACATTTGGAACACACTGCATACTTCTACTATTAATATTTTGTTATGAAAATAGTTGTTTTAATATTATTTAAAAGTAAAAGATTAATAAAAAAATTTTAATTAACTGTTTTGGAACATGTAATTTTTGGTTTTCAAGTAAATTTTAGTTTTAAAAAGTGCTATTAAACATTATTTAGGCGAAAAAGTCAAAACCTAATTGTTTTACGACATACCTTAGACCGAATCTTTTTGCATATTCGGCATAAAGAATTATGTCGAAAATTCTCAAAGGATTTTTAGCGAAGTTCTATATTTGCATTTGGACACTGCTAACATAAAACAATATTTACACTTGCAAAATTATCAACTAAAAACGAAAGGCTATCTGAATTTACATGTTGTAAACACGATATTTAAACCCACACAGATACATCTTCTTAATCTTTGTTGGGAGTTTATGGTGCAATCTAATCTGGACGTGTTTAACTAAACACTTGGGTGATTGTACAACCCTGATCCTAAACAGCCTGGCAACATTTCCTAACATGGTAGAAATGGAAAAAATTACGTAAATCGATACCCTCAATGGGTTTGAGAACATTCTAATTCCGTTTATAAATTATAAAAAATTGTAGTACAACTCTATATTAGATAGAAATGATGTGTATTTTTTAATTTGTTTTAACCATTCTATAAAACTTTGATTATTCACATTTGGCTAAGGAGAAAATCACAACTCAAGAATATTACTTCAAGCCATCAAGGATCAGTGTGATGGGAAAAATGATTCATAGACCTTCAAAAGCATATCCTCACCCACGTAATGTCAAAGAAGAAGTGGATACGTTACTCTGAATAGTCTTTTGAGAACCTGCTTTAAATGCATCTCCCCACATGAACTAATTAAAAATTATAATTCACAATCAATTGACATTTCTAGGTCTATGTATCAGTTTAAAAATAAAAATAATTCTACTCTGTTCTTAATTCAAACACAAAAAGAAAACATAGTAGGTTTAATGCTATTTCTGCCACCAAGGTAGCACACGCATCTTTAAAGAGTAGATTATCCATGTTAATAAATAACAGTGATCCTATAACGGAGCCCTGAGTAATACCTCTTTGTTATTTACCACTAAGATTTGATACTTATTCGTAAAATTTGATTTCAAATGAAAGTTCTTATACTTAAGAACATAAATATTGAACGTCTCCTGGTTTACTCGTGGATGAGAAAGTCGGATGCCCTTCGTAACGTAATCAGGTTACTGCATTAGCTTTAAATACTTTAACGATTCATTTCGTAACTACTCCAACGGCATCCAAGGTCTGAAAAGTGTGGCAAAACACTAAAATGAGAGCTTTAAATTAGGCCAAATTGAGATAAATAAAATACTGTTCAATTTTTAAGTTCAGATCTCAACGGAATAATTAACTACAAGAACGGATTGGATAGGATATATAACTGGAAATTTGATGTAATCATTATTTTAAATATAATTAGGACAGATTTTATTTCTTTTGAGGAGTATTGCTAACCGATGCAGTGACAATATTTTAAATGGGAGAATTCTTTTAATTATATTGTTGGATAAACCGTAGTCATATTTGGCAATTTACGATTTAAGTTACAAAAGATTGTTCTACTTCGTGCACAGAAACCAGATCCCACTTTATATGAAATTTAATTACGTTAGTAATAATCTATTACCGATCAAACCCATCAACTTCGTTGATATTTATTTAATTCCAGCGTCGATGCGACGGCCAGGTCAAAAATGATGATTAGTATCAAAAAGAGTGAAGGGCTGTTTTAATTTCCAAAATTAGTATTTGACTGTAAAATTTGATGTCTATATAAAGTGACACAACTTTAATTTTATCTTTACACTTTTCAAGATATCGACACACTTGTGAAAACAAAAGTACGCACTTACTTTGAGAATTCCGAAACTTTTGTTTTATTTTATCTTTTCATCTTTTTAGATACTTATAGAAATTTGGTGTTTCTAGAGATGTCATGGTTATATAAGTTGTAGACTATTGTAAATTAAAAAAGACATCAAGAGTTTAGTAATCTTTAAAGAAATTATCTTTAAATTTTGTTTTAGCATATTTGTCCACACTTTGAAAAGGTTCAACTATTACTCAAAGACGCTTTTTATTTCCACTCTTCACAGCCATATAGTACTGTTACCATCCTTTTCCTCTCTCTCTGAACTTTTTCGATTTGGAATTTTTCACTACCTTCGAATCAACGAAAACTATGTTTCCCACCGGATTACGGTTGCAGTTTTTACTGTGGTCTAGGATACAGCACCATTGATCTGATCGACCTATATCCATTCACAAGGAAGTCCAGTGTCCGACCTCCCGTGCCCCCCCCCCCCCCGGTCAATCCTGCCCCCACGAATCCTGCGACCTTGCAGAGTCTGTGACTGGGCAGATCATGGCATGGCCACTGCTATGTCCAGCGACAGTAGCGGCTGGGATAAGAAAACTGCATACATTACAATTTCTCAAAGTAATCAATATTTGATCTTCCTATCACTATGTTTACAAGTTAAAAAAATCTTATTAGATGATGGGATCGGAGTACCTGTTTACCACAGTAACAACACCGGTTAAGAGTTAAAGCACTCGTCGTACAACCTAAAATATATCAAAGGATTTTTTCATTTGGAAAATGATTTGAAAATCTCTCCAATTTGTAGCTTTAAATTACACAAAAAACCCAAACGAACTCTATATGTGTATTACTTACATTCCAAAATTCATTGATTACGACGAACCGTTATTAGTGAAGAAAAAAATTTAAAACAATAGCGAAAGTCCATCGGTCTTCAAAGTCTTTTAAGGGGTGCTCCAAGGTTATATGTTGGGATATCTTATGTCATAGTATCCACGATTTTATCAATGAAAATTAAAAAATTCTCTTATTGTACCATTTTAAAAGCTAATATGTATTTCTACATCAACTCATTAATTCATTAACCTATTTTTAAGAACAAAATTCACATATAAGGCAACTGACTGTGGTACTATACAAAGTAATGTTAAAACCCCAAATATAAAACTACCTTTTAAGCGTCCATCTAAAAATTGTTTCTTGTAAAACTTCTATACGCAATTGAGGATACTACTAGCCAAATAAATTTCTTTATTCAATTCTAATATCAAAATCTTGTATACACGTACATTCTCTTTATTTGTATATATAGGAATCTCTTAACTACAAACCTGACAAAAACATAGAATAAGAAACCGTTGTTGTTTTGTCAAGGACTTAATAAAATGGACTCAAAGAAAATTCGTTCTTAACATTTTGAAAAGGCACAAAATGTTATAATATAGTGGGAAGCTTTTTAATTTTATTTACGCTTAAAAGTTCTTTTTCTTCATTCTGATTTTTGGGATAAGTAATTTTTTTTTTAAATATGAACCCTTGGCAAGTGGCACCTAATTTTAAAGGTATTATAAAAAGAAGAAGAATGCCACAAACTTGAGGTCTCTAATATTACCCTATCAAATTTAGTGGCTAATTAAAGTTTGAATGTTTTATAAAACCACCATAGATTAAGTTACAATTAAAGTTATTGTAAGGCAGATAAAATATTCACTCACAAATCATATAAAAAGTTATTTCAAAGAATCAACAACCATGAATGTCATTTTTAGGTTTTGTTTTGTCTGACAAGTCCATTAGTAAGTCCTGAGAATACCAATAGCTGGTTTTGCCATGTTATCTCTTATTAGTTACCAGTTAGTATGTGAGACACACTCAGTTCACTCTGACACAGTAACTGGTCTGAATGTGTCTCACATACTAACTGGTAACTAATAAGAGATAAAATGGCAAACCAGATATTTTCCAATCAATGGCTAAAGCAACAGATTTAAGATGAAATTAAAAAGCTGTTTTGAAAAATATTTCACTGTTTAATTATTAATGTATCATTAATTGTGGCAATTATTTCACGTTGTATTTCATAAAAACTGTCTTTTAAAATAATTTTAAAACATTTTAGCCGGTAGCTTGTTTTGTTTCTGCTTTGGTTTTTTACGTTAACATATTATTTGTTGAAATGTTAGTGCCATGTTTAAGGCTTTTTACTTACTCTTGATTCATTCTTTGTTTTTTGTGCTGATGTATTTATAATTGTGTTCATTTTCATGAAATAAAAAATGTTTGTATAATTCTTGTTTATTTATTTGCTTTATATTTGATTAGCCGTATAATATTTAATACAATGAATCCATCTTGTTTGTTAGATACCTGTAGTTTTTTAAGCCTCGTTTGAATAATTATTTGTTGTTTTTAACTTCTATTACGCATTGTTGTTATTTATATTAATATTTCATACGCTGGCTAGAAATATTTAATCAACTTTTATTATATTTCATTATGCCTTCTTATAGTTTACAACAATCTTATTTGAAATCGACACACTACTTTCCTTGATGTCCTTAGATTGGTATTCAGGCAAAACTATACTACACCATATTTCTCATTATTATACTATATTACGAATATAGTAATATAATGCTAAAATAATAATAATATAATGCTTAAATATAGTACTACTATACTATATTTAGCGATATTTAATATAATACTTGTTTCAGCGAATAGAGAACATATTGCAGAAGTAGAATCAGACATACAAGTCATAAAAAAATAATTGTAAACACTGCTCTTTCAGTTTTACTGCTAGTTATTGGCTGAGCTTTAGCGAACGTGGGGCTGGAAAATTTCATTTCTGTCTCCGTACGATATCTCGTAAACGTACTGACCTATATACATGAAATTATGCATGAAACTTCATATATATATATATATATATTATATATATATATATATATATATATATATATATATATGGGCATACTGAAACACTGAGTTCGATGATGGTGCACGTCACTCCATATCATTTGGCTGAGCGTTAGCGAATATTTTGACATTGATCTTATGGGTAACTATGGTGGCAACGAAAAATAGCAAAATATACAAAATTGTACACAAACTTAATACACCCATAAGAGATTGAAACGTGGGAATACTAACACATATAACCTTACTAACCCAATACATTTGAAATGACTCATGATTACTTGGTGTGTAGTCTTATATAATTTACACAATGATATGAACCCCGATTTAATGAACAAAAATCTGAATGTATCATGTGGCAAGATATGTCAAGACAGATTCTATATGTATACTTTAAATTTTGCATGAACATTCATTTCTATAATAGTGAATTATATGATGCATAATTTTCGTGTCTACTCTTTTTTGTATGATTGTCTGTTTGTCTATCTCTCCACAGAACGTATCGAGTATGAAATGAGTATAGGTTTGAAACTTTGTATGCGAAACGTGGTGTGGCGTACTTCTACCTTCTTATATAATTAAGGATAATTTTTACACCTTTTTTTTTAGGGGAGCTTTATCGAACTCATGTACTGCTTGTATATTCTTTTGGAAAATAAAGCATTTTTTAACTTGATCTTGAAAATTTTAAACTTAAACTGGAAGAATAAGAAAATATAATGCAATAAGTTAAGTACCTGTGTAAATTCAAATTTAAATTAATAATTACATTAGACATTATGGAGAAAATAATCAAATGTTTAACATGGCAATTAAATAATTAGCAAATATTATTAATTTACTTTATCAAATGAATAAATATACCTGTAGATATATTGAGTAAATCGATGTTTTAGATTTGCATATTCAGTAATTTCTTGTAGCAAATAATATCAGTAAATAAGAATACTATAATTATCTCCCTATATTTTATTTACATACAATCTCACATTCGTCCCTCTGCCAGCGATACACTCACAGTATCTCAGTAGGGATATTATATGAGAATAAGAATAGAATAAGAATAGAGTAAGAATAGAATGATAATAGAATAAGAATAGAATAAGAATAGAATACGAATAGAATACGAATAGAATAAGAATATAATAAGAATAGAGTAAGAATAGAATAAGAATAGAAGAAGAATAGAATAAGAATAAGAATATATTTATTCATAAAAGTGTTACGTACATATTTTTAAAAATGTTAAAAGAATTTTAAACTAATAATTTAAGAATCACTTAAACTATATTTAGCACTTAGCACACATTTCAATATACCACTTTCATGATAACTCTTACATCAAAATAAACTAAAAGTAAAAAAAAGGGAACACATCAATTATATAATCATTACTAATATGATCATACTAACTAATGTTTTGATTAAACATACTTTTATGAATACATATGTATATAGGGCATCTAAAGGCAAAGCCTGTGCAGAGGTTCCTTCATGCTAAATTAAATTCGTGAGCTCAGATAGAATGTTGACAATTAATTTCGATTATAAAAACTCCCGTTTATCAAATATCTATGTAACTTCTAAATCTATACTTATGTGCAACTCTGATCCGAATAAAACGTTTTAACTAATGGTATGCAGAAGAAAATTTATATTTTGTTTACTTAATAGCCATATAATTTCAATAATTTTGAAAAAATGTGTTTATTTTTTTAATCACATGTTTCTTTTGGTATCGTATTACACATTTTTGGTCCTAAAAACAATAATTTTTTTTTAATAGTTAAATTGGGTTTTGGAAATGCTATTTTGTCTTTGTGCTTTAATTTATTTGTGTAGATATTAATTAATGCAGGCAAATTACCACTAGTGACATAAAATATTTGTAAAACCTTATACACAAACAAATATGCTATAGGAACGATTTTTAAACTTATAAATAATGGATGAGATGGCTCATATTACATTTTCTTTTAACTAATCCAATGAATTTATTTTGTTGCATTAGAAGAGGCTTTAAATTTGTTTCATAGGTCCCACCCCAGCAAAATATTACGTATTCCAATCTACTTTTTACTTTATATCTATATCTTTATAAAATATACTTTATATTTAAGTCTTACAGAACCGCCACAATACGGGGATGGAGGAGATAGTGTGAGGTTCAAGATTCAAGATTCAAGATCTTTATTCGTAAATGCAAAATACATTTTTACATTACACGTCAAAATACTAAAACTATATCTAACTTAACAAATCTCTTACACAGTAAAAACATTTATCAAGAAAGTGTGTCTTTAGTTTTTTTTTTTTTTAATAAACGTAGATTTTGCTCATTTTTAATATTCAATGTCAATGCATTGAAAGCTTTTGCACCCAAGTGGTATGGACCCCTCTCAAATGCGCTAGTACTATGTGCAGCCACAGATATCAGCTCTCTTGATCTGGTCGGATACTGATGGTAGTGTCCATTGCTTACAAAAAGCTTTGGATTGCCCTTAACAAAAGAGCATAGCTCGTACCCCACCAGACCCGCCAGAGTAAGTAATTTTAATTCACCGAAAAGAGGTTTACAAGTTTCGAATCTCCTACGTCGTCCTGAGATGATTCGCAAACACCAATTCTGGAGGACACAAATACTCTATTAAAATTTACTACACTGGATGGACCCCAGAACATTAACCCGTACCTCAAAATCGATTGAACGTGAGAAAAATATACTGTTCGTAGAACCTCTTGGCTACAGACCTTGGCGAGACGGCTGAGAGCAAATCCCATGGTTCGAAGCCTTTTGCAGACATGTTCCACGTGGCCGCTCCATGTGAGCCTATTATCGATATATAATCCCAGAAATTTAACTGAGATTTCTTGCTTGGCTTCCTCGCTTCCTAGTTTGATAAGACCCTGGATATTAAACTGGTTTGTGTTTCCCTAGATGAAACTGGATGACATTAGTTTTGCTGATGTTTAATTTAAGTTTATTTAAATTGAACCACTGATTTAAACTTTGCAACTGGATGTTTGAATTCGATATAGCCAAATGTGGGGATTTATTGGAAACAAGAAAAGAACAATCATCAGCAAACATCGTAACTTTGAGGTCTGCTGAAATTTTTGGAAGATCGTTTACATAAATGATAATAATACAGGACCAAGAATAGAGTCTTGAGGAACACCACAAGTAACGGCTCTATATGATGAGAAAACTTTATTTTGGCCATCATGGATTTGGACGGTTTGATTCCTATCAGACAAATACGACTTCATGAATTGAAAAGGTATGACATACCATAATTTGCAAGCCCTTACATGGACAGATTGACCAAACACTGCAGTCCTGAGCTGAGGCATACGTCCAGAGCGAGTACTTCACATTCGTCCATGACACAGATTTAGTGTTCAGGCGCATATGATGCAAATCTGCATTGTAATATTGAATAAACTAGTTTTAGAATTACGATGGATCTTTCTTGTAAATGTTGCGTCCAGCAATTTAATACCCGATGAGACATTGATAATACCTCTTCAACTAGACTACACTATATTTATATATTTTGTAGTCTGGGTGTCTCTCTGTAGAACTATGTAAAGATTTGTTTTGAGCTTCGTCGCCGACATGTTCGATCTCTTCAGATGAACATGACTCCATTCTGTGACAGAGTCAGCTCCAGACGCTGCCCTAAGAGGAAGATAAATTGGAGCTGAATTCAAAATTCACATAGAATCAACCTTTCCCAGCATAGCTACATTATATGTGAATGTTTCTTATTTTAATTCTAGAATATTTGACTGAATATAGAACGACGTGAGGTGCTGCTGCCGTCTCACAAGCTAAACGCAAAGTTAGCAATAGTTTTGAGTACTTTGCAGCATCTCGCCAAGTACTTCTACCAAATCATTCATTGATCACAAAGTTACAGTAATTGAAATATGGAAGAACAAGAAATTTACCCAATAACGGTCTTATATGCTGTGGTAAAATCGTTCTAGGCGTCTGGGTGAATAAATAGATGCGAACCCCCATTTTAGATGCCTGCTACAAGATGAGTCGAAGTTAAAGTCGAGTTAATATTAAACCAAGATTACAATGGTTTAAAATGTGTAAATAACATATTAAAAAGTTTTGGATGGCTAAATTCAATCCACCCAACTCATCCCACGTTACCTTTGTTCTTTGTCCTCCAGCCCGATTAAACAACACAGACATCTTATAAAGCGACACAGACAGTTAGTATTACAAGTACGATCGTAATTTCACAAGGCCTCTTCGTAAGTAATGATACAGATTTCAACCCACATTATACACAATTACGGCTTTTGTCTAAAAAATCTCCAGTGCTTTTAAAACGCAAAATTACCATTCATAAAAGTCTTCAATAAGAAATTTGGGCACACGAAACCTAACTTTTTGACATAACCGAAAAACAACTTAAACTCCAAGCTTTTCAATCTAAATTACTCAAGCTAATGGCGTAGTGTAGCGGGTACAACGGTTATCGCAAGATAACCGGATCAAGCAATGACGAGCGTGGCTGCTGCTTGGATAGATAACCGCTGAGTGATCCTGTCCTTGCAAGCAACCCGCCTGCCCGGCCATTTGTGGTGGTTTGGAAGTCATCTTTAAGCCGTTGGTCCCCAGGTTAAGTGTTCGAAAGGGCTTCTTAGCCCTAACTTCGCCTGGTAAAATAAGATTACTTTACTTTACTTTACTTATTACTACAGTATATACAGGATATGAGTACGCCACATCACATGTTGTGTAAAACAGGCTTCGCTTGCGAAATTTAAAAATCTATATAGCTCATTTCATTCTCTATATATTTGCGGAGAAACAGTCATATGATCGTACAGAAAAATTGTTCACATCTTCTCGGCAGACAAAATAAAAATTGTGCCAGCCATCAATGATTCCGCCAGATGCCGCAGACAGCCCCATTCTTGTCTATGTAGAAATGAATTTTCATGCAAAATTCCAACTGAACAGATGAAATCTTTCTAGAGATATCTTACCACACGATACATTCACATTTTGTTACAGTAAGATGTTATAGTACTGTTCAAATAAAAAATACGGTAAGCTAGCAAGGGTACGATGACGTAATAGTGCTCTGAAGTCAAATATTGTCACCAACTTTTAAGACTCCAATCCATTATATTTTGTAATCATTTTGTTTTAAAATTTATTTATTCAGCTAATTTCTCAATTTCATCATGGTTACCCATAAGACCAATGTAAAAATATTCGCTAGCGCCCATCCAAATGGGTGATATGCACCATCGTTGAAGTCAGTGTTCCTCATATAAATGAAGGTGTATACAACATTTCAAGACTGTAGGCCAGATTGTTTTTTTTTTTTTTTTTTTTTTTTTTTTTGAGATATGGTGCGGACACAGACAGACAGAAATGACATTTTACAGCCCTACGAGTGATATGCTTTGCTCAAGCTCAGCCAATTAATTACCACTCTGTTATCCATATCAGAAAATTACGTGGTAAATCAACAAAAAAACTAATAGCTATCTTGCAGACCACAATTTCTACAGTTTGGTATAATGACTTTAGCCGAGCTGTTTATAAAAACTTACTTCACAAGAGAAAGAGGAAATATTGCAGTTCCCAAACACACATCAGCATTTCAAAATCGATCTTATAACTATTGTGTTACTATTATAACATTGTAACAACATGCCTTGTAACATCAGGGAGATTCCAGATCACCATTTCTTTAAAACTAATTTTAGTGTGTATAATAATGTCAAATAATTGTAACAAAAATATATTTCTTTATATATCTTCACTATACAATCACATTCAATAAATTGTTCTTTAGATTTATTTCTTGTATACGAGCGAATATAACCGATTCGGCTGTTCAATAAGTTACCGGAACGAATAAGAGCAGAACCCTCCTTTTCTGAGTTTAAGAGATCGTTTAGGAACTTCCTAAAGAGTTCAGTGTTTTATTCTCTTAAGGAGTGCCTCGAGTTTAATTTTTGACTTGTAAGAGTTCCTTTCAATTTTTACTTAGAAAGTTAATACATCTCGTTCTTGCTTTTCCTTGCATTGTTAACACTTTACTCCATTATGTTACTTGATGAAACACAATACTTGTATTTTTTTAACTTCATAAATCATATATGTGAATAAAGAATTGAATTTAATTGAATTTCTTTTATCGAAAGACACCCGATAGAATATTTTGACCCCATTCAGACATGGGTAGGACTACTTAAATTCCACCTGTGTATGTCCATATACGGTAATCAACGTGGCACAGAATAAGCTATCTGTACGACCTCTTCCCAAAGGAAACTTTGCCGTCTTTGACCTTTTGACCCCAAAATCAATCCTTTCTTGGACCAGGAGCAAGGACCTTTCTGTGAAGAGTTATCGGACAAACGGGCTGACAGTCGAAGACGCAGAGACACGATTTTCTGGACCTGAGCATCCGGTCCTTAATAACACCACATCACGATCCGAGAATGCCTTTGATTGGAGAAGTAACCAAAACGGTGTTTAGAAAATTCCACGTTGACAGGTCATTTACCTAAATCCTCTGACACGACGTCGGACTGTTTAAAGAGACTTCGAGGCTGGTGAACTGTAAACGTGTTCTATTGTCTATTCTCCTTTATAATAAATCTTTAAAAAGATAGTGTTAAGGGGATATGGCACTGGAAATTGTAACTTATTTATTTTTAAAGATAGGCTGTCAAAATTTCCTTCATTTGTTTTGTAGGTCTATTTAATGGCTAAGACAATAAATAAAGGTTTTTATTACCTTTATATATTCGGTCAGAATTTTTTTTTTATGAAATATTTTGTTAATACATATAAATCGATATAACTCAAGTTTTAATAATTGGATTTTCATGAACAACATGTCATTTTATTGGTAAACATGTCTTCTAAAAATGTAGGTACAATGAAATCTCTACACAATTGTATAATTTTTTTACAAGCATTTATACGTATTTTATTCTAGTAAAATGTTTTATTATAAATACAAAAAAATTATATATAAATTTGTATTTAACCTATGATTACAATTTTACCTAAATATTTACTTAATACTGCTTAGAACA
Organism: Homalodisca vitripennis; assembly: GCF_021130785.1. Classification (NCBI taxonomy): domain Eukaryota; kingdom Metazoa; phylum Arthropoda; class Insecta; order Hemiptera; family Cicadellidae; genus Homalodisca; species Homalodisca vitripennis. The sequence goes on from NC_060215.1 coordinate 139,142,290, forward strand.
CTTTGTAAAAATTTCAATCATATAGCTTTTATAATTTTTTTAGTAATATCAAATTATATGTGGAAAAACATGAAAAAATTGATCTGCGGAAGACGGTCATTGAAAGTTAGGCCTACTACTACATTGTTCATAAAACACTTTATAATATAAAAGGTCAAATAGAGGTCACTTATTTACAAGACTGAACTCAATTGAATATTGAAATCATGTTATTGAATTCTAAAATACAATGAAATGTCAGGCACTTACTTATTCTACAATACATGAGTAAAATAATAATGTTGTCACAAAAGCGTAAAAACAAAAAATTGAGAACTTTTTACCACTAAACCAAATTTAAAATTCTCCAGCACCATATGTTAGGCCTTCTGTGTCTTTTTTTCTTTGTTCGTCTTGTAGTTGTGCATGTATCACTTTCCTTCTATAATTTAAATATTTAGTAGAGACATACTATTGTGAGCCTGGGTTGTGACAAATAAACTATTGTTTGATTCACTTAGGCCTGACATGAATTGTTTAAACTTAGCATTGTTATAAAAGATTAGTTTCTTGTGATAACTCTAGCAGTAACATGATTATTTGATATCTTTTGATATAATTAATAACTAATAAAACTGTCCATGCTTGCAATGATATGTTACCTACTATAACTGATATGTCCAGTTCATGTTGTTTTGTTTTAATTTTATGTTACATATATAACAGTAGTGCCTAATAATATTGTAAATAGTAAATAAACATTATTGCACAAAAAGTAGCGGTTTCACCGGGACTCGAACCCGAATCTTTGAATTGGTAGAGAGGTCATTAAACAATCGTTTGAAAGTTATTTGGTTTTCTGATCACATGTTAGCGTGAATATATAAATAAGTCTTCCCACATCTTCAAGAAGCATGGTATAACAGTATATGTATTCCATGTATGAGTATGTATATGAGTTTATTTTCAGGAGGTTGTTCCTGGGGTCAAAACGGGTGAAACAAACCAAAAAGTTCCTATAAATTTAAGGTAAACCGACCAAATATCGGATACTTTTTGTTAGGCTTATTTTTTACTTCCTAAATATCCTTAGAACACTACCAAAATTGGTCAAAACTTCAAAATACTAACTGGCTACAAGGTTTGAACATTTAAATATTGAAAAACTACATGCTTACAAAAAAATCTTCTTTCAATAAAATAATGCACTTTTTTGAGATTGAAAAACCCCGTCCTAACATCGGATAGGGGGGTTCCTAATATCGGATAGAGTTTTAATATAGGAAAAAACATCATTTTGAACTTTGAAAAACACATTTATTTACTGTCACAGGAATGATGAAACAATATTAAATTAAATCAGAAAGGTTTAAAAGTTAGTCTTTTTGGAAATTATCACAAACAAATGTTTGCAAATTGTCGCTGTCAACACTTGTACAATACTTTAATTTTCTGAGACTTGGGAAATCTTGCAAATATGATATGTTACTAGGTTAAGAAATATGGCACAACTTTTATTATGTCTTGAGCGATTTTAATAAATGAGGTACCGTTTGTTTCAAAATAAAATGTATACACATTTTTAATATTATTACACATTTTATACAGAAAGTAGTTTTTAAGACATTCCTATTCAAACATTTTTGAATTTTGTTGACTAAAAATGTTCAATTAAAAAAATTAACGATTATTACTAGATTAGCGTATGTTGAAAACATTCTACCTTTAATGATTGGTTAGAAAAAAATGTTAATGTAAAAAAACAAACAGACGGCTAGACGGAAAAAGATGTCAGGCCATACACTTACAGGAACTTTTTGGTTTGTTTTGACCCCAGGAATGTCCTCTTAAAGTTTGTCGGTGTATTGCAGTTACACTCACAGTATTGATACTAATAATTAATTTGTGTTCTGTTTGTTTATTGTATTAATCAGTGTGTTTATAATGAAGGGTTCTGGGAACCCTAAAATTAAAAGACGAACATTGATTTTTCTGCCTTTTTATAAACTTTGATCTACTTGGAAGATGTATAAAATACAATAAACAATATACCCAATAAATATACAATATATAGAAGTCCGTATGTATATTATTACCGCTCATGAAACGAAAGAAAAGAAGAAGACTTAGACAAAACAGTTGAATAACTAGTTGAACAGTGGAGGTGTAAACAAGCGAACTTTACCTTGAACACGGAAATAGCCACTTTAACAATCCAGGTAAACAGGAGGTAACATGCAACGTGACGCACTGGAAAGTTGGGAAATATCGCGCGTTGAAGCCAGTCAAGAAGCAAGACCTGTCCAGAAGCGGTTGAAAACACATCATTACAGTCTATTTGACACAACTTCTTGTACTGGGACTAACATTGTTGTCATGTCCAGAAGCGGTTGAAAACACACCATTACAGTCTATTTGACACAACTTCTTGTACTGGGACTAACATTGTTGTCATGTCCAGAAGCGGTTGAAAACACACCATTACAGTCTATTTGACACAACTTCTTGTACTGGGACTAACATTGTTGTCATGTCCAGAAGCGGTTGAAAACACACCATTACAGTCTATTTGACACAACTTCTTGTACTGGGACTAACATTGTTGTCATGTCCAGAAGCGGTTGAAAACACACCATTACAGTCTATTTGACACAACTTCTTGTACTGGGACTAACATTGTTGTCATGTCCAGAAGCGGTTGAAAACACACCATTACAGTCTATTTGACACAACTTCTTGTACTGGGACTAACATTGTTGTCATGTCCAGAAGCGGTTGAAAACACACCATTACAGTCTATTTGACACAACTTCTTGTACTGGGACTATCATTGTTGTCATGTCCAGAAGCGGTTGAAAACACGTCATTACAGTCTATTTGACACAACTTCTTGTACTGGGACTATCATTGTTGTCATGTCCAGAAGCGGTTGAAAACACACCATTACAGTCTATTTGACACAACTTCTTGTACTGGGACTATCATTGTTGTCATGTCCAGAAGCGGTTGAAAACACACCATTACAGTCTAATTGACACAACTTCTTGTACTGGGACTATCATTGTTGTCATGTACTATGTCACGGTCGCAATACTAAGGCAATACCGAACAATCCCAGTTGCGTAGCTAGGACTTTTTACTGAAGGGGGAGTTATGTCTAATTAAGTCTATCGAGACATGAATAAAAGAACAACTCAACCAAAAATCTTAATCTGGTTGGCAACTCTATGATTTATAAGTCAGGGAAATATTGTTTTATTCAATTATATTTTGGAACCAGGACGTGACCTCGTGGGAAGGGGGTCTCGCCCCCTTAAACCCCCCCTCTTAGTTACGGCACTGAAAGATTCTATTCGACCACTAATCTGTTACTGTACAGTCTATGTTTAGTGATCCAATTTCTCTTGTGTGGATATGGCTTGTGTTTGTACTGTTGAGTTATGTCAGTGAATAAAAGAACAACTCCGCCAAAAATCTTAACCTGGTTGGCAACTCTATGATTTCTAAGTCAGGGAAATATTGTTTTATTCAATTATATTTTGGAACCAGGACGTGACCTCGTGGGAAGGTAGACTTCCCCCATAAAACCCCCCTTAGTTACGGCACTGAAAGATTCTATTCGACCACTAATCTGTTACTGTACAGTCTATGTTTAGTGATCCAATTTCTCTTGTGTGGATATGGCTTGTGTTTGTACTGTTGAGTTATGTCAGTGAATAAAAGAACAACTCCGCCAAAAATCTTAACCTGGTTGGCAACTCTATGATTTCTAAGTCAGGGAAATATTGTTTTATTCAATTATATTTTGGAACCAGGACGTGACCTCGTGGGAAGGTAGACTTCCCCCATAAAACCCCCCTTAGTTACGGCACTGAAAGATTCTATTCGACCACTAATCTGTTACTGTGCAGTCTATGTTTAGTGATCCAATTTCTCTTGTGTGGATATGGCTTGTGTTTGTACTATTGAGTTATGTACAGTGACAACGCCTGGGTTAATTTACTTCTGTCAGAATTTCAAGGTGTTGTCGCGTATGATATAATTTTTCTTTTCATTTTAGTGCCAGTCTATTGCCCTACCTTGTAGGTTTTAATAAATATTTATGTATATTTTTGTACACTTGAAGAAGAGTGTAGATTTCAATCCTCGAAACGTAGTATTGTAAATTTTTTTACACATAATGATAGAAAATGTTCGAAATCCTATTATCCTTTCAAACACACTTAGTAGCAAAGTGTAAATTAAATTGGATACATTTATCCATGTATGAACAGCGGAACTCGTGACCTATCCAGGGTGAATTTTAAATCTCCTAACCCACTCCGAAAATATTTTCCGCACTTTTTAGGACAATTAGTTACCATTACCAAAGCCAGTGATTTCCGAGACGTGGCTTTGGGGAATCAAATCCTTTTTAGTCTTCTTTTTAAATCCTCATATTTAATCTTTCGTAATGCTAGATTGATCTATTCTTTTTCTAAACAAAGTATTAAGATAAATTGTTCATGAAAAATGAGGACCCAAAATTCGAGACTAAATGAAATTTTCTTCTTAGAATCCCTCTTTATTTACAAACAAGCATTGGCTAAACAATACATTTCCAAATTCGTAGATAAATTTGTATGAATCCTTCTTTTAGAGATCCAAACAGTTATGCTATATTCAATCGTATCAAAAATATATCAACCAAATTAGTAACAGATTTAAACATATTATCACAAGTTTAACTTCTACATTTGATATGATATCATATACATAAACATATAATTTAAATGACATGTTCATTTTAATGTATTTATCGTACCAAAATAACGGTCCTGAGCAAACAATCATAATTTATAGGCGTAAATTAGGACTAATTGGTGAAAACATCAGCACATATGAGCTGCCTTGTTCATCGTAACTATCTCAGGTTCCAACCTGGCCTTAAGAGTTAGATGGAGGTAAATTTCTGTTCTGCCATTACAAAATCATAAAATTTGTTTGATAGTGCAAGAAGATTAAGTGAATATTATGGTGGTGCAATAGATTTTTTATTTGGAAAATATTATTTCATTTTAAATCCAAAGTCCTTTAAAATAACTTCCCTAAAGGAAGGCAAACTTGTACATATTTTTTATCACAGAGAAATTACAGGTATTTAAAGTGGAAAACTTAGGCAGCTTTGGAAACAGACTCAAATTAAAAAGGCTGAAGATAAAAATGTAAAATTTTAACCTTTAAAATGTTAAAGTAATACATAAAAGGTATAGCTTCAAGGAGTGACATATTTTTATTAACCTATTATGATTTAAGGAAATCGTAGTCCTAATTAATTATAATTCAAAATAATAAATTGTTTTAATAATAATTTTCTTATATAAATTAAATTTGTACATAAATAAAAAATTATATCATATTCTGTTGTCATATTTCATGTAAACATTGCATATCCTTATCTTCAACAGTTATTTTTAGGGCTTGATTATTAGATGCTCCTTAATTCTGTTTCAGATGCCTATCACTCCTCGTAGAGAAGCTGTGACCAAAAATAAAAAATAAAAAAGGATCATTCCATTCGAAAAACAATCGCACCACCGCACCGTAAAGCAGACCCTTTGTCAGAAGATTTATTAATTTCGACGGTCCGAAGCGGGTTGGGGGAGGTGGTTATCAGCTTCTCCGGAATGCAACGGAGTATATAGTCAACCATTTTTGATGCCCGCCCAGGGAAGGCGGTTGGGAGATTGGGTGAGACTTTGTTCACGCACGCGCGCCGGCAACCCGTTCACAATAGACAGACCGACACCTGCGCCACTGACACACAAAAATACAGTCTACTGCAATAATAAACATTGAACATGTCATAGCTTTTCTGTGAGGGAACTAAAATTCTTCAAGTGAGAACCTCTTCTAGTGAGATTTTAATTTTAGAACGTCCCCACTTGTGTGACAGATATTATGAATATGATTTTATGGAAATTACACATGCAAAATACTTTATTTATGATTTAATATTTAAACCCATACAAAACGCAATTTTTGTCAGACATTATCTTAATTTAAATTTGTATAGCATTGTACAACATTTATATACCCCAAAACAAAATTTATATACAATTCGCCAATGTATATATTCGACGTTTGAAATTTCCATTAATTTCTCAAGTGCCAGGCTTTATAAAGGCGAGAACCCACTCTAGACCACGTAGTCTCTTACATTCCATTATGATATGCATTGTCACTTAATCGTTAGCTCAAACAAATAATTACAATGGACTGTTTGTTCCTTACGGTTCTTGGACTTGAATAGGGGTTCGAGAGCAGACCCTACAAGGAGCGGTCTTACTAAAGAGGGATTATGGCGGGCTGTCAGGTGCCAACATTTCCAGGTGTCAGGTGCGCGGTGCTTGGCGCGTGCCATGCGTACTTCTGCTGAGGCGTCACGCATGCGCGAGCACGCACGTGAATAGAGTCCCCGATTGTAGGGTCACCACATCACGATGGTTGCCGCCAGCCCCTCTCGCATTAACAAGAAGGTACTTAGTTTTATTCAGGACACTATCAGGGATGTCAGGTCAAAAGGAAGATTCCAGGTTTTCCATTGTGCGTCATAGTAAGCACGATGTCTCATTGGAATGATCGTTCCAAGAACCCAAATTTTATGGGAGAGGTGATAAGAACCTTTTACGTATATGGCATTGCAACCTCGGCCAGTTAACCTATCAACACCTGTAAATCTCATCATTCATAAATCTGAATTCATGCTGTCAGTATTGCTGAAGCGAACCTAAATAATCAGTTAAACTCTGAAATAAACTTCTACCTTCGACCGCATGATACACTGCACCCTGCTGCCTTTATGAATTGTTATCATCAAAATGTTTGCCTGTTAAGACTGCGTCAATAAATCCAAACATAGGTAAAATCTTGAAACAAAACAATTCAATTCTAAACATACAATAGGATTCGAGGATTCGATAAAAGAAAAGGATTTAAATTCAATACTGTTACCGAGGAGAAACCTTAGAAATACAAGAGGATAAATCATTTCACAAAGAAAATAGCATTAAATTATCGAAAACTTGGCAGCCTGTGATAAAGAGATCATATTGATAGCAGAGATATATTGCTCAGATTCAGCCAATAGTTCTGTTTAGTAATATTTTGACTGAACATGACTCTTTACAGTGAGGCTGAATGGTTTTTAATTGTATTAGTAATGTATTTACTTGATTAAAAATATCCTTATATTTGTTCATTCCTAATAATAAATTAATTTAATTTTACCTTATACTGCCAATTAGGATGTAATCTGGTTCGTGGCAGGGATGCCTACCATTATAAAGTCAGGAGAAGGTATAACTTCCGAAATCAACATTAAAGACTGAGATTATCCCAACATAATTATAAGGTTGCAAGAGATTGGTATTAGACTCGTCTACATCTAAGATTGCGTGACTGTTCGGGATTGAATGTGGGCAATGTGAGCTTGACTGTAAGTGAGTATGATTAGTTAGGTGCATTTTAATGTAATACGATGTCAATATTGCGAAACAATGTAAAATGGAGGTATTTACTTTTATTCAGGATACTATCAAGAACGTAAAAGGAAGATCCTAGGTTCGTATTGGGTGGTTTGATATTACATGCACTAATTGACGCCAGCTCCTCTAGCCTTACGTCATATCAAAAGGAAGATCCTAGGTTTAATTGTGCACTATAATGCTAGCTATACTAATTGATGTCAACCCATCGTCTTAACCAGAAAGCAAGATCCTAGATTCCAATTTTGCACTATGATGTCCATTTTTTTTGTTGATTTGTTTCTATACTAATTTACACGAGCCCATATCGTCTTAACCAGAAAGGAAGACCCTAGATTCCAATTGTGCACTATGATTCTAGCTGTACTAATTGATGCCAACCCATATCGTCTTAACCAGAAAGCAAGATCCTAGATTCCAATTGTGCACTATGATGCTAGCTGTACTAATTGATGCCAACCCATATCGTCTTAACCAGAAAGCAAGATCCTAGATTCCAGTTTTGCACTATGATGCTAGCTATACTAATTGATGCCAACCCATATCGTCTTAACCAGAAAGCAAGATCCTAGATTCCAATTTTGCACTATGATGCTAGCTATACTAATTGACGCAAGCCCATATCGTCTTAACCAGAAAGGAAGACCCTAGATTCCAATTGTGCACTATGATGCTAGCTATACTAATTGACGCGAGCCCATATCGTCTTAACCAGAAAGGAAGACCCTAGATTCCAATTGTGCACTATGATGCTAGCTATACTAATTGACGCCAGCCCATATCGTCTTAACCAGAAAGGAAGATCCTAGATTTCAATTGTGCACTATGATGCTAAATATACTAATTGACGCCAGCCCATTCTTCTTAACCAGAAAGGAAGATCCTAGGTTCTAAATGTGTTCTGTGATGCCAAATATACTAATTGACGCCAGCCCATATCGTCTTAACCAGAAAGGTAGATCCTAGATTCCAATTGTGCACTATGATGCTAAATATACTAATTGACGCCAGCCCATATCGTCTCAACCAGAAAGTACTTTTACTAAGAACACTAGCAGGAATTTCAGGTTAAAATGAAGATCCTGGGTATCCCATTGGGCGCCATGATACCACGTTCACGTGACGCAAATTGGGTCAGTTGCTTAAAAAAATTCCGAATGGTATTGTTTGGACGCTCAGATAAAATAAAAATCAAACAAATTTTATTGATCTCATCGCATACGATTTGACCATACTTTGGCACGAGAAAATTCCCACATAGGTCGTTCTCTGTGCGTGGAAGCTGAGTACATGAAGTTGAAAGGTCCAACAGTACAAGTAATACGATACAATTACACTGGAATTGGTATATGATCTTCAGGAATCTTCAGGACACCAGACAACAAAGGAAGGTATTCGATTGTGCATGTAATGAATGAAGGTCAACAAAGGACAGCAATTGCTATCGATTATCATTATTGTAAATATCCCCAGCTCAGCCTATACCTGACAAGCTGTGTGAAACCGAGAGTGCACTTTTCTATGACACAAAAGTGACAAATTGCGTACTCTACGTCATGCCGTCGCATTTGCAAATGATGGATACGTGTTATTTGGGGTAGCTTAGGGCTTCAATTCAATCTGGGTAAAGAATGGAAGTATTTCTGCTTTTAAACTTAAGCAATAGCGTTATTCAATAAAGTAAGTATATTTCAGTAATCAAGTATAACTTAAAAGGAAATTCATTTTTAATCCTAGTCAGTAAAGAATGAAATAGAATAAACATGAGTACAAACATATTCGCGCATTACCATATAAATCAACATAACTACGCCAAATATTTCCAGGCGTCGTTTCGTGTGAATTGACAGCGGTGCAAGGCTATTCTATTTTATAGCATCAGCAACTAGTTGGAAGATATGATATGATTATGACTCGAAAACCTCTGAAACCAAGCCTACTCTATACCCAACAGGGATCACTTCTGGCTGGTTTATACCTTCCAGTTGAACCTACCACTGGGCACAGCAAAAATCGATGTGTCACTTAAATCTGGGCAACCTTATGGATGTCCAGGAGCAGCACATCACTAACTACAAATATCTAGATTCTGGGGTGCAAGGCTAGTTCGATAGGTCTGGTCTACTGCGGAAGATGACTGTTGGAGTTGGTGGGATTCGTTCCCTAAGTATCAGAGGTTCTTGTTAGCCTCAACAACGGTGTGCCACCCCCTGCCTGCTTTGACTGGAAAGGCTGGTTCAGAGCTGGCCTCCCCTTCTTCCGGGGGGACATGACTTTGAAATTAATACCCTAATTCTTCCTCATGGATCTCGATAGGAGGTGGTTCCTACCCCCTAACCTTATTCATTTTGAATATCGTGTCACTCCGGAAGCAGCGGTAAGGTTCTCATGTAACTAGGTGCAATTTATAAGCTTCTTGCCCTAAGAGAACAAAGAAAAAAAAAAACAAAAAAGTCTGCTCTCTGAATTAATAATTTAATTTCATTTTATTACGCCGTTTCTGAAGGTAATAAAATTAAAGGTCGAAATTTAGCCAATGAGCTCATAGTGCCAGAATTTGAATAGACTTTTCAAAACATAACCACCAAAACTACACTTTATCCAAACTAATTCGTTGTAATAAAAAAAAAAATAAGAGTATTAACGAACAGATTTCGTGTACGTATGTTAGACTCGTGTATTACCCACAACACAACAAAAAGGGGTAATGGTATATATGAGTGATATAATTCTTTTAAATTGTTATCGCCAGTAGATTTTGTTTGTACCACTGAAGTAAAACATAGTCATTACTCCTTTAAGCTCCAAATTGTGACTAGTTTAAAGTTTGTTAATGACAATGGATGTAATGGAAACACAATTTCCGGGACATTTGCCATCGTTCAGTGTTACAAAAGATTAGTAACACTACGTTTCGAGATCTGAAATCTAATATCTTCTTTAGGTGGATAACTAATTTTACTACAATCCAGGTTAAAATAAACCAATCATACTACAGCGCTGTGTCACGCATAAGAATCATAATAACCATGTTGTATGTCAACCCCATGTAGACTAACTCTAAAACATGCACTTAAAAAAAACATTAATTATAACTGAAGAAGAGAATAGATTTCAATCCTCGAAACGCTGTTTTATACATTTTGTAAAATATCACAATTTTAGAAACCCTAGTGTGTTTAGTTGCCAGATGTTAGTTTTAGCGAAGCACCATCACAGAAGTCATGTTATTTTATTGAGTTACATTACGAATCATTACAATTTCAGAATAACTTTGAACACAGCTTGTTGATTTCAAATGTGATGGGTTTTCCCTTTTACACACAACAAGAGCAAGAGTATTGAGTCTAGGTGATATATTCGGGGATGTTTTATTGGAATAAGCTGAATCCACTAAGTTTTTTGGAACGTGCCTTTGATGGTTGACATGGGAAAGTGGCATTCTTAGCGTCCGCTCAAGTATTCATTTTGCGCAAATATGAATAAAAAGGGCATAATTGGTCTGATACATCTGCCTTACCGCTTAAGATTGTGGGACACCTGTTATAAATACAAACTAGAACGAGTATTTAGAGCATTATATAAAGCTGTCAGAATTCCTTGAACATTGAATTCCAGATGGTCGTGCTGGGATCACTTTCAGGGACCTTGGATTGTTTACCTTTCCTTACTTCTGTTTGGTGTGATACTAATCGACATGCTCCCTGAAGGTATTAAACATTTCAACGACACAAACAACGCAAGCCTGAGACTTTCATGTTGGGACTCTAGAGCAAAAATCTTTGCAACTCTAGAGCAAATTATTGAGAAACGAAACAACCCCAGTTCAGATATCCAAAATATTGTATTATTTATAGCTGACTCGCTGTTGGGCCATATATCTAACTAAAGAGGCGCTTCGGCTTCGTCCATTACTGGTCCAACTGTATTGACAGGAATGTTTATGTTGGGCTCAACATGTTTCCAAACATCGCTAATAGTTATGATAGTCATTACATTAAGTCTTTTTTAGACCACAACTCTCCCCATTAAGCCAGGCCCGTACTCTCGTGGCTTAAAATAAGGATATTATGTACTGGATGTACTTTGTTTGTTTCATCCTGTGTAAGCTATGGAGTAACGCTTTATGGCTAGTATAACACTACAAAAATGTTTATAAAGCCAGGTGATTAGAATTTATGATGACATAGAAACAAGAGAAATATATTACTATTTATTACAATTTTTTTAGTATTAACAAATATGCAATTTTAATAAATGAATACTCGTTGTCACTAAGATAATAGAAAACATTTTGTATTGTTACCCCCTATAATTGAGCTTTGGAACAACCACTTTTAAGTTAAGTATTTTGCAGCCTTCCGCCGTTTATACATATGTTATCTGAAATGAAATTCAAAATTAATATTAGCGAGTGGCTAATAAATAAACCTGTTTATGGTATGGAATATATGAACATAAAAAGGATCTAAAATCATGAAATATCCTAAATTGTTTTATTGTAGCGCTTTTAATTCTTTTTTTTTACTTTAAGTTCAATTTTGTTTCTCGTTTTTCAGTCAAATTGGCATAAAACACACGTTATATTCACAAAGTTTTGGTTTCAACAACAACAATATAAAAAATTGTAAGACCTAGGAATATGTAAATTACATTTATGAACAAAACAAACGATATTAACGAAGCATATAGACAATGTTTCTTAACTGACGTGATAAATGTTGTTATTTTTGTATAAAATAGTAGAACTGGATTGTATTTTGAGATAGCGATGCAGAGACCAATCCAGAGTGGAAAGAGAGAGAGAGAGCATTATCACGTTATCATTGATTTTCCACACTTAAACGATTTTTTATCAGTCGTTCCTTTCACTTTTAGATTCGCTTTGCATCTAATGCATGCATGCATTTGACACATGTTCCACTGTTTCTCATTATGCGTCGTTTATTCGTGCTTGTTGCAGGATTTTCTTTTGAAGTACGTTGTATGCAGGAAATGTGAATTTCTACTCCTACGTGGAATGTAAAAGTGCGACAGGTCGACCAGTTGGCATCGACGTCTGTCCAATACATTATGCTTAACAATAGAATATATCAATACTACATGACACTACATAGAATATGTTCTAGATTTTGAAATATACTGTATTTCAAAATATAAATCATTTAGCATGCCTACAACACGTTTTGACTTCTCTATCAAAAGTAGGATATATCTAATAAAAATTAAAATTAGCTTAAGTGGTGCGTATCTATTAATCCGATTTTAGACAATACGTAAAAAAATGCAGACCTATTTGTCTATTACACGCTTTATCTAAAATATTTAAAAATTTTGTTAATTTTAAATTTGTTAAATATGTATTTAAAAGTAAATTATCTTTTTGCTCTAAATCAGTTTTGACTTTAAAAGGCAAACGCGCCGAATAAAATTTATTGCTATATTAGCTCAGAAATAGGACATATAATGGTTATAGACAGTAGCGTCAGTAAATAATCTGATGTTAAAGATATTGTTTCTCAAACTGAAGCATTATGGAATATACGGTGTCGCTTGCAACAAAACATTTGGGCTTCCCCAAGGTGGAGTGTTAGGACATTCGAGTTCCTAATCAGCATCAGTTGTTCTGATTTATTCTTGACAAATAGAGAACGGGTTGTCAAAATAAAGTGAATCAGGACTGATGGAAAAGACATAACATTTGGGCTTCCCCAAGGTGGAGTGTTACGACATAGGACGTTCGTAATTAACATCAGTTATGATTTATTCTTGATTAATAGAGAACGGGTTGTCAAAATAAAGTGAATCAGGACTGATGGAAAAGATATAACATTTGGGCTTCCCCAAGGTGGAGTGTTATAACATTCGACATTCGACATTCGTAATCAGCATCATTTGTTTATTACTTAAGGAGCTCATTCAAATGTTTGCCGTAAACTCATAATATAAAATAATGAGTGTATTTCTCCTTTTAAAATCTTACAAATATTGCAGATAATATGTATGTTTTGTCCCATACTAGAAAACAGTGGTAAACCTTAAATAAGAATTTTAACTGACCGGTTTAATGCTTAAAAACTGCAGCCAATGTCGAAAACAAAGTAAATTATGTTTTATCACTAAAAGTAAACATTTATGTAACATTTGTGACTCAACTGTGTTTTTCCACGCAAATATTTATATATTTTCACTTTTAACTGTAAACAGTTAGATATCATGTTATAAACATATATTTACCTTTCATTAATGACTATATTTCAAAGTGGAACGAGCAATTTCTTTATCTTGACAAACAAATAAGAGCAATCAATAATAATTCCATTTCTATATGTTCTTAACGTTCATTTGAAAATGTTCTGTCACGATTTATTTTTGAAACATTCAGTGTACTGGAGCGATATACGACACTTACGACACACTCCCACAACCGATAGTGGATACAAAAATAAGGGGACAGTTAGAATAGTCGGTGGTGTCAGGACACTGGACAAAAAGCATTCTAAAATTTAAAGAACTTTACGATTACAGAGCCTTTAATTAGCTTAAGGCCTATTTTGATATTTTAAAATGCTGTAGGATCGCAATAGGTTCAATCCTTTTTAGGGTGGAGGCACCACGATTGTTCAAAGAAACCAACAGAAACTAAGTTCCTGTACAAGTATCCTGTCAAAATAATTATTACAACAGCAATAGCTTAAACTTAGTTTATTGCAGGTCTACCGTTTAAAACAATTTAAAAATTTGTATCCTACAAAATAAAAACATTTATATATATATATAAAACACAGTAACGTGATGGAATTGATAATATTATAAAAGCAATTTATTTCTCAGTTTTAAATTATGTACATTTTTGCATTTATTGTTCTTTTATAAAATAAACAATCATAAGAGAATGGTACGCTTAAGAGTAGCCTGTAATGAAACGAACTTGCATCATTTTGAATATTTTATTCATGCACATCTAAATGCTTAAACATGTTACACATTTTTATAGTACAAATGGTTAAAAATAGAAAAAGTTTGAATAACCAATAAAAATATCGAAATATCTAAAAGAAAGCGTATTCGTATTAATTATATATTTAACATGAGACATCTCCTATAATTCTAGTACAAAAAGTAAAGCAATTAAAAGTTATAACCTTTCTACGTATAAATATTAAAATTAAATATGCAATAGTTTTTTCTTAATTAATATATATCTGTTTCCTGGATGTATAAATCTTTCTAAAAGCTTTTGATAGTCAAAAAGAAATGTTAAATCAGCTTTTACTTTCAGTTTAGCTTGAATGTCGTTTTTTTTTTTGGCTTTGTATTTGTATTTTAACATTCAAACTTATGACAGTATGATATGAGTAGCTGCCGTTATAGGGAATTTGAGTACACGTTTGTATAAACAAAATGCATAGATGAACACAGAAATTATGTTAGTATCGACATATTTACTATATTTAAAATAAATTTGCCATTTCATTTCAATATAATATTGATCAATATTGCCTTAAGGCTTTCCACAAGGCTCGACCTTGGGACCGATGTTATTCTTGATTTTAATCAACGATGTTAGTTGACCAACTTTTGTTTATTTCAGACGACAATTCTGTCTTGGTTGGTTTATGACCTAATTCAACCAAAATCTACTTCAGCAGTTTATTTTAAAAGGGGTTAATTTCAAATACGCACAAAACTCATCGTAAATACGCACCCCTCTAAATTTCTATGCGTGAATAGTTTTCTTGGAAAATGGATGCAAACGAAGAGTTTTAACCACGTTGACATGGTAATCAATTAAGCAGTTTTCTCTGTTTTACGAAAACCATCGTACATCCCAAAAACATCCGTTCTCATTTCTCAGTAATACGGATGTTTTTATATTAATATTGTAATATATCCTGTTACTATTTGGAACTCTTACTCAACTTAGGACTAAGTGTGCCTTGCCTTAAAATATGATATTTATGGTTGATCATTATATAAGATCCTATAAAGGGACATTGATAATCAAAATCCATAATATTATATTTCCTAGTGTGTATGTTTTAGGATCTTAATGTGGAAACAAATACAATTTCTATTATGTACAGAAATGTAAAGTACTCACTGTTTTGAATGAAACCATCATGCATTCTTCTTGAAAACCCACCATATATACGAATAAGAGTTTTGTAACGTTTCCAAGCTGGATAAGTTATAAAAGTCAATTATAAACTTGTACTTAATTATAATTCATTACTACTGCGAATTATGTATTACAAGAACGTGTATTTGATGTTTACATAATACGTGTTGGTGTCCCTCTGAATGAATGCATGAATTAGTTTATTTCCATCAAGATTTGACAATATTCACAGGAACAGAAAAAGATACACGCAATAATTGTTATTTAACTAAAGGAACAAATTAAAGTAACTTAACAGGTTTCTTATAATAAATTATTATCTTATCTGCCTAAGGAAAGGTTGCTTTAAGGAAATGGGTCTACATAGGCAATGTGGCCTGTGCGTAGAATCTCTGTTTAAGTAATCTCAAAAGATGCAAAATGCTGAATATTTATCGAAGATCGGCTTTACCGCAGGTGTTATGCAACATACTGTAGATCACAAGACATAACCTACTGGCTGTCGCAAAACCCCAAAGGGAAGAAATGTTAAGTTCCGATCTGTATCTGAAGTAAAAATTTTGAAATTAACGTGACTGCTGAGTTTAGCTCCAGTTCATCTTATTCTTAGTGCAGCATCTGAAATCTGACGCTGTCACAGAATTGACTCCTGGAATCTGGAGTCATATTCGTCTGAATAGATCCAAAAATATGAGTCAAGTATGATTGGATTCCAGACTCAATTACAGACTTGACTCCTGGAATCTGGAGTCATTTTCATCTGAAGGGATCCAAAAAATATGAGTCAAGTAAGATTAGATTCCAGACACAATTACAGACTTGACTCCTGGAATCTAGAGACATGTTCGTCTGAAGAGATCCAAAAAATATGAGTCAAATAGGATTTGATTCCAGACACAATTACAGACTTGACTCCTGGAATCTAGAGACATGTTCGTCTGAAGAGATCCAAAAAATATGAGTCAAGTTAGATTAGATTCCAGACATAATTACAGACTTGACTCCTGGAATCTGGTATCATGCTAGTCTGAAAAGATCCAAAATATATGACTCAAGTCTGTGACAGCGTCTGGAATTTAACGCTGTCACAGTCTTGACTCCTGAGTCCGCTGTTAGCTTCAGTTGAGAAAGATGAACTGGATCTAAACTCAACATTTATATTGAATCAAACCTTCTCACCGTCATGTGTAATTCACAGTAGTCGATAACATTATACCGTAGAATAACGTGTGACAAGTTTTAGCGTGAAGAGAAAAGTTTAAGATTTGAGGGCAGCTTCGATTTGACTCTTAATAATAAATTGGATTCTTATCTTTTCTCCAAATGTTTAGGTAATTTCGAACTAAATCTACATATATGGAGTCTTTTTACTTTTCCCAAATGTTTACATTAATTGCCTTTTCACAGAACTCCAACACCGTGTTCTGTTAAAAAGTTCTTTAGTAAACAAACGCCCTTGTGATCCGTGCGTTTGAGTTCATGACGTTATATTACACCCAAAACCCAAGTCTGAGTTTTTGTAGTCGGCAACTAGGAGATAAGTACATATCCTAGTTATATCAGTCTATGTATCACAACAAAGCAGATATGGACTGTTGTCATGCACGTTAATACATAGAGGACTTGATGAAGATAACTGTACATGAAACTCTTGTGTTTAATCAAATCTATTTGAACATATATTCAGGTTTTTGTCCACTAAAAGACCTTGCACTTTTGATACGTGATTTTCAAAAACAGAAGACGTCGATTTATACACTCATAAATAATTAAGTAGATATATCCACTTATGTGGTTTTAGCGGGAGGGAAAGCCGCAAACTTAATCATTCGTTTTAATTTATTTTATATCAGTGTATACAATATTGAAATATTGAATCTTTTCAACTAATATATCATAACGTCTTTGTTCAAAGGATGTTTTAAGGTTTGAAAGGAGAATAGGAATTCGGACATTTGCCATCGTTATATGTTACAAAATGTATGACACAACGTTTCGAATATTAAAATCTACCCTCTTCATCAGATATATATTTCTTTTCTTTCTTTCTTGATTTTCTAAAGATCTCCCCACCTGATGAAGAGGATAGATTTCAATCGTCGAAACGTTGTGTACTTTGTAATACGATATATGACGATCGTAAATTTCCGACCTCCTATTATCATATCATAACTGTCATAAATCAAGTCCTATAGTTCCGCAACACCAATTAAGTACATGTAAAAAGTCAATTGAGTATTTATGCCTGAAAATATTGAGTAACATTTCTATGCAGTAGGTAAGGACTGTACTAGTGTACAGTCTGTTAAAACTAAATTAAAATTTTAGTAGTAAAATGTTTTTACTCACTTTTTTTGAGCACCACTCAATGTGAATAGAATAGTTTCATATTAGAATAAGAAAAAATAGGGAGTGTTTCAATACAATTTAAACGTTGTCTGTTTCAATAAAGAAGGTTTTTAAGCACTGAAGAAGGAAAAAGACAGCGAGTTGGCTGGTCGATCTAGTTGCATTGCGAGAGGTTGATAACCGGATTAACACATATCCGATAACATCCACATTTATGTCGTTAATCCGGCAAAAATACACGAGTCATCCGCAGTCGTAAACCTTATCTGACTGTAGAACAACTCATACACAGCTGTGCTGTAAAACCCATCAGCGATAAATTTAAATGCAGTTGGTAATACTGGCATCAGCCTGAAAACAATTTGAATCACTTCACTAGACATCTACAGGAGGAATAGCTTATCATTTTCAACGGGGCGAACATCAAAATAATTATAAATAAGTAATCAGAGTTTTCCTTTTACTTTTTGAGTGTAAAAGACGTGACCGGACAACAACACTCATTCGTTTGTACCATCGAGACCTAAGATTTTCTGATCACTTTAAAGCATCTGCATGTTAACTTTTAATGCAAGCAGGAAACGACGAAGACAAGATGGTTGACTGTTAAGAAAAGGACAAGGGCGGCAAAGTCTAGTCAAATACTTCAAATTTACACAACAGTGTTTGATAAAAATATCCTCGGCCTACAGAGTGTTTCATTATTTGAAATTATCTATTAGCCAGCAGACATGGTAAACAGGGAAACAAGAGAATATATGAGGAATGAAGAAAACAGGAACAGAGGGGAGAGAAGAGAAGCAGGCCCTGTAACTCATCTTCTTTATGAGCAAATGTCATCACATATATTTAACATTACGATCTAATGTGTGGCAAACACTAAGTTCAACATTAGTATTATTAGGTTGATTGAAATTCACCATATATTTAGACAAGATTAAAGCACAGTCTATAGCAAAGGAAGGGTTGACACAACCATTGTTAGGTTATTTGAAATTCTCTATCGTCAAAAAGACACGGAAGCAAGAACCAAAGTAATGGAGGGTAAATGTGAAACACCGAAGAGAAGAGGAAGGGAATGAAGAGAAGAGAAGCGAGGCCCGCTGACTTATATTCTTTTGCTTTCATTTATTTACTTATATTCTGAAAAGATACAATACAATGCATGAAAAAAGCTAGAGTCATATAACCACTGTTTAGTTTATAATCCCTTATTCGAAAATATCAAACGCCAAGAACTCAAAAAACAGAAGGACAGAACAGACAAAGATGACGTGGAAATAAAAAAAGAAGGGAATGAAGATGAAGGATTCTAGGATTCTAGATTCCTAGCATATTTAGGCATAAGCAAAACAAAGTTTATAGCAAAGGCAAGAGTTGACATGAGTACGTTTAGGTTATTTGAAATTCTCAATCCTCAAGAAGACATTTGAACAGAAAGAACGAACGGATAAAGATGACGGGCTGATGAAAAGAGGAAGAGAGTGGTGATGGAATATTCTAGATTTGATCCCATAAATCCTTTCCGTACATACATTCCTAGCATATTTAGGCATCAGTAAAACAAAGTTTATAGCAGAGGCGAGGGTTGACATAACTACTTTTAGGTTATTTGACATTCTCAATCCTCAAGAAGACATTTGAACAGAAAGAACGAACGGATAAAGATGACGGGCTGATGAAAAGAGGAAGAGAGTGGTGATGGAATATTCTAGATTTGATCCCATAAATCCTTTCCGTACATACATTCCTAGCATATTTAGGCATCAGTAAAACAAAGTTTATAGCAGAGGCGAGGGTTGACATAACTACTTTTAGGTTATTTGACATTCTCAATCCTCAAGAAGACATTTGAACAGAAAGAACGAACGGATAAAGATGACGGGCTGATGAAAAGAGGAAGAGAGTGGTGATGGAATATTCTAGATTTGATCCCATAAATCCTTTCCGTACATACATTCCTAGCATATTTAGGCATCAGTAAAACAAAGTTTATAGCAGAGGCGAGGGTTGACATAACTACTTTTAGGTTATTTGACATTCTCAATCCTCAAGAAGACACGTGAACAGAAGAAGCGAGTGGATAAATATGACAGGCTGATGAAATGTGGAAGATAGTGGAAAAGAAACATTCAGGATTAATTCCCTTACTTTCTTTACGTACATACATTCCTAGCATATTTAGGCATCAGTAAAACAAGTTTATAGCAGAGGCGAGACTTGACATGACTACTTTTATGTTATTTGAATTTCACAATCCCCAAGAAGACCTGTGAACTGAAGGAGCGAGTGGATAAAGATGACGAGCTGATGAAAAGAGGAAGAGAGTGGAGATTAAAGGTTCTAAATTCGAACTCTTAATTTCTTAACGTAAACACATTCCTAGCATATTTAGGCATCAGTAAAACAAAGTTTATAGCAAAGGCAAGAGTTGACATGACTACTTTTAGGTTATTTGACATTCTCAATTCCCAAGAAGACATGTGAACAGAAGGAGCGACCGGATAAAGATGACGGGCTGATGAAAAGAGAAAGAGAGTGGAGATAGAATATTCTAGATTCGATCCCATATATACTTTACCTAGCATATTTAGGCATAAGCAAAACAAGTTTATAGCAAAGGCAAGAGTTGACATGACTACTTTTAGGTTATTAGAAATTCTAAATCCCCAATAAAATATGTGGACAGAAGGAACGAGCGGATAAAGGTGGTAAGTTGCGGCGAAGACGAGGAGAGGGGAGAGGAGATGGACGAGGTCCGGTCCCATACCTTACCTTCACACAACGGTGTTTGACAATAACGGGTTCGAGTCGGCCGGCACACAGCTGGGTCTCCAGTCTAGAGACCGGCCCGTGCCCGGTCACCGCCTCAGCATCCTAAGCATTTGGGAGTTTCCCGTTTTTGAAGAGAATTCCCGTTTTTTTTCTTACCCCACATGGCTTACGCTGTCTCAACATGGGGGTCAGAGAGTACAAAAACTAAAAGAATTTTCATCCTGCAGAAAGAGGCCATAAGACTCGTTTTCGGCTTACCAAGAAGGCAAAGCTGTAGAGGAGTATTTAAGGAAAATAAACTTTTGACATTCACCTCAATCTACATACTCGAGTCACTAGTCTTTGCAAAAAAAATCTACACCTTTTTTCTTCAACTCTCAGAACCCTTAGAAACAATGACTGCCTAGCCATTCCTTCTCATAGAACAGCCTTTTTCCAGAAGCATCCCATATATAACCACACCATCTTCTATAATAAACTTCCTTCAAACCTAAAATCGGAAGCAAGCCTAGATGAGTTTAAAAATATTTTAAAGGAAATTATAATAAACAAAGAGTGTTATTGTGTTGACGATTTTATAAAAGATAAGACATTTTAGTTGCTAAGTTTGCACAATACCATTGTATATAAAATATGTTCAAGACGTTTGCTATGCATTTATATGTTTTTATGGCAATAAAGATATTTGAGTTTGAATGAGGAGATAGGATTGCGCTGGCATAAAGTTTAGCAAACAACTTTTAGTTTAGAGATCCACCCATGTTCACCCACAAACTCCATGTGACACCCTTTCGATGTTTGCCAAAATACTCTATTACTGCATATTTCAGTTGAATACCATAATAATTTTTAGATTTTCGATTGATCCACAACATGTGATTTCATCATGAAACTCATTTGATCTCTAAAAATTAACAAAAATGCATTACAATTATTGTCTTTAAAAATATAAAGAAATCAAATATTCACTCTCTGAAGTTTACTGCGTAAAATAAGCTTGTATTGATGATTTTACCCTTTGAGAATGATTCCCATATGGGCCATAAAAGCCTGTGCGTGAGAACGAGTCACTGTAGAATACTTAGTTTTAATTTCAAACCGAACAAAATTGTACTGTAATTTCCCAATGCTAGTGGATATTTTTAAGTATACATGCATACATATTAATAATTGGGAAGGCTACAAACCTTCCTGTACGTATGTCGTTCACGAACATATGAAATTTTGTGGTTTTCATCCCATAACAGAAGTGTAATATGCAAACAAACATACTTACTGTGTTTAAAGTTTAGTGTATTGAGGGCGTACATTTGTATAACAATACAACGACGGTTTAATAGAATACCCGTTTTCAATATTTAATGGTTGCTTTCACCAACATATATTGGACATCAGTGAAATTTTGCCCAAAATATGCTTCTTTGAATTATCGCATGTAGAAACGTGCATAATATGATTGGAATTATAGGTTCGTCCTTAACTAACCTTAGGGTTAAAATGTCGGAAAGACGTTGAAAACCTGCCAAATGTGCAATTTACATCCGTTAACCGAGTGGTGTGGGGTTCGCGAAAACTGCAATATTGAACACTGCAAACTAATATCTAATATCGCAATGAGAATAAAATAAAATGTATAATATTTATTTCTAATTTATAATAGCATTTTAACATGTGAACAATGATGGAATTTATGTGATTCTTAGTTTAAGAATTAGGGGATGGACGATGCCAATCCAAACGCGCGGCGAAGAAAAAACCCGCCTGATCAGTAACCACCAGACAGAAAAGAATGTGCTAAATTGCACAGGTCACCGCCCGGTTCCCAGAAAGCCGCCTCGGAGATTTGGCTGGCACCGGATGCCAGCTTTTTGGGTCCAATAGGAAAAAAGCAAGAGGCCGAATAATATTTATTTTTTAATGACAATGAAGTACGAGAAGCAAAGTTGTTGGTATTGTAACAACAACAATTGCCTCAGAAAGAAAACAGATTATTATATTGAACATAATAGACAAAATAAATGAAATGATAATATGAATTATCATTGCATAAAGCAGTGCTATTGAGTTTTGGTGAGTATAATCTTTTATTGTTAAACATTCGCTGTAGAGTAATATGGACGCCTGGGGCTGAAAGTGTTTTATAGCAATGCTTTACTTCTAAAGTACACGTTAACACTCTCAGCTCCACGTGAAGATTCACATTAATCATGTTTACACTCGATGTACAGTAACATGGACGCCTTAATCCTTAAACGAATTTTTTTATCCTTCCACGAGGGGCGGTAGGCATTTAAAATTTTATTGCATCTTATATTCAGACCCAAATAAATATTGTTGAAGATGGGGGTAATAATTTTGTACAGTTTGAACATAAAAGACTGGAAGGAATTAAATAATTATTGTACTTGTGCATCAGGTTAGCCATTCACCTGAGAAAGACATCAGATTGTAGATCTCGAAACGTAGTGCTACTGATTGTGTTGTATCACTGAACAATGGTAAATCTCCGGAAAAAATCCTCTTGCCTTCACAATCCTTCCATTGTCAAAAACATTCTTCAAACAAAGAAATTATAGCCGTAATCCATGGGATCGGCCAGATGTTGTACCCGTACTTTAAAACTAGATTTGACTGAAAATAATCAAAACGCCTCATGACAGTAATAAAAAATGTTACATAACTTATTAAAACCCAAATATTTAACTTTGTTAGATTTTATGGATAAGTATATAAACATTGTTTTTATTTAGACAAGTGCGTAGAAGGTAACTCATATAGAAAGGTATTAAATCCTTATCATACATTATTTACCCATAATTATTCATCAGTAAGCGGAAACATTTTGCTCTTTACCGAATATTCTCTCCACGAAGTGGACATTTTGAAATGTAATATAAAAACACTAGGCTAGCGTGGTTTTAATAATTGGATCTGGCTACTGCCCATAAGAACCATGGTAACCTGCATACAGTTTTACGAGATTATTATGGATAGTTGTAGAATTATGGAGGGTGTCTCACGTTAAAGATATAATTTATTATAATATGTAACCGAATGCTTTTTAATTTTTACAATACTTCTATAGGTTATTCGTAAGAAATCTAAAACTTGTTTTATTTCATAATTAAAACATTAAACATGTATTACTATACAAGAAAAATTAAAAAGCGTTTAGTTATGGATTAATTGTATATTCAACCACGGCTACGACCATAAGACGTAAACGTACATGAGGTTTATGGTACATTATTCTTATGGGGAAAACTCAAGACCGTTTCATACCAGCCGGCTCTTAAGGGTTCCATTACTACAGAAATCGTAAATTTCTTCAGAAGAATCCACCGATATTTATACTAATGGTCGTTTTGCGTTAGGCCCTTTCGTAGCTCAAGGAAAACTAAATATGGTGAAAGTGTACAAGTCAATTACAAAAATTATGTTATTCTACCTAAATGTAGTAAATAATTTTTATATTTTATTTAGATCTTTACGTTCAACTTTTATATTTTTATTCACCTAAAAAGAAGCCATGTAATATAAATATTTCTAGATCGATGATTGACATAGAATGATCACGTCTAGTCAGTTTGCACAAAATCAGCCTCGGGCATTTTTTTGAGGTCTTTAGCCAAATACTGCCCCAATCAGGTTCTGATGACATCATATTATGGACTAATTTACCCACACCTTTTTTATGGTGTAGTGTTATGGGGGGCTTGTGCAAATAATCAATTTTTGAAAGCTTTCAAACCAAAAAAGCAGGTCGAATGACAACAAACATTAATTTCAGAGAGTCTTGCCGACCAGCTTAAAACATGCAACTGTTGATTGCCAACTATCTAAATTTTGGAAACAATATTATTCTGTATGTCGAAATGTGCTCTGACAAGGGGCCGAGACATACGTGTGTTTGAAATAATAGGCAGAGGCAACAACAGAACTGGGAGACACAGAACGGTAATTTTTAACGCTTGCAGGCTGGTGTCCACTTTATCAACAAATTTCCAGGTTCCATAAAAAATGCTGCGAAAACCAAGGCGTTAAACATTCGTCTAAAAGCATTTTAGAATGTCGACGAATGTTTTGCTGATAATTGGGGGACTATCATTATTGAAAAGTGTATGTTTGAATCTGTTATTGTGGCATGAGAGCCAAAACCTTACACAATGACTTTTGCTACATAGTGTAAATTATTACCGCAAAAAATTTCACTTTGACTTTTAAGTACATGTCAATGACTAGCTTCGGCGGTATGATGAAGTGCAATCTTCAGTTCCAAATTCGGGAATAGAATCTCACCTCACTGGTTTACAAATATTACCATTTGGAGTGAACAAATACATTGTAAGTAGCTATAACAAATTGTAAATGTCGTGACATATTTTATATACATTAAATATATTGTCATGGAGAGCTTGTTCGTTAGTGAAGATTGTTGTGATTTGCTTTCCACCTCCCAAGGTGACAGATCCATCACCTGGTGTAGCACAGTTTTCGAAATCTGAGCAATTAAATTATATTCAATGACGGAATACAGTTCCAATTTGGAATTCAGCTTAGTAGCAAAGTAGTAACAGATTCCAGCTTTGATGCACAGATGACGCCTTAGCCGCCTTTGAAGGTGGAGGTGAAAGCTCAATAACCTTCATTGACATTATCTACAGTTACGCGTGTTATGCAGATTGCTTTAACATACTTTACTTTCATTGGGAAAGTAATAACACTTATATTAACTGTATATACATATATAAAGATATTCATATACTGAACGACTTGTCAGTATTTTAAGTGCGGCCAAAGGCTGCCTCCTTTTTGCATCGTAAATAAAAAGTTAGTGAAGTGATATTTTATATTACATTGAATATTATCTTTGGTAATATAAAGTTTAAGAGAATTTTAATTATTCTGGAACAAGTGCTGATTGAATATCGAACACTGCTATTTCAACAATGTATAAATATGCCACGTTAAATTGGTCTTTGTTTCCAAAACCAGTTAGTAAGACTGCTGACACACGAGTTACTCCATTTATGGTAAAAAAGTATTACGTATTTGTAATTAAAAAAATAGATTTTGAGTTTGAATTGGCACAGAATGCAACCCTTACAGTAGGTGAGAATATAGAAAAAAGTAGCAAACAAGAGTAACACACATTCTAACTTACATAGAAACTATGTGATATAACGTATTAATATCGTTCCTCTATCCTTCAACAATAGAATCTCAGAAAAGGCACACTTGCTATAGTAGCCTCACTGTCTCCAAAAAAAGAAGACAGGTATTATATAACAACTGTTGGACTTCCCGTTAAGTGATTTTAAATTGCATACATGTAGAACTTAATAATTCATCTCTATTATAAGCGCTATTATTATGGAAACACTATTGCGAGTTCTATCGATTTAGTCCTTTTACTAACAACACAAACGCAACCTGTTTGTGTGTCCGCAAATCCAAATTTTCAGGGAAAATTGTCACCAGAATATTATATGGGGTGTTCAAAAAATGGTGGATATCTGTTATAATTTGTACTAGATCCCGTGACAACAGTGAATGTCACTGTGTGCTCTGTTATAAATATAGCGACATTTAGATTTTTTATCGCCTTGTTCGCTCAGCGACCCCGCAGGATGTGTAAGGTGCCGGGAGATCTTTCTGTTATCGGGCCCAGTAGGGTGAACGCGGAACCAACACAGCAGGCAAACAGACACAGTGTTTGCAGAAACCAACACAGAATATATCACTAAAGGCACGGGCAGGTGGCCCCTGCAGATACAAGTTTAGAACGAATTGTTATTGTATCACAACGTTTAATATTTTCTGAAGGACGTAACTTGAAGTATTCCACTAAAAGATTTAATAAACTGTGACAAAATTAAAATTAAGGCCGTTTCAATTGGTAATTGCAAGACCAATTACAGTGCTAACACGATACGTAAACACAATGTCAGTTTGTATTTGGTGCAATACTCTAACCTGTTTAAAAGAAATATTGTTTGAAGTTGAACTATAAACAACGATATCGAATAAATATTCTTTAGGAAACGCCAGGATTAACGCCGTGACGGAGCAGTAAACCCTGGAGGCGGGAGGAATCTAGATATGGGAGAGTGGAAACGGAGAAACGATTGTTTGGAAATAACCTTAAGTAAGAGTTTTAATTAAGTGTTGGCTCATAAAGAGGTATTAGCGAACAATGAGCGGCGAGGGGCCGGGATCTCGGCTGTTGCGCACTGCGCATGCGTAGTAGTTAGGCACGGGAGCGGAGAGCGACTGCGGCGGTGCAGTAAGCAGTCGTGGTGCAGGCGCAGGCGCTGGGTACAGATGGGGCAGATCCGATCACCCGTGGATATAATTGTGCGGTCGCGGTCCGGTCCGGTCCGTCCAGCCGGTCGACCGGAGCGGAGAGAATAACGGGGCAGTCCGGCGGCTCTCTGCTTGTCCACTGTCCCACATACATTAGTATAGGCATTGCACCGAATATCGGCAGCGCACTGAACAGCGGGTACCCCCCGATATTGGGTTCTTGTAATTCAGCAAAAGAATAGACAAGTAATCAGTTCAGGGGGTCATTATTTCGATAAATGAACTCCTTAACTTACCCATAAAGTAAAAAAATTGAGTGAACTAATTACAAAACTCGATGGTAACAACAATTCTCAGAACAAACCTCAGTGTCGATGATCTGATAGACTGCAAGCCGCACGGCGTCTCGGTGTTTGCCGCACGAATATCACAGACACAGAACACGGGCGAGCAGAGCCGGCTGCAACTGTTACCGAACTGTGAGAGGCCCGTAGCGACGTCCCGGGGCAGACCCAGAACGAGACTGGGACCGGGACGGAATAGGATGGGAATCCACGGAGACGAGGAGGGAACGACCAACAGGATTGTAGTTAGTGGCATTCCCGTCGCGCGCCACCGTCGCACCGCCAGCCGCAGCTCCGCTCTACCTGGCCATGCTGTGCTGTTAGTAGCTGTATAGCTGTACCACACAGACGCGGCACAGATAGGCCAACCACCTCTACGGGTAACGGAATATCTTCGCCTCTGTCTCAAATCTGTCCCCGCGGCCCGGTAGCCGGGTAGCCGACACCGCACGGTGCGCAACGCGGCACAATATTCTTGTGCGACCGCAGCGACTTCCAAAGCAATTCGTTGTCAGGATATCGACAACGTTTGCCTGGACGATTAAGGCAAAATAAGCCTACAACCATTGTATAAGACGGGTTTCTAATTGTATAAACAAGTACACTGTAACACACGCACAACTCAACCCCACAATCGCTATGTGGACTATCTGAATATCGTTGTTTTTGATAACATAACCACACAATTCTTGTGTCAATTGTGTCGATCATGAAATACTGCTTGACCAACTAGCTTGTTATAGCATCCGATGCGTGCCGCTCTTATGGCTTAGATAATTTTTAAGCCAGAGATATCATGTTGTCTAGATCTCAAACCAATTCAACTGAGCTATGGAGTTCCTCAAGGCTCTATACTCAGCCCAATTCGTTTCCTGATATACGTTTACGACGTAAATTCATCGTTACAGCACGGTAAAATCGTGCAGTATGCTGATGACACGACTCTCTGTTTCAGAGATAAGTCACAAGTGACAAGAATGTTTCGAGCAAAACACTTTTGTTGATATCAACAATTGTGTTCAACACTTCAACAGCCTCAATCTTCAAAGAAACTCATCGGAATCAAAGGCGTTGCATTTCACCATACTGCGACCAGTGGAGTACCAATGTAGTCCTGATTACAGATTCCATACTGGAGGAAGCCCACTCATGAAAATTCCTGGGAATACACTTTGATCGGGGATTGACTTGGAATAATCACATTGACCATGTATGCGCCAAATTGTCCTCAGGAATATGTCTTAAGAGTCTTGACCCTATATTGCCCTAGTCAGGTACTGATTCGGGCATATTATGGGTTGATTTAGCCCCACCTTTCTTACAGGGTGGTTTCGTGGGAAGCCTGTGCTCGCAATAGTTTCCTGAGGGTGTTCAAATTGCAAAAAGGGGTTTCGCGTTATCGCCAAATTGAATTTCAGAGAGTCGTGCAGGACAGCATTTAAACATTTGCAACTGTTGACTCTGCCCAGTCTCTACATTTCGGAAACAACTGTATTCTGTATGCATAAATGTGCCCTAGTCAGGGGCCGGGACATACATGGGTATGAGACAAGAGGGAGCGACACTACCGTACTGGAAGACACAGAACGGTAGTGTATGAGCAATTGCCTTCGCAGGCAGGTGGCACACTGTTTAACTAGTCGACTTCCTTGTTTATAGTCTGTTGTTGCCCTATAGGTGCCCAATTTTAAGAGCAATATTCATAAGAAACTTTATTATTTGCTTGACACTAGCAGTTAGATTTGTATAAATCAAATCTTCAACCGAGACACGCAAAATGTATCGAAACATGATGGAGTAAAGTGGTTTCTGTTTTGGAAATTTCCTTCTTTTTGAAAAAACATACCTCGTTATATTGGATTTTAACCTGGTATGAAAATATGTCTCGTTAAGTGAACCTTCTGTAATTTTTATTTTCATGTCTCACGTGGTTTTGACATGTTTCTGATCCGATACTCACAGGAATTCATACGTAAATTTTAAATTGAAATGATCACAATCTTACTTTATCTCACGCGCATAGCTCAGGAGAAAGTACTGTGATGGTTCAAAAGTATACTTTTTTCGTTAAAATGTCGCTTTTGGACCCCGAATCACATTTTGGCTTTTGAGAAAATGTCGGACTGCTGTTGGTCAAAAAGCCAGTGTGTGAAAAGCTTTTGCAGACTTTCTAGAACATTCCGGTAGTGGTGGATACGGCAACGTAAACGTCTGGTGTGTTAGGAGAGATGGTTCCTACCATATTTTGGGTGTTAGAAAGGGAAACAACTGTTATAGCAAAAACCCATTACTAGATTCGTTATCAGTCCCAAAAACTTAAATTTAACTCTATTTTCTTCTAGTTCATATCTCTCTCACTCACTTATTGAGATCAGACAATCCAAAATGTTGGTGTGTTACGTGATAGGTACTATCTCGAGGAATGTTTTCGTTCTTCGCAGGCAGCATATTAAGTTTAAGTTTTGCGGCTACATAACGGAAATTAATCAAAGTTATATCAGGTGGTATGATTGTAAATGGTTGAAGGGGAGTCAGATAACAAAATTGGCATGGTAAGAGCTTAAGAGCAATCTGTAGTGAAATAAAGATGCAATTAATAAGCATCCAGTCGCTTTTTGTTTTTTCTGGCAGGCGTTAATTTGTACATGATACATCTCTCACAACTCCTACATCACCCACAACTCTACATCTCTCACAACTCTACATATCCACAACTCTACACCTCCACAATTCTACATCTCCCACAACTCTACATATCCACAACTCTATACCTCCACAATTCTACATCTCCCACAACTCTACATATCCACAACTCTACACCTCCACAATTCTACATCTCCCACAACTCTACATATCCACAACTCTATACCTCCACAATTCTACATCTCCCACAATTCTACATCTCCCACAACTCTACATCTCCACAACTCTATACCTCTACAATTCTACATCTCCCACAACTCTACATCTCCACAACTCTATATCTCCACAAAATTCTACATCTCCCACAACTCTACATATCCACAACTCTATACCTACACAATTCTACATCTCCCACAATTCTACATCTCCCACAACTCTACATATCCACAACTCTATACCTCCACAACTCTATACCTCCACAATTCTACATCTCCCACAACTCTACATCTCCACAACTCTATACCTCCACAATTCTACATCTCCCACAACTCTACATCTCCACAACTCTATACCTCCCACAACTCTACATCTCCACAACTCTATACCTCCACAAAATTCTACATCTCCCACAACTCTACATCTCCACAACTCTATACCTCCCACAACTCTACATCTCCACAACTCTATACCTCTACAATTCTACATCTCCCACAACTCTACATCTCCACAACTCTATATCTCCACAAAATTCTACATCTCCCACAACTCTACATATCCACAACTCTATACCTACACAATTCTACATCTCCCACAATTCTACATCTCCCACAACTCTACATATCCACAACTCTATACCTCCACAACTCTATACCTCCACAACTCTATACCTCCACAATTCTACATCTCCCACAACTCTACATCTCCACAACTCTATACCTCCACAATTCTACATCTCCCACAACTCTACATCTCCCACAACTCTACATCTCCACAACTCTATATCTCCACAAAATTCTACATCTCCAACAACTACACAACTCTCACAGCTCTACGTTTCCACAACTCTGCATCTCTCACAACTCTACATCTCCACAACTCTATATCTCCACAAAATTCTACATCTCCAACAACTACACAACTCTCACAGCTCTACGTTTCCACAACTCTGCATCTCTCACAACTCTGTATCTCCACAAGTCTATATCTCCACAAAATTCTACATCTCCCACAATTCTACATCTCCCACAACTCTACATCTCCACAACTCTATACCTCCACAATTCTACATCTCCCACAACTCTACATCTCCACAACTCTACATCTCCACAACTCTATACCTCCACAATTCTATACCTCCACAATTCTACATCTCCCACAACTCTACATCTCCCACAACTCTACATCTCCACAACTCTATACCTCCACAATTCTACATCTCCCACAACTCTACATCTCCACAACTCTATACCTCCACAATTCTACATCTCCCACAATTCTACATCTCCCACAACTCTACATCTCCACAACTCTATACCTCCACAATTCTACATCTCCCACAACTCTACATCTCCACAACTCTATACCTCCACAATTCTACATCTCCCACAACTCTACATCTCCCACAACTCTACATCTCCACAACTCTATATCTCCACAAAATTCTACATCTCCAACAACTACACAACTCTCACAGCTCTACGTTTCCACAACTCTGCATCTCTCACAACTCCACACCTCCCACAAATCTACGACCACATGTAAGGTCGTAAAGGTATTTGAGATTTAACATTGTTCGTATGGTACTGAAATAAGTTAGCTGCCAGTACAGCCAGTATGAGATATTGTATATGTGGTAATGGATATATTGTATAATGGAACTTACCAACCCTTCCCACCATAACTTAATTCTGTGCAGTATCGTATAACTGCGATAACAACGTGTTTAAAAAATAAACGAACCCCTCGTTAGCCTTGCATGACTGAGTGAATAGAATTATAACATATTCAATACGGGAAAGTCCTCCTAAAAGGACTCCACCGCCATAAGAATGTAGGTTTCAACAGGGGCTGTAAGAATTAGTAATAGTTGGGCTTTATTGTTAGCCATTGAAGAGTTAATCTACACTTTTGTTTCGTAGTCTATGGTTCTGAGAACATGCTCAAAGTCCTCGTAGAACACTAGAATATCGCCTTTTCATGATTTTAAACTTTTAGTCTTATACGGTAGCCTATAACATATACCTTGTGCATCGTTGTAAAATTGTCTAATATTATAATGTTAAACTGTTAAATAACAATAAAAGGTTTCTAAAAATGCCGGAAATACAATTTAAAAGTTTTAGTGTAACAGTAAAAAGATTGTATGTTCACAGGAAATGTGGCCTTCGTTCTGATTCATGTTATAATTTAAGATTCGATTATAACTAACACGATCTACAACAAACTGCCAATTACAGTAAATATGAAGGAGCTATCTTGTAGGGATGCAACAATGTCTATGCTGAAACAAATGGATTTGCCAAGGCGCGAACAGGGATTACCAGAATAACAAACACAATCTACAACAAACATTGTTCATGAGACAAACAATGGAGAATCTTCTAGTAGGGATGCATAACATACAACTAATTAGCACACTCCGACAGAGAATAATACGATTGTGCACTCAGCACAATCAATTTTCAATTTTAGCTAACAAAGTAGTTGGTTTCCGATTATTCCTAAAACCAATTAGTAACATGCAATCACTGTTCTTTAACTAGATTGTAGAGGTGAACAACCAATTACTTTTGCATGGAGTCCATTTTGATCGATATTCCCCAAAATCTTAGTAAAGTCATTGGGATAGGATTTCCTTACTGTGTTACGTCCATTTCTAAACAAACTTTAACTTACTGTATACTCCAAATAACGAGTAATTCATTTTTGTTTGTTTTAAAATAGCTATTATTTGAAGGAATTTCCGAATATTTGTGCCTTTGGCAGTCATTTATCAGCCAGGTACAATAGAGAGGATGTAGACGACTGACTACGGACTCTGTCTAGCTAAGGCATAATCCTGGAATGTGACCTGGTCGTCAGTCTGGTTCATTATAGCATGCTTTACATTTTAGTTTTCTCCTCTATTATCTATAGCCACGAATTTCCATAATAATAATTACTATTACCTCAAGATTTAAGTGGATCTTAAGACGTTACAGAATGCTGTCACTGGGCTTATCCTGCCACAGGATTCTGCCGATTGTAGTCCTCTATCAGCCAGGCACAGTAGAGAGGATGTAGACGACTGCCTACGGACTCTGTCTAGCTAAGGCATAATCCTGGAATGTGACCTGGTCGTCAGTCTGGTTCATTATAGCATGCTTTACATTTTAGTTTTCTCCTCTATTATCTATAGCCACGAATTTCCATAATAATAATTACTATTACCTCAAGATTTAAGTGGATCTTAAGACGTTACAGAATGCTGTCACTGGGCTTATCCTGCCACAGGATCCTGACGTTGACAGTCCTCTATCAGCCAGGCACAGTAGAGAGGATGTAGACGACTGACTACGGACTCTGTCTAGCTAAGACATAATCCTGGAATGCGACCTGGTCGTCAGTCTGGTTCATTATAGCATGCTTTACATTTTAGTTTTCTCCTCTATTATCTATAGCCACGAATTTCCATAATAATAATTACTATTACCTCAAGATTTAAGTGGATCTTAAGACGTTACAGAATGCTGTTACTGGGCTTATCCTTCCACAGGATCCTGACGATTGACAGTCCTCTATCAGCCAGGCACAGTAGAGAGGATGTAGACGACTGACTACGGACTCTGTCTAGCTAAGACATAATCCTGGAATGCGACCTGGTCGTCAGTCTGGTTCATTATAGCATGCTTTACATTTTAGTTTTCTCCTCTATTATCTATAGCCACTATTCATGAATTTCCATAATTATAATTACTATTACCTCAAGATTTAAGTGGATCTAAAGACGTTACAGAATGCTGTCGCTAGGATTATTCTGCCACAGGAAGCCTCCACACATCCATTCTACTGGGAATCAAATCTTATAAAACCGCTCAACAAGCGCTCTTTACAAGAAATTAGATTAATTAATTGTCAGTCACCTTTGAGTAACTGCATTCAACGAATATTCACTTTTTTCAGAATATATTTAAATTATCTTCTTTATATCCATAATTAACTTTATACATTTAAACAATAAGGGCTGCATACTTCAATACTTGACTGAATTAGTTATTTATTTATCCAGGTGATGTTAGGACCACGTGGCCCATTTAAAACATTTTAGGGCAAAGCTAATCGTCTTATTTTAAAACGAAATGCTCAGTTAAAAACGAAATATATCAGTTGGTTCTGACGTTTTTGCTTAAGAGCAGAAGGAGGAAAATTTAAAATTTGAATACACTAGCACGTGTGAGCTGTAAATTTAAACCAGTGCCAAATCTCGGCACAATATTCGAGTGAGAGGACCGTTTTCGTGCACGCGGTGCACGCGAGGTACCCGACTGGTCCTTAAACTCGTTGTCTGTCTGTCTGTCCGATAACTCTTGATAGAAATGTCTTAGAAACTTGAAACATGGTCCATTGATTCATCTTGTTCTCAGGAAGAACTCTGTTGATTTTGGGGTTAAAAGGTCAAAGCGAAGCCAAATTACAAAGGGCACTAGTACGAGACAAATTTAAGTATATTCGCTAAGACTTTCGTTTCGTTTTGCCTGGGCTTCGATACTCCAATGAATAGTTTTATTATCTCTCAGCATTTTTTAAACACTTGCAAGCAATAAATGTAAGCATTATGATTTTTGAATATTCCCCCTTTTACTTAGGGTCCTTCATACCCAACGACATTTTCGTTCATAAATACGTGCTGGTAATTAGTTTTACTGAAGAAATCGCTTAATATAAATTCAAGTATTGTTTATTCAAAATGTATTAAATATTTTATACATGTCTTAAGTGTGCATAATATTTGAGCATATTTTATGAGAATTCCGATAAAACAATTGAAGTGGTTTTTGAACTGAACTAGTAATGGAAACGTGTTCACAAAGTCAACTCTATAGATACATCGAAAACTCATAACTGTTTGGAACGTTTTTATTCAATTTTAAGTATTAAGGAGATTTCTATGAACAGTCTATTTGCAAGTATGTCAGTAGCGAGGCATATCTTTTGTACCAGTCGTATTTATTACTCCTTAAATGTCTCATTACCCACAATAATGAATACATACACATGTTAAATTCCTTTTGGAACATTATACAGTTATTGGAAAATAGTTTGTTGTCTAAATAAAATTCGACATATTTTATTGAAAATCAATTTAATCACTAACGAGAACACTAAAATCTAGAACGATCACGTCAATTGTTTTTATTGAACTACATAAGAGGTTGACGACAATACGATATGTAGGTGTGTATTGTTCATAAGAAATTAAGGTACACCATTGCCAAGATTGGATTTTTTTTTAATAATACACTTGATACATATTTATTTATTTACTATTTAATTTTTTGTTATGTTAAGGAGATTGAATGTTTTTACCATAACAATTCTTTGATAGTGTTCAATTCTTACAATTATTAGTTACGACTTGTCAGAAAGATTCGTGGCTTTTTACGGATTTCCGTGGCTAGATTGCGAAGTTTTTAAACTTTTCTAAGCGACTGATTAAGTTTTAACAACGTTCTGTTTCATTGTTACAACACGTTTAGCCCATTCAACTTGTTTTAGTTCAGAATATGGACAATGGTAGTTGAGACAAAAGTTTCCCTAAAATGTAATAAATTAAAAATTAATAGATTATAAGTCTTAATATCAATGTAGTTAGTTATAAATGTGAAAAAACTAACAAATACAAATATATTTACTCTCTGAATCCCGTACTGTAAAACAACATTTCAGAGATTTAGACGACGCCGTTCATTCTATGGTTGGCATTTTAAACACAATTATGTATTGCAAACAGTAGTATAAAAGTTGAAGGCGCTCATTGAACAACAAAAGTAGATAATAGCTGAATGAAAAAGAACTTTTATTTTTAGGTATAAGAAAATTTGAATTATCTCTGAAAAAATTAAAAACATCATTTTTTAAGTTGCTGTGATGATTGAAATTTCAACTAATAAAAGTCATTTTTTAGATCTAGATAAATTGTGATATTTTTAAAAGAAAAAACTTTTTGTTTTCTATTAGAAACTATTGTTTCAGATTTCTTTTCAGACAAAACTTAAAAATTAATAAAATTAAAGTTCTATAGAGTCTTATCATAAAATAAAATTATGCTAAGTTATTAACTCACAACTCTTCATTTTTAACACAACTACATTCCAAATTGTATTACCCGAATAGACCACTTGGGCTATTAGTGAGTGAGTTTAAGTTATTAACCCCATTTACCCACATAGCAGAACTTTACTGAATATATTTATTTTTCTTTATTTTTTATATACAAAAATAGTTCTTTGTTCAAAATTAGACGAGTTTTGACGATGGGAGGATTGTGAAGGTAACAAGATTTAGGATATTTTTCATCATTCAGTGATACAAGAAATCAGTAACACAAAGTTTCGAGATCTGTAATCTGATCTCTTCTTCAGTGGAATAACTAACCTAACATATAGCTACAATCTAGGTTAAAATAACCAAATCTTACCAGATCTCGAAACATAATGTTACTGCTTTGTTACATTACTGAACAATGACAAATTTCCAAAAACTCCAAGAATTAATTATGCAGATTCTACCTCACCAATTATTTGTTTGATAAAAAGATCCATCTAACCAATAATGATAAGCATTAATTGTAATCATTGTACAAAATAATGACTTACTTTATTCTTTATTAACAGCCCCCCCCCCCATTTAGCTATTCACACAAAATTATCATAGGCCATATATATTACAGTGCCATATATATTAAAGTGAATATGAGAGTTTAACGGCTCAACACTCAACAGGTTTTGATATGTCACATTTTTTGGATTCCTCACAATTTGTTGCCCCAAACAAGAAGAGGAGTAACTGCCTACAATTTTTTTTAAGGATAATGTATGCCAGGACTTGACATAAAACCATATGAACAAAAATTAATTTATGTTTTGATTTTTTAAGATTGTAAATACTCAAGTAAACATATGCATAAATACAGTTCTCGCTCTTCAAAGAAGGTTAAAATTAAAAAAAAAAAAAAAAACAGTAGCAGTCGTGGGACTGCCGATAGAAGTGAAAACGGAACTATTAAGTTGAGAGTAATTAACAATACGTTATAGTAGCAGTACATCTGTAATTGTAAGTGTGACGCGTTTTTAATTTTCCAATTTTAAAATCAACGAAAAAATATTATAAAATAACTAGAAATCTATTTTACCACGCTAGTAAGATAAATCTTATACCGTAATAATACTCATTTCATGATGAAGAGGTTAAATATTAAAAACATAATTAAAATGAATAATGCTAAATTTTAAATACAAATATTCGTACAAATATTAAAAATGTTTAAAAATATATTCGTTGTTTTCATTATTCATTTATCTGTATAAAAATATGTTGTAATTGCTCAATATTAATAGTTAGTTAAACATAGAATACAAGTGAGTAAACACCGAGTGAACAACAGTGAGTTGAACACCGTTGTAAATAATACAGTTATTGCTACGGATAAAGTATATAATTGCAATAACAATTAAACCCACAATATTTTTAAAACTAATAAATTAGTTAAATTAACTTGGTTCTTTCGTAAAGGTATTTTTATTGCACAATAAACTAATTTATTGAGTTAATACGGTATCAGTGAGCCAATGCGCCAACTACAGTTCCGGCAGAAACGTTCACTCATCACTTCATACGCTACTACAGGCTAAACTAAACTTCCAATAAAAAATGATAAATTACAAAAAAAATATTCATCTATTTTCACACAACTTTCTCGCTGACAAATTTTGTCTGACCAAAAAATAAAAAAATCCTCGCTTACTACTTTTTTCTTGTCATTGTAAACGCTATGTAAAATGTAAACAATAATCAAAATTATTTCGAAATTTTTTTAATATTTAAAAATGTAACCAATAGATTGCCAATATTAAGAGCTTTAATTTGACGCATCTTACAGAATTGTACGACATTGGCTTCACTTTTAAATCGCGAGAGGAAGCCGTAAAGGTCACTGATTTTCGCAGTCTGTTTTCATACTCCGCCGGGACAGTTTTACCACAGCGAGACTGACTTTTTCATGCAGGTTAGTATCATTAGCATGTCGGTGACGCGAACCGAGGATTTTACCCTCTACCAAAACGCTCAACGCGCCTAAAGAAGTTTTCACTTCAATAATTTTGTTTTTATACCCTAAAAATTTTGCTCCAGCACTTAGGCCACTTTGTGTATGGCTTGTCGAATTAGGTTAATGTGAAAATAATTTGTGATGATAATATTAAGGTGACACTTTTATCACGGTGTATGTGGAGTACATGTTCTGAAGTAGTAGGGCAGGATAAAACCCAGAGATGGATTTCTCAAAATGCTCATGAATTACTTCATAATTGCTGGATGAAATTTTCATGCTTCGTGGTTTTTGAAAGTAGTGCTCTTAGTTATTACATAACTTCTTGCAGAAAATTAATTTTTTACCCCAAAAATCAGGACATATTTTTCCAGTTTAAGACTGTTATCGCTGCGTCTTTTGACTTGTTTGAAAGAAAGAGTATTATTGTGAGTCTTCAAGAAAATACTTTTAATTTGATAAGCTAATTTAAGCACTTAAAAAAAGTTTATTTAGAAAATCTATTTCATCTTTTACGTAACCGAAAACATCTACTTTTCAAAATTAAATAGTAGTATATTTGAATTCAGGTAAAATAATTTAAGTTCAAATCATTCTTGTTCACATTTCAAAATATTATTTCTGGTCCCAGAAGTCTAACATGTTTTAACTATGAAAGTCAAACTAAGGTGTTTGGTATCTGCTAATAATTTATTATTTTTAATTTTTAAGTCAATTTCTGTGATGCATCTTTTGAAATATAGTTTTAAAAAGTACAATGAACATTGGTATTTTTACTTAGATTATTTTTTAATTTTGAAGAGTTTTTGAATTAGGCTCTAAACTTTGACTACTTACAGATTTGTCAGTATTTTGGAAAGAGCTATTGTTATAAAAAAATATTTAAACTGTCAGTTCTCTCAAGATAAGAATAAGTATTTTTGGGGAATGTTTCAATTTCTATCTGTAATATACTGTACATGTCTCTATATTTAATTACACCAAATTTATGTAATATCTACGTGTTATCAGTTTTAGCAATTTATAAATTTCCCAATTTATATTTATGAAAACAAATTTTGATTCCTTGACTGCTAAAAATTGTCCTAAACATTTAGGATTTTAGACTTTTATGCTGTTTGAGTTCCAAACTACTCCACTACACCGAATTTCAAGTTTGCAGCACATCTTAATCAGTACTCAGTTATTATTTTTAGGTAATCAGAGATTGACCATGTCTAGCTTTATTAAAGTAAAGTAAATAAAGATATGGTGATCATGTAAATTCCTCCTTCCTACAAAATCTTATTCTAAAATTTCCCTGTGCGATTCTAATGTATCAGTGATAAATTTTAGTACACCATACAATTGACACTCTAGTAACCTTTGTGGATGGAGTGGATTACGATCTGATTAACCCAAGGATAGCGAAATCATAAATCTAACTCAAAAACAAAACTCTCACTAAATGTTTTGTGTGTGATTGTACATAATGAAATACATTTCAGAACTGCTAGTACATATAATTAAAATTAATAATTTAATTCCTGTTAAACTGAACTCTCAATAGGAGTAAGCAGGCAATAAAAAATTTCTCTCTCACTTGTATCACTCAATTTGTCTCCCTAAGAATTTATTGCTCTGTATATCACTCAATTTCTTTCACCAGCAATTTTGATTTTTAGTTTTCTAAGTTGGGATGTGGAGATGCTTATTATCTTGAGAAGTTCATTTACCTCCCAAGGTCACGTGATATTTGTAAGAAGACGTTGGGTGGTGTTGAAAGCGATTGCAACACAGATTCAGCTGACAGAAGAAGTAAGCAGAGAACGAGCCAAGCTTTCGTCTGCCGAGAGCAAGGAGCAAAGTCAGCTGTACGTTTTCTGTGCCAAGTCATCGACCTCATATCCATTCATTCATACCTGTGTACTCGCACATCAGCATTATTCTTTTCCTATTCATGTGACACACTCATATGGTTTATTCTGAAGATCAAAATAAGACTTTTGTTATGTTGTAATTCTTAAAAACATTAGTTTGAAAAAGTTCACATTTTTAACCCTCTAACTTGACTGAAACCTGTCAGGTCTTTTACACGGCTTCTGGAGTGACAAGATATTCAAGATGGGTAAAAGTTAAGAATTTAGGCCATCTCTTTCTGATACAGCCATCATGAGGAGGAATAATATACATCGGCTTAGTCATGGCACTTTGGAAGAAGGGGAAGCTTTTTTTATTCCTGGCTCTATCAATCAAAACGGGCAAGGGAGGATTCTCCCTATGTTTAAGCTTCCAAAACTTTTTTTGTATGAGGGAAAGAGTCTAAGACGCTACACTTAGTGCTAAAAGGACATTTGCACCCCCTATTCTTATATTTATTCCCTAAATGTGAGGGTTCTACATAAACCAATCAAATTTGTGGACTTCTGTTATCAAGAGATAAGTTTCCTTTGGGCTTAATAGATAAGCTTCTAGGAATTTTATCCTAGTTTTACAAATATCAGGACAGCTCAGCCATATGTGCTCCTTTGATTCTTCTGCCTCCCCACAGAGTCTGTATTCTTTAGTTTAACGTAAACCCAACTTCATCAGATGTGTTCGAAGATGTCTTGTTAGCATCGCAAGTACTAATGTTATATCCTCTTGCTTACATCTAGGAGTCTAGACCCCCGTATGTGCTCAGCTGATTCTTCTGCCTCCCCACAGAGTCTGCATTCTTTAGTTCTGACGTAAACC
The DNA here is from genome assembly GCF_021130785.1 of Homalodisca vitripennis. Lineage (NCBI taxonomy): Eukaryota > Metazoa > Arthropoda > Insecta > Hemiptera > Cicadellidae > Homalodisca > Homalodisca vitripennis. The sequence continues at coordinate 139,183,354 of NC_060215.1, forward strand.
CAACTTCATCAGATGTGTTCGAAGATGTCTTGTTAGCATCGCAAGTACTAATGTTATATCCTCTTGCTTACATCTAAGAGTCTAGACCCCCATATGTGCTCAGCTGATTCTTCTGCCTCCCCACAGAGTCTGTATTCTTTAGTTTGACGTAAACCCACCTTCATCAGATGTGTTCGAAGATGTCTTGTTAGCATCGCAAGTACTAATGTTATATCCTCTTGCTTACATCTAGGAGTCTAGACCCCCATATGTGCTCAGCTGATTCTTCTGCCTCCCCACAGAGTCTGCATTCTTTAGTTTGACGTAAACCCACCTTCATCAGATGTGTTCGAAGATGTCTTGTTAGCATCGCAAGTACTAATGTTATATCCTCTTGCTTACATCTAGGAGTCTAGACCCCCATATGTGCTCAGCTGATTCTTCTGCCTCCCCACAGAGTCTGCATTCTTTAGTTTGATGTAAACCCAACTTCATCAGATGTGTTCGAAGATGTCTTGTTAGCATCGCAAGTACTAATGTTATATCCTCTTGCTTACATCTAGGAGTCTAGACCCCCATATGTGCTCAGCTGATTCTTCTGCCTCCCCACAGAGTCTGCATTCTTTAGTTTGACGTAAACCCACCTTCATCAGATGTGTTCGAAGATGTCTTGTTAGCATCGCAAGTACTAATGTTATATCCTCTTGCTTACATCTAGGAGTCTAGACCCCCATATGTGCTCAGCTGAATCTTCTGCCTCCCCACAGAGTCTGCATTCTTTAGTTTGACGTAAACCCACCTTCATCAGATGTGTTCGAAGATGTCTTGTTAGCATCGCAAGTACTAATGTTATATCCTCTTGCTTACATCTAGGGGTCTAGACCCCCGTATGTGCTCAGCTGATTCTTCTGCCTCCCCACAGAGTCTGCATTCTTCAGTCTAACGTAAACCCAGCTTCATCAGATGTTTTTGAAGATGTATTGTTAGTATCGCTAGTACTAATTTATTATATATCCCCTTGTTTACATCTAGTGGTCTAGACCTACCTTTAGGAAATGGAGAGATAAACATTTTTTATTCTCTGAGGCCTTTATCCAGTACTCTTACTCCGCAGTGAACTAGACCTATTAATCAAGTTTCCCTTTCCTCCTATTTCCTGACAATTACAATTAGTGATGTACTTCTCCTGAATATCCGTAAGGTTGTCCACGAGTAAGTGACAACACCGGATTTTGTTATACCAAATGGAAGTTCCACAGGGAGGTATAAACTACCTGAAATAAACCCTCCTTTTTTAAACCTTGGTTATTGTTTTTATCAGTTTAACCTTGGTCGACGCAACAAATTCAAAATGTGAAAAACAATAAAATTTAGCAGCTGTTTTGTTATATTTGGCACATTGACAATTTTCTCCTTGGATGACATTAATTTTGTCTGTCCCCACTGACCTGATGATATAGTGATATTTTTAATTGACCGCAACGTAGATTTTTGGAATCTCATCATACAGGCTTGTCACCAATGAATATACACAGCTAATCAAAAATATAAATATTATTTTCATTCAGTGTCAGTAACATTTGTTCTGGTTTGTTTGTGGGGAAGCAAAAGGATTATATTCTAATTTTAATTGTATTCTTGAATGGAGATTTTTATTAAGTTATACCAAAACTAAGATTCTTTAGTATTTTTTACATTAAAAATGTTTTTTTTTGCTATAAATATATTTATTAATAAAAATGTTAAAGGTTTTGAGAGAACACTTTGTATAATAAGCAATGTCCTGTATAACACTCTTGTTCTGCTTCCAACTGATGTTTGAAAGTTAACCTATATCACCAGGTCAAATATTAAAAGTAAGTAAAATTTATTAATAAACATTACTTGATCAGTATATGTACTATATCAAGAAAATAAATTTTAAAGATAGGAACTTCCTTACTGGTCCTGATTTACTAAATAGAAGAGTAGGTAGAGATTAGCATGGTTTTTGGTGCCACAGCATGCCTTAACCAATAAATAACTTTACCTATGAATGCCAATTTAGGTGCCAAATAAGAACACCTTTGTCATTAAAAAATCATTTATTCGATAAAATTTTAAGATCTCTATCTCCAACGACCAAAGTAACATGTTTATGGACAAATTTCAAATAACATTAATTTTATTTTGAATATGCCCTGGAAGTTTTTCAAAATATGTATATTTTCTGGCTCATCCTGAAAAATTCACTCATATTGACTTATTGCTCGTCATTAATTTTTATTAACTTTATGAAACTCATCTACTTCTTTCAAATGATCTTGTCTGAAAAATTCAATACATAATTGTTCCAAAAGTAACAGACCAGTTGAATATATTAAAAACATTTGAGGTGGAAATCCAAATTTCCGTAATATTTCAACAGCTGCAAAATTGGGACTTCCTTCGGTTTTAACTTTTGTTTTTTACTCAGTAAGTATTCAAAAAGCAACAGTCACTTGATAGGTGTTTATGATTAAAATCGAGGTTACAATTCTTAAATTTGCTTTTGAGGAAAGTTTAGAGTTTAGAATCATAAGCTAGAAACTATTTTTACAACTGAAAGTCGTGTTTAAAACAATTTTACTGCAACTTATTCTGTTTAGGACTAATATTTATCTTCTTGAAATAATTATCTTTGAGTGTAATTTTGTTTCATGAGCTGGCATTTTGGCAAGGGTGAGCTTTTTCAGGTTGGATTTGTGGCATACGTAATTCTTATAAATAAATGTCTGTACTCAGTCCAGTTTTTTCAGACAATTTGACCGGGGCCCGGGCCCTCAGGGGCCCTGGGCCAGTCCCCACCACATGTCTATTTGAAGGAACCGTATTGTCAGACGAGATAGCTCAATCTAATAATTGTAACACTATTACAAATCAAATTTGTAATATCGTTCATTACAATTTCGTAGAAATTGTGACTATTACTTTTAAAATCACTACAGTCACGCTCAAACCCTGTGCTGTGAATTTCTGTATTCAATTTTTTATTGCCCTACGTCCTGCATATCTGTGTGGTGGTGGGTGACTGGAGGGGTGGTGAAGTCGTGCGGGGGGGTTAAATGGTGTAACAGGGGCACAGTGGTGGGACATGGTGGGGTCCAGATGAATATTTTTCTAGGGCCCGCCAAAGCTGAATACGGCTCTGATTGATTAGCTATAATTTATAGTACAACTCGACATATGCTCTTATTTTCTACAGATTTTCTTTAGACTCCGGGCTGTCCTCCTGGAAAGGTAACAGAGCATTCATTTCATGTTAAAATAGTTGTTGATGTCTAGTTCAAAGTTGTGTACCTCTCCTTGTGATTATAAATAAGATTATAAACATCTCCAGGACTACAAATAGCACACTATTCTGTTCACTAATGGCTTACAGGCCTGTGTAATGAATCTTAGTGAACAGAATAAGGCATTAATTTGGTATTAAATACATAAATTGTATTTAATACAATACAACCTAATATATATATATATATATATATATATATATATATATATATATATATATATATATATATATATATATATACTGTATATAGGTTGGGTTGTACACAATCTCAAGGAAAGATATTACCCTAAGCTATTATTTCTTCACAAAGCTAGACTCTAAGTCCAAGTATCTTGTCTGTTTGTCAACTACCTAAACAAATATCTGGATATATTTTTATTTAGAATGTTTGTTTCGGAGTTATATGGTTGCAAATTTTTTTAACCTTCTTTGGTTGTTTTAATGCAATCTAACACCATTATGTGCATGTATAATATTTCATTTTCATATTCTTAAAAATTATATGGCACATGGTATGGGATCCAGTATAAAAGAATCCATTGACTCTCTTTCTGGTAACCATATAAATTCTTGCTAAAATTAAGATTTTTTATTTTACCACTTCTCTAATCAACTTGTTGCAATTCCAACTACCGTTTTTGAACATTTGTCTGTACCAGGTTGAATACTAAAAGTAATAAAACATTATTTATCAGCATTTCTTGGCCTCTATATACTTACCGGCTTCAAGAAATGTACTGGTTGTCTTGCTTTTAAAATTTGCTGAAACATTACATTTCTCTATTTTTAATACAGTGTCTCTTAAAAGCTAAAATTGTACATAATATAATTTTAAGAATAAATCTTTTCATTTTCCACAGAGTTTTTTACGTTTTGAGCAAGATTTTGTTATAAACCATTTTAAAATATTAGTGTCGATATCCATAATCCTGAGCACTTAAAGAGTTTTTATTGATTTCTTCTCATCATTTTATTTAAGAAATGATTCTAGAGAACCAAACAAATTATCATGTTTTCAGCAATAATCTAGACTTCTATCTGGAGACTTTTTAAAGAACCGTACTCAAATAATAATCCGAACGCGCAATCAGGTAAAATTGCCTCTATGGTTCATTTAGCAAGTAGTAGTCACTTTCTTGACTATTCAGCTATTCTATTGTCAATGGGTTCGTAGTCCGACTTAACACAGAGTGCAGACAGCAGCTGTGTTGGTGACCAGAGACGTACACAGTGAGGGCTCTAGGGGTGCAATACATATATCTCTTTTAAGGTTCTAAAAATCACTCATTTTAAATCAAATCAAAGCGTACTCAGATGCTCTTAGTCATACATTGTTGATAAAGAAAACATTCAAATTTAATACATTTAAGTAATTATAAATAATGTTGTATACGAATTTATGGATTCCCTGAATTAACTAAGGCGTCCCTTCAGCCTTTTTCATGAATTTGTCCCCTGTACGAAAGAAAGGTGTATCTGAACTCCCCTCCCCCCCTGAACACAAATAATGGTTCTGGCACTGAGACGACAGAGGTCAAAGTCTACTGTCCCTAAGACAGTTCTGCTGGTTCAGCAGGAGGTACTCAGCATGCCAGTCAGCCAGTCCAACCTCACACCTGCTACGACCATGGGCGTCCTCCTCTTAGCTGTCATCCTTACTTCCCACCTGGGGTTAACTCAAGGTAACTGTTTTTACTTTTTTCCTCCTTCTCAGTGTTGGAAGAAATATTGTGATGTTTAAAAAATCCAATTTTTTATAGTGGGTTTAAAAATAGGTTTATAAAGAATGTATGCTCTTAGGTGTTTATGTATGAATATCGCACACGACCAAATGAATGGTCCTATTTTATAAACTTTAGCTAATAAATTAATCTTTTTATATATATATATATATATATATTTCTTGTGTTCATGTGTATGTGACTGAACTCCTCCTAAACGACAGGACCGATTTTGACGAAATTTTGAGTTTGTGTTGAAGGGGATTCGAGAATGGTTCAGATTCACAATTTGGTCCAATTTAAATAGTTTATTTAATTAATTTTTTAATTATAAATTGTTGTTGATGTTGGAGTGTTTTATATTGGATCCAACAGACTGCACTACAACACATAATACAAAGGGAACTGATACTTAACAGCTGTTAATACTTTCAGCTGAAGTTCATCAAAGAGGCAGAAACATTTGTTTACATTTAAAATTTAGAAAATTGTTATTGTAAAGTGCTTGATCAGTAGTGTAATGCAGATTGCATAGAAGATGTTATACGTTAAAAGAATATTAAACGCTGTTATAAAAACCACCTCATTGTACAAAGCTGTGAATGTTTGCACATCAGGTAATGGAATTTGATTAGATCTAAGGTAAATAAAAAGAGCCGAAAGAAGACGCTTTATGATTGAAATTGGTTTTCGTTGATACATTTTCTTCATCAGAGTACAAGGCAAACTCCACAATAATACTGGAAATATCGTAGACAGAAAATTAATTTTAACAGACAGAATTTGATTCTTTATAGTCTAATCAGTTCATTGAGATTGATCCATATAAATTAATTGTACTGAATAACTTATCAACACCTAGCAAAAACCACGAAAGATAGAGGTAGGAAATATGATATACACCTTCATAATGCGCCCAAGAGGCTCACGAAGGAACGCCTATCAATTATCTCAGGAATGTTTAGAATGTGATAGAAAAAGAATTTGTGAATATAGTGTACTGTTTTTCAACAGGAAATTGTGTGCGAAGCTGCGGGCAACTGCTAGTACATTTTAAAATTTTGATAAAGACGATTGTTAATTATTTTTTAAATTTGCGTTAAAACTGCTTTTACAATTGTGATTAAGTCTGTTTTAAGTCCAGTTTAGATTATTTATATCATATTAAATGCTTAAAAAAATTGGACAAAGTGCTTTTCTCTAAAAAATCTTCAATTAAAAGATACAAAAGATTTAGTTTTCATTTGCAAATTACATTGAAACCATAAACATTTATGACTTTTATGAAATTTAACACACAATTCTAAATTTTTCTAGGGATACCTTTCATATTTTAATTTTCTCAATTAATGTTTAAGATTTTTAAAACCTAATAAATTGTGATTTGCACCTAAACATTATGTTAGAGTGTAAATTATAAAATATTATGTTTAGTATGATAAGGAAGGAGTTTTGTGCCATATTATAGCATTAAAATTATAGATTTACATCTCAGCTTATCATTTTTACTTTGTGAGAAAAGGTCTAAAGACGATAACTGGTAATTGCAGAAAGACTTACTCCTCAATATCATTGCTATACTATATTTAAGCAGTCACTGTTGTACATTATTAAACAATTACTATTTTACAAACAGCACATGATTTGTTAAATTATATTGAATTAAAATTACATAAATAGTATTGAGGAATAAACATATTCTTAAATTATCTTCAACTATCTGGATTTATAAATAGTACAATATTACTATTGTCTGTTTATATATCATCACAAAGTATAATGCCTTATCAATTAGGCATTTCCTTATCACTTTCTATAAATGGTCTGTCTTTTTCAGCTTGTTTATCAGCTTCATTATCAAGGCTGATATGTATAACTGATATCCATTTTACCTACTCATATAATTTTAAATCTATTGATTGGTACTGAAAAGTATTCTACTTTATTTGATAAACAGTAGTGCTTGATTTAAATTATGACTATTTGGTTCATAAAAAGAAATTGTTTCAATAATAAAAAGTAATAGCAGAATATTATAATTTTATTGTTTATAAAATGTTGTTTACATGATTGGTTTTAGTCTGAAAACTTGAGTTACAACTTGGATTATACATGTTATCACGTAGAAGTTTTCTAAATTTAAATTTGATTAAATAACAAATGTCCTAATGACTTCCAAATGATTAAAGTCAGTTTATATTAGATTCTTTTAGCTATTTACTCACAGTATGATGATGGTGAATGTATTCTTACAAGCAATTGTGACCAGCTGATTGATGTTCATCACATTGTTTACGTCTAGGGTGACCAAACGTCCCGGAAAACCGGGATTGTCCCGGTTTTTAATCATGTTATGCGATGTCCCGAAAAATGTTATCGGGACGCCCAAAAGTCCCGGAATAAATATTCTTTTCTGCAAGGCCGATCATTACCCTCCACATCAAGCTGTGTTGAGTAATGTATAATGTAATATTTAAACTTGTGAACTATACTATTTAGCTATTTTTACCATTACATACCTACCATGATATATATAGTCAATGTTATGTAATAATCATGATGTTGTCAATTATTGTAATATCTATTATATACTATCATTTGATAACAAGTTAAATTTTGAACACTGCTATATGAACATAGAGTCTTGGAAGTTCATGAAACATTGTTTTGTGTGAATCTAATTAATTAATTGTAATTAAAGACATAAACTATGAATCAAGTAGTTCTTATTAAGAATAATTCTTATCCAGGAAACAACTTACCAGTTGGCTAGTATGCGGCCTGGTGATGATGGGGAGGGAGGAAATGGTACATAATTCGAAGCCAAGGCCGTACCCGGGAGGGGTTCAGAAGGGTTAAAAGTCTTTCCCTACTTAAAATTAAAAGGTTATAGCTTTCAACGTTCAAATTCTTTGGTCAAGTGGTCAGATGTGATATGTTAATACAAAAACATTTAAATGACTTAAAAAAAACCTTTTACTTTTGTCAAAATTCTGGAGTCAACCCATAGTTTTTTGATGCTAAACTCCGGTTGATCAAGAGTTAAAAATCGGCCTAAAAAATGCGTCATTTTACACTTAAATTTTGAAAATTTTCCGGACTTGATGGGGGGTACTCCGTACCCCCCAGACCCCCTGGTGCTCAACCCCCCACTGGAGCTGTCCCGGTTTCTTCTGTGAATGATTTGGTCACCCTATTTACGTCTCTAGTTGCCACTATGTTTTGATTTTTGATTCACATTTAGTTCATTCCTTGTTTTCCTCACTAAGAATGTATAACGTTTCCTATATCTTATACATTTGTTCAAGCATTTAAATAAACTAATAATTTTTCAAACTATATAAAAACCAATAACGACAATACATTCTTTTTCATTGCAAGTTTATGGATGTAACGACGTATAGTAAGTTATATTGTAGTTGAATTTTCTGTGGAGTGTTACTGTTAAAGCTAAATCACGGCTAAAAATAATGTGCCAGCAAATTTTGTGCTAAAATTCTTAAAATGAACATTGAACTAAAACTATACGTATTACATACATACAGTTATATTGCAACTATATAAATAAATAAGTCACATATTATTTGAGTTTTCTTTTATCTCGAAAGTAGCTGTGTCAGTATTTGATTGAATAGCACCAGATCAGGATATTACAAAGTTATTACTGTCAGTCATATTATAAACTTAGCGAACTTACAAAGCTACATATTATACCTATGGTATTCCTTGCAACATTTTAAAAATTCAGTGGAAAGGTTAAGGTAAAACAGGTTGTAGACTTGAAACTTTTTATAGAAAATAAAACTAGCCCTATTCTATTAAAAACTAGAGTGATGTATATTGTGTAGGATGATGTATTTGTATGCAGACTGGGATGCTGTGAAACGAACAAGATGGATTTTCAATTACAATTTCGTCTTTATTGCCTGTTAGTTTTTTGTTGTTATTGGCTCATAATAGTAATTAGAATAATTAAATAAAAAAGATAGCCTAACACCTCTGTCATAAACCATTCAATACTGTCTGTTAGCTTCCCTTTAAAATTAAAAATATTAACATCTAGGTGTCTTGAAGTATGATGCCATGCTGAAGATATTTCTCTTCTTAAATGTAAACATAACTTGCATTCGGAAATATCTAACATTGTAGGTTTTGAGACTTATAATGTCAAAGTATTATTAAATATAATTGAAAAGTTATTTTTCAATTATAATTCTTAGGAGGGTTCACTTCCGGCTTACTGAACCTATACTGGATACAGAAAAACCGATGTGTTACTTAAATCAATAGATAACCAAGAGCGGCACATCACTAACTGCAAATGTTGAGTGAGATATTGGGGTATAAGGATAGATCGATAGGTGTAGTCTGCTGTGGGAGATGACTGTTGGAGTTGGTGGGGCTCCCTAAGTGTTAAGGGGGCAGTTGCAAGGCTAAATATAAGGGCCCTGCCCGCTTTGACTGGAGAGGCTGGTACAGAGCTGGTCTCCCCTTTTTCAAAGGTGACATGACTGAGATACAATGCCTGCTATTCTTCCTCATGTGTATTGACAAGAGGTGGCTCCTACCCCTCCTTACCGATCCTGAATATCCTGTCACTCTGGGAGTAAGCGAAAAGGTCCTTTTAGAATTAAGTGCAATGAGGGAATTTTCAGCTTCTTCTCCTAAGAGAAAAAAATGAATAGTTACAGAATTGATCAGGGTATAAAATTTGAGGTAATTGCTTTATGGATACAAATAAATTAAATTATTAAGAGTTAAATTATGGTTGCAGGCAAGGTAACTCTCCCTTTCTACATGTTCCTGCAACAGACCAAACCTTTCGAAGTGGAAATGAACAGGGAAGATGGAGCTGAGGGGAGTCTGCCCGCCATAGACTCTGTTCCACTGGTTATGAAGTTTCTATTCGAGGCAGCGGAGAGAGTCTCCAACCGTGAGGTCCTGCCGGAAGGCGGGGACTTCCAGTCCTTAGCGCGCTCCTTCAAACCCATCAACATCCAAGAGAGTAAGCCTTTTAGGAAATCTTTAAATAACTGTAGGCGTATATAAGTGCAGTAAAAGTTCCATGAAAGACTTTCATTCTTTTTTTATAACCACTGAGAATGTTCATCCAACAGAACCTGCTATTAAAAAAAAGTAAACGATTTTCTGTATCACCATTTTGTGAAGCCCTCTCTGACACTTAACCTGGGAACCAACTGCTTAAAGGTGACATCTGAACCACTACCACTGGTCGGGCAGGCAAGCTGCTTGCAAGGACAGGATCGCTCATTGGGCATCCATCCAAGCAGCAGCCACGCTCGACCTCTAAGCACGGTGGAGTAAACCAAGTTTTCTACACTAACGTAGCTATGGTGGGAAGGGTTGATGTGAATGTTCTGGAATCTGACTCATTAGGTACACAATTGAGTTTACACACAATGTTTTTGACACAATCTTTGCATCTCAGATTCCAGATGCTGCATTAAGAGGAAGGTTAACTGGAGCTAATTTAATATTCACATTGAATCAACCCTCCCCACCATAGCTATGTTATGTGTGACCGGAGTGTTGTTCACACACTTGGAGAGCATGAAAGGTGGTTGTTGTGTTTGTTGACACTCAGATTGCGTGTGTTTAATGTGATGCACACTGTGGAAGTGACCAGGTATTGAGATAACTCATCACTGAGGATGGCTCTGACATAAAGTACAATGTCAAGGTCATTACCAGTTTCTACTTGTAAGGCACAATGTGGAAAGTTGGTTATCTTGATTAGTAGGGGAATTAATACTAAGGTTATCTTAGGCAAGCTCATGAACTATAGTACAAGAGATAACATTACAAGGGCTTGAGGTGTTGCTAAGGGTCATATAGAGGTGGTTGAATGGGAAGGCAAATTATTTTTGTTCGGCATGGTTGACAATTTATGATTGTAATACCATTAGTTCCCTTTATACTAATAGTCCTTTTGCAATAATTATTAATTGCAAGCTAATACAAATACTAGTGATAAATGAGTGTGATTATACTGTAGAAACTTATCACTATTGTTGCAGCTGGCCTCCAGAGGGTGGAGTTGGAGTTCCCTCCGCTATCCAACGGAGAACTGATGCCAGGAAGTGAGGCCTGGCTCGTGTTCCAATCCCGACAATCTCACATACTTGGTTACAACTGCACCCAGGTGAATATTTCCTTTATTTCTTACTTAACCTCAGTTCTGTAGGTCACAAAGAAAAACTTTCTCAAGAAAAAACCTTTATTTTCCCAAAATATTAAATAATACTCACGAGCTTATAAAGTTGGTGTAGGTGCTTACAGTTATTAAGAACCCTTCATAAAACCATGTCATTGTTTGCCTGTATTGTTCTGCCATGTCCATTTGTATGATAACTCTTGATGGAAAGGTCCTTGAGACTTGAAACTTTGAACAGACAATAGACAAACTTCTTCTCTTTGAGAACAGTGATTGCGTCAACAGTTTTACATAAAACAAAAAGTTTGGTTAAAAATGTTCAATATAACTTGTCTTGATTAAAATGTATGTAAAGTTAAAACCAAGTGAGATTAGTCTGCTGTTCTTCCAGTTGATGAATTCTTCTAAGGTGTAGAAGGTGTACAACAGCAACCACTCCATGAGATGCTTGTTGAAGGTTTTGTCTTCACGGATTCTTTTTAACTGTTCAGGTAGGAGGTTTAACAGCTTGGTCCCTGCATAGCACGGTTTCTTCTCGGTGAATCGGCATGGCAAAGTTTGTGTTGTTCCTAGTGCTGTATTGGTGAGCATCTCCTAGTCTCTGGTGATTCCTGTCTGCACTTCAAGAATGTAAAGTGATGTGACAGTCAGTATTAAGTTCTTGGAACGCACTTCGACAAGAATCATTGGTTTAGGCCTATTCAAGTTCTCACTGCTTTCTTCTGCAATACCAAAACTCGGCTTACATTCCTGTCACAGGAGTTTCCCCACACTATAAGTCTATGTTGAATATGGGAGTCAAATAGCGAGTGGTATGCTACTTTTGCTGTTTGAAGATCACAGGAGTTTTTTTATTCTTTTGAGTGAATAGAGGCTGCTATTTAATTTTCCACAAAGATTGTCTACATGTGATGCCCAAGTGAGTTTGCTGTCAGTTATAACTCCAAGGTATTTTGCTTCACTTTCTAGTTCAGTATCTGGTAGCCCTGGCAAGCCAGTTGTTCAACTTCCGAAATTTACTTGTTGAGTTTTTCCTCATTAAGTATAGAAGTTCCTTTGGTCCAAGAAAGAACCCTATTGGTTTTCGGACCAAATTGTTAAATAGCAGTAAAGTTAAAAGTAACTTCCTAAACAAATCTGTGAATAAGTTGCACTCTGATGGGGCATATGATATTTTGTTGTATTGGTTTATTGTATGTTCCTATCTAAAAATTAAGAAATTCAATACTTTATATCTTTGGTTGGAATTGACTCTACATGTTCATACAAGGGATATCTGGACTTGCATAATCAAAAAAGACTGTATCAACAGTAGTCCTAAACTTACTCAGCTTCCCTGCTGGCTCTTGGTTAACCCGGGATTACTCGCGCCCGTAAAACTCCCGCGATCGCTCGCGCCGTTAGGGCGCTCCTAACATTTGACATTCTTCTACAAATTGATGTATATGTTGTATATACACATAGTATAGGAAATAAATAAATTGTTAACACATCCCAAATCACACATTAACATGTTTTATTTTAATTTTTAACTTATTTGTTTATAAAAAATGCATTTATGAACAAAATTTCCAAACTTTTACTTTTTCCAAATCACCTTATTTTAAACAATATAGAATATAACAATTTAGTATAATATAGAAATAATGTAGAATTAATAATTGTTAACACATCTCAAATCACACATTAACATGTTTTATTTTAATTTTTAACTTATTTGTTTATAAAAAATGCATTTATGAACAAAATTTCCAAACTTTTACTTTTTCCCAAATCACCTTATTTTAAACAATATAGAATATAACAATTTAGTATAATATAGAAATAATGTAGAATTAATAATTGTTAACACATCTCAAATCACACATTAACATGTTTTATTTTAATTTTTAACTTATTTGTTTATAAAAAAATGCATTTATGAACAAAAATTTCCAAACTTTTACTTTTTCCAAATCACCTTATTTTAAACAATATAGAATATAAAAATTGAACATATTGAGCCATATTGAACAAAACACATCCACGCGTCAGAAACACAATCACCACACGGACAGTTCCGCGATCACTCGCGCCGTTAGATCTGGGCTAACACTAGCGGAGCACGCTCCTTCCCCCCTCCACTGCTACCATCCCAACACACTAAAATTCCCCAACTACTGTGGTGGTTTGTTAGGCTACTAAACGAAACCATTATTCAACGCTCAGTCACATATATTCATAATTAAAAAAAATTTCTTCAGAGGAACTAAAAATGTTAGATTCAATCTAATAGCGCGAGTAATCCCGGGTTAATGCTTAAATAATTGTAAAAGTTCTTAATTTAGGATCCATTACAAGTTAATTGAACTGAACAGTTCTCACATCAAAACCGGACTGAATTCCTTAATTTTAATTAATAAGTAATTTTCCTCTTCACCTTGGAACTCAACCACTTATCCCTGGAACTTTACACTGGAACTCATCCCTCACAGTAAATTATATTTTATATTCTTTAAATCATTTGGCCAACCTGTATTCTAAACTAAGAATGTCCTGTAATTAACTATGGAAGTCTTGAAAATCGACTTGATCAGTTTTAGAATCATACTTTTTGTGCTCACTCATTTTTCGTGAAGTGCCTATCTTTCTTGGCCTGGGATTCTTGGCTATAGTGTTGTTCTCTTATCAATGATTAGATCAACTTTTATTGTATTGTCACCCACTGAAGGGGAATATATGGAAGTAGTGTAAACATTAATAAATCATTCAAAACAACTTTATTCATAAGGCAGACAATATGAACAGTATGGCATTATTTACTAAAATAGTATATCTAAAGCTAAAACAAGTTTTTCATGTTAATTAACAGACCTAAAATATAATTACCTTACTCTCCCAAAAACTCACCTTTATTGTATAACGGTTTATTACTTATAAATATCTCAATATCTTTCTTCAAAGCATTCATGTCAGGTATTTCTTTAATACTGTCAGGTAAGTGGTTGAAAAATTATATTCCTAAAAATGTCTATCATGCGCAAGATACCTTTTATAGTTGTCAATTGGTGATAAAAATTTAATTTTAATATTTTTTTCCAAACTTTGACTTAATATGTATGAGAAATTGGAATACAAATAAACTCTATACTGTTGAAATTACTGTCTCCTTAAAATGCTGCTTAACGGTTTTATTTTTATCCAATTTCAACATTATACACATTGTCTCCCATTGTAATATCAATATACTGTTCAAATTCTTTTTCGATGTGCACCCATAAAGGAATAATCCGAAAGTGATATGAGACTCAAGTAAAGCATAATATACTATGCTTTTGGTTTTTACACTTCTGAATTTAGGCATTTGTCTCAATGCAGGCATAAGTGAAGATATAATTTATTTTTTTACAAACAGAATTTGTGTGACAGTCCCAACTAAATTGAAAATCTTCATTAAAACCTAGAAATTTTACAAAACATTTTTTAAACATTATTTTTTAAACATAGTGGATAAAAACATCAGTATTTTCCTTAGATTTTTGTTTTGTCAAATTCAAATCAAGCGTACAGTATGTACTGCATGTATTGTCTGTATTGTATTATGTCTATAAAGAATAACGAATCATCCTTATTTTATAGACTGAAGAGATAATATAGTGTAATAATGAATAATTGCATGGGTTGGGATTTTAAAATTTATTAGATACATTATTTGAAAAATCTTTCTGCATTTCACTTACACTGTAATAAGCTTTTTCTATTAGGAGGTTTTTAATACTACTATTTTGAAAATTATTATTTTTAAGCTCTTTTAGGGATTAAGATAAACAATTATATAAGCGGATTCCCATATATAGTGGACTTTTTTCAAATAAGTTTTATGAAATGGAAAGGCCAGAAGATCTTAGTGTCTACTATTATGATTATATTGATTTTTGTATTGTTCAAAGGTGTTTGGATTTTTATAGACTAAGTTCAACAATTCAAAAATATATAAACCTGGTAGTGTGAGGATTTTAGATTTTTTAAATAGCGGTTGGCAGTTCTCTCTAAAGTTTGCTCCAGCCATTGCTCTCAGAACAGCTTTTCGGGCTGTCAATACTTTTTCAAAATCAGGAGATGAACCCCAGAGTACAATACCATATTTTGATTGTACGTAGGCATAGTATACAATTTTACAAGTAGAAATATATACTAAATCTACTAATATTTTCATTGAAAAGCAAAAAGAGCTTAGTTTGTTTACTAGATAATTAACATGAAATTTCCAGTTTAAATTTTTATCAATTTTCAGTCCTAAAAATGTATGTGAATCAACTAGGTTTAATCTGTTACATTTCAAGACACTGTTATGGTTTTAAAATGCATTAAATTTGTTTTAGTTTTGTAAATGAGAACTTACCATAATTGGTTTTGTCACCAGGAATTGTCAGTGTACGAGAGCGATAAGACAGGGTCCCAGCCTGTGGTGACTGTACCCCTCAACTACCAGACCTCTGACCCTCTCCTGGTGGTCAACATCACAGAGTCCATCCGCCAGAGGCCCCAGTCACCCACTTACTCTGTGCTGATCACGGACAGCACCTCGTACAACCATGACCAGGACCCTAAATTACTCAGCTTCACAAATTACATTGACTGCAGTCTCACGAGGGTCTGTGAAGTGCTGGAGCTGCACGACCCTCAGGCCACCCCTGTCCTGCTTCTCCTCTCTCCGGAATTTGCCAGTAAGCAGCTAAACTCGGGCATTAAACAATTAACTTTAAAATCTGCCTTCTACATAAAATATTTATATATTCCCTTTTTTTATCCTACACGTACGATACATATTGAGAAGAAGTATTATGATGGTCTAAAGAACCAATTTTGATTTTTCAGTACAATTTTTTCTAATAACTCAGATTTCAAAAAGTCATTTTTACAAAAATGTCCAAGTGAAACAGATTTCTTTGCAACAAACAAATAGATAAATTTCTACAAAATTTGCCTAAATCATAGCTGACCAAATATTTTTTTTAATTTTAGAGCCGGTTCAATGTGAATATTCAGTTAAGCTCCACTTCACCTTCCGTATAGTGCAGCGTCAAAAACCTAACGCTAGTACAGAGTGACTCCTGGAATCTGGAGTCCACGTCTTCGTTCTCAACTTTCATGGCAATTTATTTATCTCTTCACAGAGGACTCCAGATTCCAGGAGTCAAGTCTGTGAAGCATCAAATTTCAGACGCTGCAAATGGAAAATGAAATGGACCTCAACTCAATATTCAAAATTGAATGTTTTTGGTCAGAGCAAGCAGTTTTTAAAAAAATAATTTTTTATTTTTATGTAATTTCGCTAATGTAAGTTACGCTTCTGACATGCTTAACTAAATTTTGATAGAAACCAGACAGATGTGTTATAACATTCAATATAAGTTATGAACCTCTCAAGAGAATCTCTTTATAATTACCTTAGACAATTTTTACCTCTAATTTTAATTTGGCAAGCTGATGAAAGGTCTGTTTCTTTTTAATGTATGAACATATCAAAGGAGTATACTCGTATATGGTATAAACCCCTCTTCTAAAATTTAGAAATGTATGTATATTTATTAACCATGAGTTTTTTCCTACAGTATATTTTTTATGTTGAACAACATTCTTAGAGTGTAGTCTTTGGTAATTGTAAAAAGTAGTAATAATTATTATTTACAATAATTGTTACACAAGTATTTACTGATGTCCTCCTTCAACCAACTGTCACTAAGAGATTCTGAATTCAACAACAGTTTTATCATCAGTATAATATAATATTTTAGAAGTAATACTAAATTTGTTATCATGATTTTAGTACATGAAGTGTATATACTTCAGTGTAGTTTTAACTGTGAGAATATGTATATCTTTAGTATATCTCTACCTTTATAGGTTTGAGAGTTGAAATAAAATAAGACAAGTAATTAAAAAAGAAATGGTTTTATTTTGTTTGTTTTATCTTTGACTTTATATAAGCATGTGATTAAAAATGCAAGTTACTTACAATGATAACGTAAACTTTTTGTCTTAATTTACATTTTATTTCGTAATTATTTTACACAATATTTTCAATATTCGAGTGGGATCGCTACCCAAGTGTACTAGAAAAGTGTATCAAGATAAAAATTAAATGAAATGAAAAACATCTTTAATAAAGATGTGTGATTACGGATATCAAGCCCTCTCTACCACTCGACCTCGAAAAATTAATTTATAGATTATGAAGAATTACCCATCATGAGTAAACAACTATGGCCATGAAAATTTACACATTATTGCTATAACTTCACAAAAAATAGGTATTTAATATTAAATGATAACAATTTCCCAGAAAACTACTAGAAAACTGTACGTTTATTCCTTCACATAGGTCTAAAACCAAATCAGCTACTAAGTTAAACTTTCCCATTCTGTGTTGCAGCCAACAACCTACTGGAGTCTGCCGGTGGGAGCAGGAATGGGAATAGGATCCGCCGCAATGCAGACGAGAGAGAGAAGAGAAAGCCGGAGCAAAGCCTCAGAGATGAAAAAAACAGTTGCCAACTGATGAGGTGGGAGGTGAATGTGGAGCAGCTCGGCTGGGATTGGCTCATCTATCCAGAGCGTATCCCTCTCAACTTGTGTGTGGGCAAGTGCCCTATCCTGCTGGATAGAGTCTACAATGCCACCAGTCATGCCGTAGCCAGAGGGCTCTACAGGTACTCCTGTCGTTTTAGTTCACATCTAGTTTCAGCACAACACAGCAATCTGAGTAATAGTGCTTGTAGAAGTCAAGCTGACTAATCTGTGTTTTAGATTATCAATACACAGTATAAATCAAAGTCGCTTTTTGCGTTGGTCTGTTTGTGCATTGATATTTTCTAAACTACTCACACGGATTGTTATACGGTTTTAACTGTCACCTTCGTTAGAACAAGCGTAGGTTTCTTGGTATAATACATCAATATTTTAATCATACAAAGTAAAGAAAAGTTTGCATAATGCAAAAATTGGTATTTTTGAGAATTTGGTAAAATAATTATAATATTTACGGAATGTAATTTAAAACAGCTGTTGGTACTTTTCGTTCCAAAGAGGCAGAAACATTTATTGACATTTAAATTTTGGAATATATTAAATATACAATGCTTTATCATTTGTGTAATGCATATTGCAAAGGCAATCCCACCCACTCCAACAGCCATCTTTGGCAGTAATCTATACCTATGAACCAGTCCTTTTTAGCCCTTATTATCTCGACATTTGTGGTTACTTCTGGGCACCCATTGGGTTGCCAGCGACACTGCTGTACCAAGTATAGGGTCTACTGCCAGGTATAAACCAACTAGAAGTGAACCCTCCTAGGGCCAAATTACCCTTCCTATCAAATAGTAATAACAAAATTTTAATATAGAGATAACAGCACATGTGGATACAAAGATGAACTTCAAAAAATTGGCCATTTAGAAATCATATGAGTTGCAAAGAGATTAACTAATATTTCGTTCACCAAAATGTATCAGATGGAAATACCTTTCATATTAAGCCAGTGTTTAAACTAGGGCTTGGTTTTGAGGGAGATGGATCTGATTAAAGAACACATAAAAATGGGGGTTTTATGGAATAAATCTGAGTAAATATACATTTGAATAGGCCTGATTCTAAGTAGAACATTTAAATGCTGTGTTCAATAGTTGGATTCCTGTTATACAAATAGTTTTAGGACTCTTGATTGGGTTCTATATCTTCATCCCCTCGTCATAGTTAAGTCACTGCATTAATCACAAAACAATCTAGCTTTGTTTACATCTAAACAAATCAGAAGCAATCATAACTAGACATTTTCAAATGATAATTCAATAGACCTGTCACATAGTCAGATAAGTAGAGGTCATTCCTTGTAGTGGAAACACAATTATTCAATTCTCAGAGTGATTCAGTATTCTCAGGTAACTTAAACTACTATTCACTTAATAGTAACTTAAACTACTGAAAATAGTGCTGATGAGTTGTCCTGTGTGCAATAGGCTAGTGCTGGGGCAAGAGTCCAAACCAGAGAACCAACCACCCTGCTGCGTGCCTGTCAAGTACCGTCGGTTTTCCATGCTCATCGAGAAGTTACCAGGAATCATCTCCTTGGAAACCAGTTCTGACCTCTCTGCCATCCAATGTGGCTGCCGATGAACTTATTATCTGGCTGGCTCCGGTCTCTGTCCTACCGTTATACCAAGTATAATTTTTGAAAAACATTTACTGTAAAAACCATCTTTTACAGTTATCATCGCTCGTGTTTATTTCAGAATTTTGCAATCCAGTCCGTCCCACTAGTTGTGCTGTAGAGAGATGAATGTACATAGTTACTGTACCTCAGGAATAAGTTATTTCAACACTTTTATTTTTTAAATGCTTGAAATCTTTGTAACTAGTTATATTTTGTTCCGATGATGATAGTAACATGTAACAAGGACTAATTGCAAGGAAAACTATGAATGATTACTTTCAACTTTACAATGTTTTTGCAACTGGAATGAAAATAGTTTTGTATTCAAGGAATAAATATTATCCTGAGTTAATAATTTGAATTAACTTATCAGTTGATTTACCTTGTATATAATTAAACCTGTAATAAAAAAAGGTTAAACTAAATACTTTGTGAAGCTATTATACCACACCTTAATCTATCCCCATGCTTGTATGTCGTTCTTTAAACAATTTAGATATGTTTATTCGACAGTCATTGTACGCTGTTGCCATATGCAATATAATAATAAAAGAAAACTGAGAGAACCAGACATTGAATTAGTTTTGTAGTTTGGGGTAAAATTAGTGAAAATCTATATAAGCTCATAAGCTTTCTCAGAGTCTTTTCATTTAATACAGAGATGGAAACAACTGACAAAAAAATTGATCAAACTGATTGTTGAAAAAACCTATTCAGTTGGCTGGAGTTTTTCGTTTCAATTGAGTAAACTCTGACAGTGATAAAAAATACTAAATTTTACAAATTTAATCTAGAATAATGAGGTCATTAGATTAAAAGATTAGAAGATTAAAAAGTTTACAACCCTAAACAAAAGATTTAGTGTGGTAACACTATCCTCACCGAACTAGGAAGTATATTTAGTGTAGAACTAGGTTTACCGAACCAAATTTCTGCCACACAAATCTCATATGAATGCGAGGGTTTTCTTCTTAAAGTCGTTATCATAATGATAAGTAAAACTGGAAGCTGAATTACATTTCCCATCGATTGTTTCATTCAATTGGAAAACCAATTGAATATAAAATTAACCAATTGAAAATACGGTTGTATAATTTAGTTGGTTGTTCTATCTCTAGAAGATTTGTGATCAATCAGGGAAAGAAATTCAGGAATGTCCACATAGACCATGCAAGTTTCTAGAATATCGGTGCGCCGAGTTCACAAGCGGTAATTTTCGTCTTGCTGTTTGTCCATGAGCACTACAGTAAGTTAGCGCTGCTGTGGATCGCAAGTGAACCGGCCTGTCACCGCAGTGATGGGTATCACACCACTCTCAACACAGTGAATGCTCTATAGTCTATATATGTTAAAAAATGACTGATCACAGTCAAATATGATACCAAGAGACAACAGTGTCACATGCGTTCAAACATTCTATCCCAAACATTACCTTTATATTTACAAATTGTTTTGCCTTTACCTTAGGTGATGTATAGATGATAGCACACTTGTCAATGCTGAGCTTGAGACCTTTTGATGGGCCATGTACTTATATCTAAAGATCGTCATTTATTCATCCAATAGCCTTCATCTCATATCTCTGAATGCAGTTGACAGTCACCAGCATAACCATGGTTGCTGCAATACTGCAGACAATCAGGTACAACTGTAGTATTCATAGTATATAGAAGTGGACAGAAGAAAGTCCTTTGAGGATCATCCCTTGCCAGAGGGAGACAAGATATCTGTAACCACATTTATCCTTGCAACCGCTCGTTAAATAAAGAAAGAACATATAATAGTATCATCCAAGAACCCAATAAAACTTAGTACCGTAAGTAGCAAGCTGTGGTTAATAGAGTAAAAGACCTGAAAAAATTAGGCATGACTAATAAGCTACATTCTTCTCTGTTCCTAGCCTCAAACATACCTCCAAACATATTTGTCAGAGCCATACATGTACAGTAATGTGGTTTGTTCGAAGCAAGACTGCGAATGACACAGCAATTTCTAATTTTCAATATACATCATGAATTGACAAATTACTGTCTTCTCTAATAATTTTCACATAGCTAGTAATAAGGTTATAGGTATAAGGTGAGTTGAAGAAGTCTTAATTTTTAATAAGGGGTGGACCCAAGCCCAAGGACAAAGCCAGCGAGGGGAGTCAAAGGGGTCTGGACCCCCCAAACATTCAATTTTTTCAATAAATTTTTAGTAAACGATTATTATTATTTAAATAATTCAGTATTACTGACATGTACTGGTGAAAGATCGTTCTCAACAAAGGTACACAGGTCAAGAATTCTTTAAGGAACAAAATGGGGCCTTACTCTCTGTCCACTACAAGAAAATACAGTTGTCTGGACCCCTAACAATGTTTTCTTGGCTAAGTTCTTGGGTGGACCATGCTCATCTTCCAGAAATTTTAGGAACTATCTCTTCTTCAAGGATACATTAGCAAGGTGAGTAATTTTGCTCTCATGTGGTGCAGACAAAAATATAGTTTTTAGACCTCCATACTACACAGTTCAAATTGTTCCTAATTTCCTTTTATCTTAACCAATAATTTACAATTCTGGTCTTTATTTCACAATTTGTTTTTTATCTTAGACAACCTATCTCCTCATTTGCTTTGTAATCCTCTTAGCAAATACTTAGACATATGTATCATTGTTATTTGTAATGTGTAGTTACGATTATTATCTCCTCTAACCCCAAGAATAACAGAGATTTCCTCATTATCAAGATTTATGTCTGAAAGCTCATATATGAAGCACAATGTGTTCTTTAATATACACTGCAACTCTTTTTCTATGATATGGTAACAGTGATGAGTCTGAGGATTGTGGTATCGTATCCCAGTGTCTGAAATCATTCAGAAGCATCCGGATGAAACCATACCACAGGCACCCCAAGAACATCAAAATCAAAGGAGGAATTGCAGCTCATCAAAACTTATACTTAAACAATGGATATTCAAATGTTCTACTTTGATGTTTCTATCCTCACCAGTATATATCTATGTTTTTCTCAGGAGCAGAAGAGCGCTTTGAGACAAACAATCCCTCAGGTCATGGTCAACTTAGGAAGAGCTAACGTTGTTGTTAGGATGAATACAAAAAGACTGACACAGGGCAAGAATAGTTGACAGTCCTTAGACTCCATGTCCAGTATTTTTTTCTCTCAAACAGCCCATTGTCAAACAGTCCAGCCTCTATCGCCTTCACTGTGGTCAATAAACTTGTTTGCTACTCAAATATATATTCTAGCTTGTGTTTATAATAGTTTCGTGTGTGGGGATAGTGTAAAGACACAAAGACACTTCCAGAATACATCCCCATGTTGGAGTAAGAGTAGGCTTGGTGTAGGAGCACAAGCTCTTCTCTTCTCTGCACTTTTATCTGTCACCAGATGTATTTATTCTATGCTCTGATTTCTCTTCAAAACTCTTCTCTCCCTTAACATATCTGTCTTTCATTTAATAAAGACAAAACCTCAAAATGAAAAAAAGGTAAAGCAGCACAAAAAGACAAAAACCTCTACAATTTCACTGGTGAGAAGCTAACATCTGGGAGAATGTCCTCCCACACTTGCATGGTTGGGTCTTGGCAATGCAAAGAGCCCGGTCTTCGTTCGCAGAATGTGCCTGCCCCTGTCAACGAAGATTGAGCCACAGGGTAGCCAAGTGTTGGTCCATTAATATGAGGTAATCAGGTGGGCCATCCTTTAAAACACGGTGGTGGATTGTGAATCTGGATTCCCTGTAGCTCGTCTATGAAAACGCTGTACTACACTGACAGCAGTGAGTCAAAATTGTTGGGATCTAGCTGAAGAACCATAGGCATATTCTCATTCCCATGACTGTATAAGGTTGGTCTAGGGATGTCCGAGGAGGTTCAACCTCAGGCTAGACCAGGTAAGGCAGAACAATTGACTAAAAGCTCCTTTGACATTTAAAAAGCTCTCATGAAATAAGTTATTTAGTGTTCAGTCATAAAGGAAGGTAAATTGTCATTTGTGTACTTAACACTTGACAGTTCATTGTTCCTAAATGGAAATCAGTGAAAATTCAAGAAAAGGCAATGACACAAGATGGAAAAAATTAGGAGAATTGTGGATGGTAAAGAAGAGGAGGAGAGTATTACTACCTGAGAGAAAGGAGGTGAAGAAAAAGTTATAACTAGTCTTAATCAGGAAGACATCTCTCTACCTCTTTAAGCAGCCTTGGAGAGTGTAATATGAAGTGGAAAGGAGAAAGAAGACAAGATCTGAGAAGGAAAGCCAGCTGGCAGAAAGGGCAATGGCAGAGAAGACAGAGAAGATGTTAAAGGAAAGTTTCCTGAAAAATACAGAAATAGTACTGTCTTCTGTTTTGAAATGAACCAAACAGCCAACTATTGAGAAAATGTCTTTAAAGCTACTATAAAGGCATATATGAGGTACAAGATAAGGGTAAGTGTAGTATTTTTGCGATACTTGATTACTCCCAAACAGTGGCGTAGCTACCTTGGGTGGCACCCGGTGCGGAAGTTGGTGGTGTCACCCCATCGAAAGTAAAAAGCAATAAATTTTATATGATAAAGGTCAAGGTCATATAATATTTTTTTCTTTTTATTATCTATCACTATAGAATAATACACGTTTAACAATTCACACCAACCAAACACAACCGACAACACACTTCACGGAACAAATGAGAAATGTTGCAACTGAAAGGTCAAAGATCGCGAGTATGGGAAGGGGAATCCCTCACGACAGCGTCAGGCTCTTTTTGCGGGAATCCCCGAATTATAGTCTACATAGAGCTGAGCTAGTGCTAGTGAAGGAATCCCCAAAAAAGAAGTTTTTGTGCTAGCGATTTGTTTATTTTTTTTTGTACATTGTTCTTAAAGTTGAGAGAACGGGTGGGTGTCACCCCAAAAAAGGTGACACCCGGTGTGGCCTGCCCCCGCCACCCCCCCCTTTGCTACGCTACTGCTCCCAAGCATTCAATGTGGTCAATACTCATTATATACTGCTATCAAAAATGAAGTATTATAGTTTTGGCAAGGAGGCAGTAATGTGGGTCAAATCATTTCTAAGTGATAGAATAAAGGTCACTAACCTTGTCAAGGAGACTCTCCAGCCATTCCTTAAACTACGCAGTGGTCCTCAAAGTAGTTATCTTGACCCAATCTTATTAAACTTATACACAGCTGATTTTCCAAGCTGTGAGCGAAGATGTGCTGCAGTTTTATGTGAGAACTTTAAACATAAACTGATTATATATCCTCACAAAAAATGGCATCCCTTAAGAATAATTTGATTTATAAATAGTCTTTTTTATTGTAATAATAATTTTGTTTATCTTAAAGGTTGTTTTGATTTTATCTACATTTATTCATTTGTAATGTTCTGTAAAACACAGTTAATTTGAAATCAATTAAAAATTTAAATACACAAGCTAAATAAAGGCATTTTTATTCATAAGGTGGCAGTTTACTTTTACTTAAATTGTTTTAAATGCAATTCTTTCATTAAAGTATTTCAAGTAAAGACCCTAACAGATTTTCTTTTTTTTTTTCAGGAAAAAAATGTTGACATCCTGTTATACTTGGCAAACATCAACGAATAAGTAATTTTGTTTTCAAAAAAAATTATCTTCATCATTAAACTCAAATTTTGAACCATATGTTTGTATTTATAATGTTATTTAGGTTACACCTGATGTAACAAGCGTAACAAAACATATTTCATATATTACATATATCTAAAAAAAATGCTAGCAAACTTAAAGTTTTACTTATAACTTATAAAGTCACATTTTATTCCTATTTTTTATTAAGTTTTATATTGAACTAAGTTTTGTTATATTTTAGATTTTATTGTAGCTACATCATTCAAGAGATGATGAAATTATAAATACAATTTGTATAAAATAATTGTTCTACAATAAAAACAAAATATGGTATTGTATTTTAAATAAAATTCCACTTTCCTTTCAATCTAGTCTGCCTGATAATTTGCACTGCTTAACTACTGCTAACAAAATTGTAGGGCTGACACAATCTTCTCATATAGTAATTATAAAACATTACTGCAATTGTCAGTAATTGTTCACAATTACTCATAATAAACATGCTGATAATAATAAAAATTATATTCCTAAAGTGCTGATAGACTACACTTGGAACCTTGACTAAAAATCTAACATGTGTTTCTTTAAAGGAATTCAGTAAGTGTCTTGCTATGCAATTAATAGGAATAATACATTTTTTTGTCTTGGTACAAATTACACTACATCAGTTGTTGAAATAAAACAGTCACAAGTACGTTGATAAAACCAAAGATGAAGAAAAGTAATAAAACTAGTATTTATTGATAGTTTTAAACATATGGAATGCTACTATCCGTTAGGCAGTTGCTGTAGCTGTGTGCTAATAAAAAAGTTATAAAAAATAGAAAATCTGACATGCCAATAATAATAATATTAATTTATTGCCGTAAAACTAGCACTACTTTAAAATGTTAATAAGTTAACCAAAGCAAATACTAATTGCATCGTCTCAATATCAGTTCCTTCACTTTCTCAGTGAGCTGCGCCAAGAAACTATTACCTCTCACCAATTAGAAGATACTGGTATATCCTCCGCCATTTCTCCTATCTCACCAGAGACTCTGGCGGAGAGGACGATCTGCACTTTCCTGGCCATTGCCTTAACATGTAAGTAAGTAGGCAGGAGATTCAGAAAGCAGCCCAACACTGCACTTGGTCAGCTAGAGCTCCCATAATGCACTAGTCTTCTTTCCATTTCCTAGATTCAGTCATGGACTGTCACACCCACGCAACATGGCAGGTCTGTCTATAGTAATACAAACCCAGTGTAGCAGCGTAGTTCTTGACTTCTAGCTCTTCCTCACCGATTGGATGCATGCCATGAAAGACTTCTTATTTTGATCAACAGCCTCATTAAGATGTTATCCTCCATGACAATTTTGCTCTAGAATGACAAAAGGTACTTCACCTCTGTCAATGTTAAGAGCAATCCTCCAGTTCGTCCAGATCTTTAAAAGAAGCAATACATTAAATAAATAAAAAATCAATTAAAACCAATCAATTAACTAATTAAAAAGAATTACAACAAAGATAAAAGAATTTACTAAGACCAAAAATAATTGTTTAATTCATGATTAATCCCAAAAAAACTTCATAAACACTTCATAAAATGGGTGTTCCAAAAGGAAAAAGCCAATTTGTCTTTTAAAAATACCAAATGGCAGTGATCTTAATCTATTTGGCAGTGCATTCCATAATTTTGGTCCAAGAGATAATGTTGCTAATGAATTGTTTGGAATATTGTTTGGAAGTCATTTTTTTGGTTACAATATTGTTTGCCCCCCTTGTGTTATATTGGTGGATTTTTTGATATGTTAAATTGTTTGACGTAGCCATATAAAGCAACAGTTTATACACAACTAAACAAGGGACTGTCATAATATTAAGTTCTTGAAATTTTTGTTTATATGAATCCTTATAGCCAATACCAGAAATACAAAGTACTGCTTTTTTTGTATTAATAAAATTTTATTAATGTTCTTTTTAAATGTCTCCATATTTCCATATTTATACCATAAACCAATTTAGAGTAAAAAAAGCATAATATACCATTTAAGAGCTTTTTCATTGCAGAATTCAGGCAGTTTTCTAATCATAAATATTGATTTAGATAATTATAAACAAAGAGTAGTTGTATGGTCATTCCAATTTAAACTTTTGTTGATAATCAATCCGAGAAATTTTGTAGAATCATACATTGGTATTACTAAATTGACAACTGATATTTTAATTTCAAAGGAAGATTTTTTATTTGAACTAAAATTTACAGCTGTTGATTTATTTGCCTTTACTGTTAAAAATTTTCATTAAAGTATTGCACTATATTATTAATTTGTATATTTGCTATGATTTCTAAATCCTCCAAAGTTTTGTGTTTATATAGTATAGATGTGTCATCTGCATATAAAATTGTCTGGTTAGGATTACTTACATTTCCAATGTCATTAATATATATTATAAATAGCAATCCAATTTCTCCCAACTTCGTATTTTGTGTAAGGGGTTCAGTAACCCTGTACGAAGGGTTGAATTAAAGACCATCCCTTTTACTGTACATTGTTAGTCCACTTGGATCACTAACTAGATAATCAATGTACTATCTGATTAAATACTCTGCTTTTATTCAAATCTATTAATGTTATGAGTATCCTTACCTAGATCCTTGTGAGATCATCCACCTGTCATCATAATTTCATCCTGAAAGGTGGCTACAACTGTCTGATTTTGAGGAGTTCTTCAATTTAGCTCCATGGTTAGCTCATTTAGCTTATGGACTTTTGCAGCACTGATAGATTACTAGAGTTTACAATTGTCCTGGAAGCAAAAACAATTTGAATTGCATAAGAGCATAACCCAGTTGAGGAAATCTATGGAGGATTTTCCCTTAAGAAATTAATTTTTAGTTGCGCTATATATTATTTGTTTGGAGGTTGGGGTCAAAATAAGAGGATAGCGAACCATTGAGAACACCAAACGATACATTTTATCACAGGTCTTTTTTGGCATGACACACTTAAAAACCATCCATCAGAAATGTAAACAACAGTTGTATCAGCATCAGCAAAATGATAAAGAGAATGGAAATTAACTCAGTCACCATTTTCTAAGCTAGAAATGAACTGGAAAACATTTATCATTTTGTATCTTTAACTCCTTCACTAACCTCGATGCTTTTCTACCACCACCAAAACTAAATTACTGACCTAGATTTCTTTTTTAGAGAAAACGATTTTATTGATTTCATGAAAAACAATGCAAATTAACTGTTGTCTGCTGGACTGTAAGGCGCTTTGTGTATTAAAGAAGATGCCTGAAGCAACCTTTCTATTACCTATGGCCTTTTCAACCTTGCTAACCAACTGATGTAATAATGCAGATTCAAGGAATCTCCATGAAGCGTAGGCATACTGATTTTTATGCAGATGTGACTACAGTTAGGTACATTCCAGTTGGTGCCTTAAGATTTCCTCTTCAAAGTTTTCAGATTAATGATAAATAAGGAGATTAGATAGAACAACTATAGCTTTTCCTCTGTACTTTTGAAAGTATGAAAAATACATAATATTTGTTATTTCGGTGTAAAAAGGGAAAAATTGCTTCCAAAACTCATAATTGGGAGTGCCGATGGCCGAGTGGTCTAAGACGTTGGACTTTGGGTCTGAGTTAGAGATTGTGCAGGTTCAAATCCTGTCTGTGACCGTTGCACTTTTTATCAGTACCTTCGACCTTGTACTGTATCGACTCTCCCCCTTGTTCTGTTTGATAAGATCCTGGCACAGGCCAGTGGCCCATGAGGACGGGCAGAATAGGGCTTTAAAAGGGGATCGGCCTCTCCTTCAAAAAAAAAAAAGAAAAATGGCATTACTCTATAGAGCATGTTATATTTGTTGTTGCCAAAGAAGTTAAACCAAACTATGAAGAATTTTGATGGTCTCATAAATTGCAAGCTGATCTCCGAAAAAATTAAACAGCATTGTTTCGAAAGTAGGATTAGGATCTTTTATGGGCTTCTCCAGATTTTTCATCTATAAAGGTATGATGCTTTTCAAATCCATCATCCGAAGCCATCTTGAGAATGCCTTCTTTAGTTTACTCAGATGTAGCAACTGAGGCTGTAAAGACAAATTGATCTAATGGGTGATCAGGGTGTTTCTTGAGCTGGTAGGAGTTTGAAATTCCTATTCTTTCATCCATTTGTACTTTGACAGACTAGTTACTTTTCCATTGTGTTTTGCATTGTGACAGTCTAGCAAAAGAAAAGTAGGTCTAACAGTTTCTAAATACACCTTTTTTTTGTAAGAGATCCATTTATTTGTTCTTACTTCGGGGTATGTGATCCAGCAATTATATATATATATCACAATGTACTGTCGTTACAAACATATCTTTAATAATTTAGTTCAACAACTTTGGAAAGCTTTTACAGAAGCTAATTGACATTGAGTTATAGCTGTTGCCTAATTAGCTTGTTTTTAGAAAGGAATAATTTTTTTTCAAGTGCTGCTCTTGAGCCTGTAATCAAAATCTGCGTGTTTCATGTGTTTTTTAAAGTTACTTTTGAGTTCTATTGTTGGGAGGATTGTGATGTGTAGGAGTGACTAGTCTTAGTAAATATTTTGAGTCTTAAAATATCTTACCTCTGTAAAACATGAACTCTTTACAAAGTTATTCTCTCTAGATGTACTCTCAGCTTAAAGCTAATTTTTTTGGGGTTTTTTTTAGGAGGTTCGTGATCAACACTTTGCAGCCAAGTCTCACCTTTAGATTTCCTCCACCAGCCAAATTCTTTGCTGCAAGATCTATGTTGCTGGAGTATTAAGCACAGTATGGAACATTCTATTTAAACTTTAAAGGGATTGAAATATCTGATTAAGAGAGGTTACGATTTCTTAGTAAACATTACCAGCGTTAAGGGAAATATGCATTGCTAGCAAATAAGACTGGTCATGGTCAGGAACGAAGCCAGGAAAGAATTTTGGGGGGGGGATCAAGAAGATTAATATTTTCCTCTAATGGGTAGAAAGTAAGGCAAGTGCAGTTAGTTAATGGCTCATTATCCATTTTGCTCCTCAAGAGGTTTGTGACTCCTTTTAATTTTGATAACGATCATTCAGCAGTACACCGAATTATTCAAATAATAAAAATAGTTTGCTAAAAAAATAGTTGAAAAATATTAAAAATTTGGTGGGTGTCCGGACACCATTGAACCCCTTGCTGGCTACATCCTTGGTTATGGTAAAATGTCATCATCATGCAGTGTGAAGAAATAAAATTGTTATAAGCTACGAAAGGCTGATTTCATTTTGTTACTGTGCAACCCCCCGTACCTTGGCATAATGTCACATATGTAGACAATTTGTTCTTAACCCTCCAAGCGTCCAACTCGGACGCTTTTTGACAACTCGGACTTTCACTAAACGTCATCATCAAAAATGCTGATGATAAACATTCAAGTCTTTAAACTCATTTTGCTGATGCTAATACAAAACAAATCACATTATAACAGTCGCGTATATAATTTCAAATGTGCACTTTTTC
Organism: Homalodisca vitripennis; assembly: GCF_021130785.1. NCBI lineage: Eukaryota > Metazoa > Arthropoda > Insecta > Hemiptera > Cicadellidae > Homalodisca > Homalodisca vitripennis. The sequence goes on from NC_060215.1 coordinate 139,213,855, forward strand.
ATAAAAATATTTTTTCCAAAAATTAATAATATAAACAGTTCAACATTATACATTTCTGTCTTGAGGACAAAATTTCCCACAGTTTGGCTATTCTGAATTTTGAATATTTGAATTATTTCAAATACATATGCGTACTTTACTGCAAATTTAATTTATAATTTCATTTTTTTGTTCAACTTTTTTAAATTTCTAACCTAAGAAATTGTTTTTTATAACTTTATAGTTGTATTCTGAAAGCACAGTTCTGTGCTTAAAAAGTGATGTATAACACTTTGTATTTAAGTTACTATTTAGAAGTTTATTTTTTGACGATGGAGGGATTGTGAAGGAAACAGGATTTTCCAGACATTTGCCATCTTTAGTGAAACAAAAATCAGTAACACGACATTTCGAGATCTGCAATCTGATCTCTTCTTCAGGTAATACTAACCTAATACATTAAATGAAGAAGAGATCAGATTGCAGATCTCGAAACTAGTGTTACTGATTTTTGTTTCACTGAACGATGGCAAATGTCCGGAAAAATCCTGTTTCCTTTATTATTTACATTTATTATAAATTTTACAAGGACAGTCTGCAAAACCTCACAGAACGGGTATGCACTTTACAAAATATGATGGACGCTCGGAGGGTTAAAGAATGACAAATCGAGGGGTAGAATCGGGTCTTCTTAGGCGAAGAGGTCCTTCCAGCGCTCGAGGACTCCCGTGGCTGCAGCCTGCAGAGTACAGACTACAGAGTGAGAGCGCAGCGCAGCACAACCTGGCGGTTCTCCCTCCAATTCTACCCGACAGGTGCTAGATCCTTGCTCTTCCTACCACAGTCAGTGTCTCACTCTCGTGTCAAGTGTACAGGATACCCTCATATCGCTCCGGTAGGTAAACCGTCACTTCTCATAACTACTAACCTAGTTTCAATATCAGTCTCAACGCCCACACTATTATATCGGCAGTAGTCGATTGTGTCCCCAGAGGAATGCAGTTACGATCATATTAATTATTATAAAAATAAATATTCACACCCATTTTTAATTATTTACTCATGACACTCTTGTAAAATTAATTAAAAAATATTATAATGGAATTTGAATATAAAGTTTGGTTCACTCGAATTTCTTTATTACTTGACGTGTATGTAAATGTTTTACTACACAAATATTGAAAATTTATTTACAATATTAAAATAAATTTAATTAAAAACACATATATTCCTCGTGGTGTGTTTGTTTATACTTTTACCCCACAAACCATCAATGAAGTAGCACTTTAAATTTGAAATCAAACTTGTAGTCTAGATGTAAATTTTAAGTTAGTCACGTTCAATTCAATTCAATAAAATTAGTACATCAGTATAAGCACACTGTCAATTGTAAATTTATACTGCACAATTCTTTATAATACGACTAATTTAAAGTGATGTCCGAAATTATAGCGTCCCTGAACATAAATTAGTTAACGAATAAGTCCCATAAAAAATATAAAATTTAATCCTAAGCTCAGTATTTTATTGCAAAAACTTAGCAAAAATATGTCATGCCTACGACAAGTTTGTCGATTTTTCAATAAATAAGGAAATATGGAGGGAATTTTGTTATTCGTTGGACTATAGTGTATGTACTGGTTTCATTCGAACGAAAACCGGATGATCAGAATATTTTTAATTTTTCTACATAAATCATGCTTACAATTTTAATTTAGTAAGTTGAGAAGCTGAATCGCTGATCCAAGAGTACAAGTTATTTTGAAACTGTTTATCTTAGGATAGATTGGTTTTGTATATGATTGGGATTACGATACATTCTATTTTACTATGTAAAGTCATTACATTATATTATTACTCCTGTATAATATTAGTCGATAAGTTAAGCACTATTTATTGAAGGGAATGATGTCATTTTTGCCATTGTTGTGTTCTACTAAATAATCGCGAGGAAGCTTCCTATCGCAAATCGCGATAATCCCATTATCGACTCACCGACAATCGGCACTCGTCAGCAGAGATAAAGATTAAATTTGGGTAGGTAGTCACGAACAAGTTGAATACAAGTTGTAGTAGTGTTAACAATCCTTAATCGGCAGCAGGATCGTAATATAATGAGAGAGGAGATAGATAAAAATATATGTAGAGAAAGTAGGTAATCACTTGCATTTGTACACTGCAAATAGCAGTATACCTGACAATCGGCATTAGGCAGTAGCGATGTGAGGGTGATGTTTAATCGAGACCAAGTAGCAGTATACCATACAATCGGCATTAGGCAGTAGCGATGTGAGGGTGATATTTAATCGAGACCAAGTAGCAGTATACCATACAATCGGCATTAGGCAGTAGCGAAGTGAGGGTGGTATTTAATCGAGACCAAGTTGCAGTATACCATACAATCGGCATTAGGCAGTAGCGATGTGAGGGTGGTATTTAATCGAGACCAAGTAGCAGTATACCATACAATCGGCATTAGGCAGTAGCTATGTGAGGGTGATATTTAATCGAGACCAAGTAGCAGTATACCATACAATCGGCATTAGGCAGTAGCGATGTGAGGGTGGTATTTAATCGAGACCAAGTAGCAGTATACCATACAATCGGCATTAGGCAGTAGCGATGTGAGGGTGGTATTTAATCGAGACCAAGTTGCAGTATACCATACAATCGGCATTAGGCAGTAGCGAAGTGAGGGTGGTATTTAATCGAGACCAAGTTGCAGTATACCATACAATCGGCATTAGGCAGTAGCGAAGTGAGGGTGGTATTTAATCGAGACCAAGTTGCAGTATACCATACAATCGGCATTAGGCAGTAGCGAAGTGAGGGTGGTATTTAATCGAGACCAAGTTGCAGTATACCATACAATCGGCATTAGGCAGTAGATGTGTGAGGGTGGTATTTAATCTTGAGAACAAGTTGCAGTATACCATACAATCGGCATTAGGCAGTAGCGAATGTGAGGGTGGTATTTAATCAAGAGACCAAGGTGTATGTCTCAAGTTTCAGTAGCTCTGACAATCGGCATTAGGCAGCAGCGATACAATGAGGTATGGGTGGTATTTAATCGAGACCAAGTTGCAGTATACCATACAATCGGCATTAGGCAGTAGATGTGTGGGTGGTATTTAATCTTGAGACGAACTGTATAAAAAAAGATGCAGTACCATGCCAATCGGCACTTGTCAGCAGCGATGACGATGAGGTGTGGGAGTTGTTAACCAAGAGCAAGTTGTATGTCTCAAGTTTCAGTAGCTCTGACAATCGGCAATCGGCAGCAGCGATACGATGAGGTGTAGGGGTAGTTAATCGTTAGCAAGTTGTATATAGCAAGTTTCAGTAGCTCTGAAAATCGGCAATCGGCAGCAGCGATACGATGAGGTGTGGGGGTAGTTAATCGTTAGCAAGTCGGATGTCTCAAGTTTCAGTAGCTCTGAAAATCGGCAATCGGCAGCAGCGATACGATGAGGTGTAGGGGTAGTTAATCGTTAGCAAGTTGTATATCGCAAGTTTCAGTAGCTCTGACAATCGGCACTCGGCAGCAGCGATACGATGAGGTGTAGGGGTAGTTAATCGTTAGCAAGTTGTATATCGCAAGTTTCAGTAGCTCTGACAATCGGCACTCGGCAGCAGCGATACGATTAGGTGTAGGGGTAGTTAATCGTTAGCAAGTTGTATATCGCAAGTTTCAGTAGCTGTGACAATCGGCACTCGGTAGCAGCGATACGATGAGGTGTAGGGGTAGTTAATCGTTAGCAAGTTGTATATCGCAAGTTTCAGTAGCTCTGACAATCGGCACTCGGTAGCAGCGATACGATGAGGTGTAGGGGTAGTTAATCGTTAGCAAGTTGTATATCGCAAGTTTCAGTAGCTGTGACAATCGGCACTCGGCAGCAGCGATACGATGAGGTGTAGGGGTAGTTAATCGTTAGCAAGTTGTATATCGCAAGTTTCAGTAGCTCTGACAATCGGCACTCGGCAGCAGCGATACGATGAGGTGTAGGGGTAGTTAATCGTTAGCAAGTTGTATATCGCAAGTTTCAGTAGCTGTGACAATCGGCACTCGGCAGCAGCGATACGATGAGGTGTAGGGGTAGTTAATCGTTAGCAAGTTGTATATCGCAAGTTTCAGTAGCTCTGACAATCGGCACTCGGCAGCAGCGATACGATGAGGTGTAGGGGTAGTTAATCGTTAGCAAGTTGTATATCGCAAGTTTCAGTAGCTGTGACAATCGGCACTCGGCAGCAGCGATACGATGAGGTGTAGGGGTAGTTAATCGTTAGCAAGTTGTATATCGCAAGTTTCAGTAGCTCTGACAATCGGCACTCGGCAGCAGCGATACGATGAGGTGTAGGGGTAGTTAATCGTTAGCAAGTTGTATATCGCAAGTTTCAGTAGCTCTGACAATCGGCACTCGGCAGCAGCGATACGATGAGGTGTAGGGGTAGTTAATCGTTAGCAAGTTGTATATCGCAAGTTTCAGTAGCTCTGACAATCGGCACTCGGCAGCAGCGATGACGATGACGAGTGAGAGAGTAGGTAATCGCGAGCAAGCGAGCACTCAGCCAGCCGCAGATTTCACTTTGGAGCCCATTGACCGGGAGGCCTACAAACACGCCTGGCGCTGGGAGGCCAGCCACTCCCGCTCCCGCTCCCGCTACCAGTTCACACAGATTTCACGTATTTCACTCTCTCTCGCAAAAAAGTTATCAATTATAAAAAAAACGAATATAGTATTCGATGGTGCACTTCTAAGATCCCATGATATATGCTTGTGCTGTGACCACAATGTTGGTACTTCCCCGACCTCCATAAACAGTCGCTATAGCGCCTCCACAGATAACCAGATCGTAGCAAAAAAGTGCAGCATGTTGGGTAAAATCATGAGCATTTTTTAAAGGACCCCAGTTAAAGAATCTTCCTTATTCCCTTTAAGCATTTTTGATTAAACTTATGGGGTGTTCATGATTTATTAAAAAAGTATCGTTAGGTTTTAAAATGTTAAGTGTACAACACTGTCATAGCATTGGAAAAGTGAAATACTCAGGATTATCATAATTATGAAACTTTACTTATCATACAGTGTTGTAGTCGTAAATGTTACAGCACCGTAAGACGTCATACTTAGAGGAATGGACTATAACCAGGATAAGGAGCGAGTTCGCGGTCAACCCTTGAAAGGATGTATATAAACATATATAACAGTTGAGAAAACGAATACTAGCCGTGTAATTATCCCTTAAAGCAATATTTTCCACCTGTTTTCGAAGTAAAGATGATCGTTTTTCTGAAACTTCATCTTTCAGTAAGCAGCCAAGCGGGGAACTGATGAATAATCTTAGGTCTGCAAACGACCTTCAGATCGTGACTGTTCCACTGCGAGTCTCACACTCAATCAACAGGATAGCTTTTATGAACAGATGGTGTTCTACTACACGCATTCAAGTAGGTAAATCTTAGCCAGAAACGCCTTTATAGAATTCTCTGTCATATTTGTTTTCTTCAACCACTCCACAGCTCTAGCCAGTTGCGTTCCAACAAAATTAAAAAAATACTTGAGTACTGATCCAACGGAAGCACCGAAACGACAATCGTTTGACCATTCTACTAACCAATGAGAAAACAAAGCAGACACAGTTGCAATTATTCTGTAGAGTTGTTACAGAAGCAATAATATCTATGAGGGTATACAGACAGAACCAAGTGGTACGAAAAGGATGGGAGTGCCGATGGCCGAGTGGTCTAAGACGTTGGACTTTGAGTCTGCGTTAGAGATAGCGCGGGTTCAAATCCTGTCTGTGACCGTTGCACTTTTTATCAGTACCATCGACCTTGTACTGTATCGACTCTCCCCCTTATTCTGTTTGATAAGATCCTCGCACAGGCCAGTGGCCCATGAGGACGGGCAGAATAAGGCATAAAATGAGATAAAAAAAAAGGTTTAAAGTAAGAAAGATCCCAACAATAGGAGCGTTTTTGAGATGGAGTACCCAACATTTCCCTATTACAGTCGTATGGAGCGGTTTGCGAAACAGTTAGAAGTTCAAAGAAGAGTACAGGGCTAGCAGATTGCCCTGGTACAGTATGGAATTCTAAATTTTATTTAGATATAATTTCAGGATTTGCGATCTCTAATTTTAATTTATTTTTTTGAACAGCGAGTATTCTATGCGACAAATATGAGAACTAAGCGAAGCGGATTTGAATTGTAGAAGAAGCCTTTCTCCATGCAAATCAGTTTTGTTGTTAGAAGAAAACATATAGAGTACCTTATTAAACCCTATTGTTTGTTTGAATTGTAAAATTATGTTATCGTTTTAACACCTTGAGAACCCTAGGATGTTTCTGTTTTGCTCGAATGCAGGAATTGTTCGGTACCATTTTAAACGTGGGCCATCGAGAGATTCAGGCCGTAGTGTAAGTCTGACAATCTTAACTGATGATGCAGCCAAACAGATCAACAATGTAACCAATCCTTCCTTTTTCATCACAATTTTTCTCCATCTTCCCAGTTTGTGACAACCTCCATTGGCCATCAATTAATCTTAACTTTTCTACTCAATAGAATTATCTTGAGGAAGGACCTGAATTCTTCCTTCAGTATACCCTCATGATTTCAAACAATCTAATTTCACTGTTTGTTCGTTTCCTGGTAAAGTGTGTCGTGTGGTTACTCCTCTTTGTATTTCAAACGCACGCAAAAAAACATTGCGATTTAATTTATTTTTAAACGAGGAAAATCCAACAGTGCGTGCTCCTCTTAGTATATTTTGAGAAGGGACTTCACTTCCTTTCTAAGCATTAAGAAGAGTTATTTATATTGCCAACTTCACTTGCATCCTCAAGGATTGAACAGGTTACTGGACAGTGCTGGCCGACGCGACGTTGTGTTGTGTATGAAGGACTCTGGAAGGTGGAAGGTGGTATGTAGGCAGAGGTTACCTGCGATAATTATGCTTCTCTCATTTATCATCCATCTCTCATCTCCTTTGACCTCCCCCCTCCCAGTCGTTTGTGCTCATTCACATCGCTGGTTTTCGACTCGGCCATACTTCTCCGGGCAAGTCGCAACTTTTATGTAAATTTCTTCTGGCCCATCTTGACCCACAAAAGTTTCTCATTTTTCGCTGTATCGCATAATAAACATGATGGTCTCTTAATTAAATTGTTGAATCACTCAAATAACGTGATTACTTTAGTCTTCAGTATATTTTATTCTTACACAGGTTTATCTGCTACAAATCTTTCCTTGTTTTTGTTTTAAATCCAGGTTCTGCTAAATTATACGTATGTTCAATAATATTTTCTACCCCCCCCCCCCCAAATTAAGATTCGAATCACATCCAGTACTGGTGAAACCTATGACAAGTGTATTTTAAACATTTGAGATGGACTTTTAATTTATATTTTATAGTTCAGCTATTTATAGTTTGTTGTAATTTTTAAATGATCCAGTGCTCTTCTGAAATGTGAGTAATATTACATTAATTGAAAACCTTCCCTGCAGTTCTATACTGAGTGATACCGACTACCCCATCCAATGACACTAGGGCGCCTGTAACAATCTATGAGTTAGTGGCTGTAGGATTAAGAGGAAAACAAATAAGATTTATTTTACTTCGTTAAACAGTTCTTTGAATTACTATATTTTATCCGAACAGGAATATAAAATATATTCATATTTTTGTTTGCACTATTTTGTATTTTCAAAAGCTAAAATGAGTTTGATTTTTTTCTTCTAATTTTAGACGTTTTTACATCCCTAACAAATACTAAAAAGACACTATCTCAATTCCTAATGTTTTCTAAGCACAACTAACTGTGTGCAAATATTAATATTAGAAATTATATCATTCCAATATCGATTTTAGAAAGTAACTCTTAATTTGATATTTTTTCTAAGACGTTTAAAGTATAGCATTGGTTTGAAATTTTATACAACGTGTAATATAAAGTCCGTTTCACTCGTGTTGATTTTTACTAGCTGGAAACGCACTTTTGTGATAATATTTTTAGAATCTTTTAATTTTTGGTAAAAAAGTGGAATGCCCTTTGCTAGCTATCTTAATTACTCCATATATCTGGTTACGTAGTTAAAAAAGATTGAAACAAGACATGTTAATTAAAGAGTTGATAAACCGTGGTCAAATTAAAAAAACCACACACGGAGCAGTTCTCGTAAAACGATTCAAAGAACTACTCAGAAGTCAACTACGAAACCAAATCTAGTATTATTATATTATGTATGTTATCTTGACAAACCATTTTGTATTTTAACAACACATAAAAAGTGGGAAAGTGATTCCTATTTATTTACTTTCCATACTTGCTTTTGGAAACTATACTTGGTGCATCAAACGCAGATGTGTCACTTCATTCTGAGCTCACTAATGGATGTAATGGAGCGGCACAATTCCAGAAATTTCGAAACACTGGGGTACAGGTATAGCTTGAAGGGCTGAGGATGGTTGTTGGACTGGATGGGGCTCCATTAGTGGTGAAGGTTTTAGTAAGCGTAAACATAGCCTCCCTTCTTACTTTTACGGCGGCTTGGCTGAGATAAAGATAGGCTGCCAGAACCCATTTGTTTGTTCTCTTATAGGTCAAGAAGCTGTAAAATTGCTCTTAGTCCTAAAAGGACCTTTGCACTGCTTCGGGAGTTCCGGGATATTCTGGGTAGATGAGGCTGGGAATAGACAAGATCCTTGAGGAAGGAATTTGGGAATTAATCTAAGTTTTGTCTCTTTGGAAGAAGGGGAAGCCAGCACTATACAAGCCTCCTTAGTCACAACAGGCAGAGGGTGGCACATCTTTATGTCTAGGCTAGCAACAGCCCTTAACACTTAGGGAGCCTCACTAACTCCAACAGTCATCTCCCGCAGTAGACCAGCCCTATCGATATACCCTTGCGCCCCAATATCTCGACATTGTTAGTGATGTGCCGCTCCTGGACATCCATAAGGTTTCCCAGATTTAAGTATCACATCGGATTTTGCTGTACCCAGTGTGGGTTCAACTGGAAGGTATAAACCAGCCGAAAGTAAACCCTACTGGAGGACCAGAACCCATCCAGAAGGATCTTTTTGGATTACGTGCAGTAAGGGTTCCTCCACTTCTTGTCCTAAATTAAAAAATGGTAGAGGTTAGGAAACTTGCAAATTTGAAATACCATGGAAAGGGCAGGGGTTACTCATTTTGACTGTACGGTGTATACTGTCGACTCGATCTTTAAATCTCTTTCATAATTAATATAAAATTAAAAACATAATGTAGACCACTATTTGACGTGAGAAAAAAACTGAGGAAACCTTAGATACTAAAGATGCTACAAAGAGTTCCTGCATGCTGGGTTAGGTTTGGAACGTTGTCTTTCGAAGTAGCATTATAAATCCATTTGCACATCTTTAATGTAAACTTAAGAGTAGTTTAAATTCTGTGTTGAGTGTAATGTTTAGACTAAAGAAGATTATATTACTATTTATATTACCCTTAGCCAACAATTTAAGAGCACAAGGTGATTTTAAAATGCATCGGATAAAGCCTAAAAAGAACAAGATTTTTGCAATGTGATTTTCTAGCTTTAACTTGCAAATCCCAGTATTCTTCAATCTTGAATATTATAGTATGATCTGGAAACGAGAAAAAATCTTCCACTGCGCTGTAACCAATTTCCATTCGTAGGTTTCGATTTAAGTTGGTTTGAAAATATATAAGCACCATGTTCCTTCCAATGATGTAAATTTATTTATACTTTACTGGCATTTTGATGCTTGACTTTCGCCTAATATTTCTATATAATTTTTAAGTTAATTAAATATGATTGTAATATACTGCCAACGAAATATTGATGCGGTTTAACAACATTCCAGTGCGGTTTAAACGTACGCTACCTGATTAACGTACTCTAATTCCGGCCCGTAGAAGTAGTTATGAGCGAAGGTGGCCAACGTACCAATTGAGGCAAAGTAAAAGCTCACCCAGTCACGACAAGGGAAGTGGCGTCATTGCTAGCTCGTGTGCAAATGTAGCGAGTGTAGACTGCACATTGCAAGTGTTACGGGTACTCCGACACTTGTAAGCGCCTACAAGTGTATGGGCTGGCATTGAAATAATGAGTTGTGAAGTCGTCGTCACTTGTCACTTGACGTAACCCACAGCGATGTAGTCAAAGACAAATGTAGCGAGTGTAGACTGCACATTGCAAGTGTTACGGGTACTCCGACACTTGTAAGCGCCTACAAGTGTATGGGCTGGCATTGAAATAATGAGTTGTGAAGTAGGTGTCACTTGTCACTTGACGTAACCCACAGCGATGTAGTCAAAGACAAATGTAGCGAGTGTAGACTGCACATTGCAAGTGTTACGGGTACTCCGACACTTGTAAGCGCCTACAAGTGTATGGGCTGGCATTGAAATAATGAGTTGTGCAGTAGGTGTCACTTGTCACTTGACGTAACCCACAGCGATGTAGTCAAAGACAAATGTAGCGAGTGTAGACTGCACATTGCAAGTGTTACGGGCACTCCGACACTTGTAAGCGCCTACAAGTGTATGGGCTGGCATTGAAATAATGAGTTGTGAAGTAGTCGTCACTTGTCACTTGACGTAACCCACAGCGATGTAGTCAAAGACAAATGTAGCGAGTGTAGACTGCACATTGCAAGTGTTACGGGTACTCCGACACTTGTAAGCGCCTACAAGTGTATGGGCTGGCATTGAAATAATGAGTTGTGCAGTAGTCGTCACTTGTCACTTGACGTAACCCACAGCGATGTAGTCAAAGACAAATGTAGCGAGTGTAGACTGCACATTGCAAGTGTTACGGGCACTCCGACACTTGTAAGCGCCTACAAGTGTATGGGCTGGCATTGAAATAATGAGTTGTGAAGTCGTCGTCACTTGTCACTTGACGTAACCCACAGCGATGTAGTCAAAGACAAATGTAGCGAGTGTAGACTGCACATTGCAAGTGTTACGGGCACTCCGACACTTGTAAGCGCCTACAAGTGTATGGGCTGGCATTGAAATAATGAGTTGTGCAGTAGGTGTCACTTGTCACTTGACGTAACCCACAGCGATGTAGTCAAAGACAAATGTAGCGAGTGTAGACTGCACATTGCAAGTGTTACAGGCACTCCGACACTTGTAAGCGCCTACAAGTGTATGGGCTGGCATTGAAATAATGAGTTTTGAAGTAGTTGTCACTTGTCACTTGACGTAACCCACAGCGATGTAGTCAAAGACAAATGTAGCGAGTGTAGACTGCACATTGCAAGTGTTACGGGTACTCCGACACTTGTAAGCGCCTACAAGTGTGGGGCCTGGATTTACAAGCATGAGTTGTGTATTAGGTAGTTGTAATTTGTCACTTTGGTGAGAGGGGCGAGGCAAGCAATTTTCCTAATCATACCCAGTACAGGTTTGGGTAGCAAGGAATACCTACCTCTTTGTTAAGTACTTCTAGGTGCGATATTAAGATTTTCAAACACGCAAAACTTTAGGTATATTCCTCAAAATTAAAATATGGCAAACATGTAATCTACAATGAAACGAAACTCTCCTTAATAAAATCTATTTAGTTAAACATCTCTACATTTTTGGGACCTGCCTCCTCCTTGGAAGGAAATCTGCCAAATCAAAATATTTAAATTTTTACCTTCCTTTTGTACATTGTTTGAGAGGAGTGAAATAACCAAGAAAATTTATGCAAACCGTAAAATCAGTAGTTTTTTCGAGAGACATTGCTCGTTTTCTACATAACCAAGCAATTGTATAATACTACTTCATTTTGATACTATTTAAACAATCTATTTTTAAACATCAGAAAATGCAAAGCTTTATAAGCATTTTAAGAATAACTACTGAATACCCGCGCTATAAACTAGTAAACACTCAAGACAATCTAGACATACTACGTAGGCTTCATTATTCACATTTAAAATCTCATATTTTATGGAAATCTTAAGCTGTCCAATAAACAGCCCACAAAGCTTATTTAACTAACCGGTTACATTCCGTTATCTGTTCCCAAAACGTTTTCTAGGAATTTAGGCGAGTTTATTATTCGTGATCAGACCCTTTATAATTTTGATATATTACGTGATATGTGCTCTCCCAAAGGATATTTTCTTTCGTTGCCATCGGCGCGGCGCTGGGCAGCACCGTAGGCATTACTGGCTGGAGGCAACCCAGTTCCTGCACACTTATCAACCATTACTATCAGCCCGATAAGAACACTGATTCGATAAGATAACCTTTGGAAAACTATAAATACTTTCTAATCTTGTTCTAAGAATTGTAAAGAATGTTTTTCTTGGTTTTTAATTCCATTTCAGTAATAAAAATAGCATAGAACAAATGTAAGATTTGGGAGCAGATAATGAAATTTAACCGACTAACCAAAGTAAACCCACAAACATTTTATAAATATTAACGCCTATCATTTGTTAAAAAATAAAACAATTTTCCAAAGGCATTTAGCTTCCAATTTTCTCTTTACTCCATGGAGGCTGCTATTGAAAGTCTTTAGTGTAATTCCCAACCTTCTTTTGAGAAGGGTGAAAAACTAAAGAACTAAAAAATTCAATTAGACTAATTGACATACTTTAAACTGTGTCGTATTATTAACCTCTTTTAACACAACAAGTTCAGAAGTGACATATTTCATTTTCACCCTACGTGTATACATACAACTAGTGAAGTAGCGACCTCCTTTGCTCAAATAGCTTAAACGGTTCTAGCCTTGACTCCACATCGGACTCAGAGACGATAAAATCACTCAGCCGCGGCGACGAGATAGAAGAACACGGCCTGCCAAAGTAACTGTACATGTAACGAGAACCGTTTAACGCCCATGTTATTCTGATAACGTCGTGCAAACACCGAACATGAAACTGAGGAAAGTACTTTAAAAAATCGGATCTAAATACTATCAAATAAGTAATCCTACACTCCATTTTAATTTTTCTATCGATTCGTAACAACTATTGCAAAATTAATTATTTTCTACAATTAGCACAATTTATTCATGAATGTACATAATTTTAAATATATGATGAATTGTAAAGAATAAATAGTTTTAAAAATTGTAACACATGTTTTATAGTTTGGAATGTCTTTTAGGCGAAAAGTTTATTTTTAAATGTTTGATTTTCTGCGACTGCAGGCGTCTGCTCATCAACTTCTGATATCAATTTGGCCACCGTACTTGCGGAAGCCACTTGCAACCCGCTTACAACGAAGTACGAGTACACGCGTCTGCAGACGTCTGCTCTACAACTTCTGATATCAATTCGGCCACCGTACTTGCAGAAGTCATTTACAACCCGCTTACAACGAAGTACGAGTACACGCGACTGCAGGCGTCTGCTCTACAACTTCTGATATCAATTTGGCCACCGTACTTGCGGAAGCCATTTACAACCCGCTTACAACGAAGTACGAGTACACGCGACTGCAGGCGTCTGTTCTGCAACTTCTGATATCAATTTGGCCACCGTACTTGCGGAAGTCATTTACAACCCGCTTACAACGAAGTACGAGTACACGCGACTGCAGGCGTCTGCTCTACAACTTCCGATATCAATTTGGCCACCGTACTTGCGGAAGTCATTTACAACCCGCTTACAACGAAGTACGAGTACACGCGACTGCAGGCGTCTGCTCTACAACTTCTGATATCAATTTGGCCACCGTACTTGCGGAAGTCATTTACAACCCGCTTACAACGAAGTACGAGTACACGCGACTGCAGGCGTCTGCTCTACAACTTCTGATATCAATTTGGCCACCGTACTTGCGGAAGTCATTTACAACCCGCTTACAACGAAGTACGAGTACACGCGTCTGCAGACGTCTGCTCTACAACTTCTGATATCAATTTGGCCACCGTACTTGCGGAAGTCATTTACAACCCGCTTACAACGAAGTACGAGTACACGCGTCTGCAGACGTCTGCTCTGCAACTTCTGATATCAATTTGGCCACCGTACTTGCGGAAGTCATTTACAACCCGCTTACAACGAAGTACGAGTACACGCGTCTGCAGACGTCTGCTCTACAACTTCTGATATCAATTTGGCCACCGTACTTGCGGAAGTCATTTACAACACGCTTACAACGAAGTACGAGTACACGCGACTGCAGGCGTCTGCTCTACAACTTCTGATATCAATTTGGCCACCGTACTTGCGGAAGTCATTTACAACCCGCTTACAACGAAGTACGAGTACACGCGTCTGCAGACGTCTGCTCTACAACTTCTGATATCAATTTGGCCACCGTACTTGCGGAAGTCATTTACAACCCGCTTACAACGAAGTACGAGTACACGCGACTGCAGGCGTCTGCTCTACAACTTCTGATATCAATTTGGCCACCGTACTTGCGGAAGTCATTTACAACCCGCTTAGACGAATCATGACTGAATTGCGGCTTGACCGCAGAAACCAATTCTAGAGGCATTTGAGCACCATCTCATAATCCCCGTGGGAATTGTAGTGCAGTATGCCGCAGTGTTTCGACTGAACCAATTAAAATTCGAAGCAGCATTCGTTTCCTCGAATTAAAATGCCGTTGTTTTTACAACGTGTTTCAAAACCTTTCCAATTTCCTCCCGATTATGGCAATGTTTTGAAATTTCCATGACGAAACAATCACAGTGTCTTTGATCACAGCAGAATAACGTGTTAAAGTCGATCGCGCTGCCGACATAGTTGTGACATCAGTAACGACTGGATCTTTTCATCGCCGATTTAATAGATTTGTGGAATTCGTTAAGTTTAAACACGAATTATTTGTCTTCGCGGTACTCGACGTCGAATTGTCGATTCTACGATAGTATTGTTGACAGTGTAAACCCCGTGGTGCAACTGGTTTTTTGTTTGATTATTGTTTTGAATTGTTAAAATAAATTTGGCTATACCTACCACTTCAAGACATATTTTCTGAGGACAGTAAAAATAGTATACGTTTTTTTTTTTTAATTATTCTACCAGGAGTGGTAGGTGTTTCAAACAGAATTTAGGACAATCTTATGACCAGGACAAGAGGAAAACTGTTTGAGATAAGAATATGAATGTTTTTACGGTATGTACATATGACTGGAGAGAGTGATCTGGAGGGCATGTTTTTATAAAGCGTGTAATTTTTACAAATTATATTTTACACCATAAAAGCTTTTTATACATAAATAATTATAAAACAAGTCACTACTTCAGAATACAATTCATTTAATTATTGTAAAAATTCAATTTTTGCACTCAGCAGTTTTATTTGGATTTGATTATTGATTGACAACATATCCTCCTTCTATGTGGGGTGATAAAAATTGCTCTATTTTTTCATCTTCTTGGACGTTACCTCAGAGGAGAAAGGCTTTAAAGGAGAAGAAAAATGATTAGCTACAGAAAGGTATGAAGACAAAAAGCGCCACTTGGGTGGCGTCAGTGACATTAGTGACAGGGGCGGTGAAGAAATTCGTATGTCTAATGGTTGGGGGGGGGGGAGGTTGTGGTTGCCATATTCTAGATTTATCTCCGAGAGATTCTTATGTATATATTTTAAAAACTAGACTTTAACAATCATCTATGAAAACTACAGCTCTCTACTTAAACCACATTTTTACTACGAACCCAAAGAAAAAACCTAAACATAGTCAGGACACTTTTTGTTGTATCCTGTATAAAAACTAGGACCAATCATATTTAAATCCCTGATTGCCCCCGATATCTCAATCTGACAGTTTGCATTTAAATGTTTCAGACACTAAAAACTAGCTGCCCACCTAATCCAATTCGAAAAGTGGGCAAAATATTAGAAGTCATTCAGTACACACTTAAAGTTGCCCAATAAATATATCCATAAGGTTTGGGTTTATATGATAAAAAGATAAAGAATGTAAATGCTTCAATGAGGTTAGATGGAAAAGGGGACTTCATAGTCCTAACTTCATCTCCAATAGAGCGGCATTTCATGTCGTTAGTTTTACTTTCACAATGAACAATATTCTTTCTTCCAATCGGCTGCCATTTGTATACATACAATATAAAACTGTTTAAAGGTAATATACTTTTTGTTTTTTATTGGATGGGACAGAAGGTGAGAATTCTAATTTGAAGTTTTCGACCTGTTTCTATCTTATCCTTATTTTTGAAAAAAGTAAAATAAAAACTTTCTAACAACATTCCATGATGATTAATTAATCCTAAAGTGTTCGACTTTATTTCCGTAACTTGAAAAAATAACTTTACTGTATTTTCACTTTGCATTTCCTTCGAATATTCCTATCCTGACCTGAAGTCTTATTGTTGATTGTTCAACTGACTGCAACTCGAGTAACCACGGATAGGTGGATAGATCCACACGGCGGCAACCTTAAAAGCGAACCGGTTTTGAGAACCGAGTCAAACATTTAAAACTATTGACACGTCAACATGCAGGCTCGGTACCTAAAGGCGTAAAGTTTCGAAAATTGGTCAGAGAAATCCGTGCTAAAATGTGAAACGAGAGGTGGGCAGGGGCAGAGTGGTCTGGCCTGAAACCGGTTGTGAGCGCGGCGCGAGCGGCGACTCGGTACTTGAGGCACGGCATAGTTCTGTGGTCGGCCGGCATTGAGCATCCGCCTCTATGCCGCCCAGCCACAATGTAGTAATCATTTCTGAGATATCGACTAGTATCCAAACATTAGAAATACACGATATTCCTGATCGTCCGGCCACAATCCTGTATACCCAAACCAACTGGTTTAGAGGTTTGGTTTGAATTGGTTTCGTCCTTAATCGATTCTGAAGAATTATTTGAAAACATTTTCGTAGAATTCAACAACACATATTCTAACAATAGGGTGTTCAGGAAAGCGAGAATGATGAACTAAATTCTTGAATATTAAAATTGTAATATTTAGTTGTATTGTAAACCCTTTAAATGGATTTGCTATCATGTTTTGATACAAGTTTTGTTGATTAAAAACTGAAATATATCTTTCCGTGTCAATATGACAGCAGGTGTATTGAAGTATATGTTTTATTGGCTTTCAGTGCATACACAACGATTTGAAAGAAACTTAAATAGATTTTTAAGAATCTTGGTGAAACTAACTTTAAAACTGTACTTTGTATAATCACGTTTTAACTTATAAATGCCTGGATTATAATTAGACAAATAGTGTACGAACTTACAACCACACAAGCTACAAATTACGATAATTTTAACGGCTTTTTTCAAATCTTGGCTTTTTCAAAGCTGAAAGAAGAATTGGGAATGAAGAATGAAATTGGGAATATAACATGTTTTAAGACGTATAAAAACAATTTTTTAAAGAGCTACTGAATCTAAAACTGCAGTAGAACAGTATATGAGCCGTAAATTAGTGCATTAGACAGTATAATTAGGTTGGGAGACCTCATTTCAGACATCTAATACTTGTTAAACAATCAATGTTTCTATCACAACATGCTCAACAAAAAAAAACGGTTTTTAAAAACGCCCACACTCTTTCTGAATTAATACACGATCTATGCTATCAAAATCCCACTCAGAATACTAAATAAATATGCAAAGCAGATCTTCACTTTGTGGAAAAGTACTGAAGGGGGAACTATACAGTGTGTTCGGAAAAGGGTGTCACTAATTTCTGTCGTTGATAGTACATAGTAGAACATGTCAAAACAAATGATGCCTTTCTCTCAATTGACAATAATATTTGTTGCTCCCGGCTTGTGCAAGCATACCTTTAAGGTGGCCGTGCTCGCTTATACGATGACGGATTTCGTTAGGAAAAAATCCCTTGGAATTGTAATAAAAATTGAAAAATACTCTTCTGTAATTTTTTATACTATACTAGATTTTTTGTTATTTGACTTTAAACATTTTCAGCAGGTGTCATTAAGTTATATTAAAGCACATCACACAGCTAGGTTTTTAAGAGATAATACTTTTCTGTAAAAAATAAACAACATTTTTTAGGATAGCAACTAGACGACACTTTTTGTATGTATTTTTGGTTTGAAGTCATGAATCCTATCAGCCACAGATGTTTGTGACACCCTTTTTGAACCCCCTGTATATATTGTATTTCTCTTTCAACTTGTTATCGTGAGTCATTAAGTTACATTTTTGATTCTTAGAACACGCATAGTTGTGACGGTAATAGAGCATAGTGAAGTACACAAAATTTGTATGTTTGTTAATCTGTTACAGAAGAAAAATGATATTGTGTTTTTATTTAATTGCGTTAATTTGTGGCTAAAACTACGCAGTAGTTTATTTTCACAATATTGCATTGAATTGTTGAGTAGAAATTACAATTTATACGGCTGGATGTTAGAATATACGTATTGTTACATCGTTTTTGCCTAAATCTGTTAAATTTTTCATCTATGATTATAACTCTGTATATTTCAAATAAATAAAAATTAATACCACAACGTTATTGAATGACAAAACTAAGTGACATTGTAGACTTAGAAAAAATATTACTCCAACCATACATCGTTATAATAAATTCCTATAATAATTCCATTAATGTTTTTGAAGTGGAAGTAACGAGTATTAGATTAGAATTTTGCTAACAGATGAAGAAGCAATAGCATTTTACCCATTTTAATTACCATTTACTTCATCAGAAACGACAGTTGTATCGTCATAAAGTTAATACTTTTCTTTATAAAGGTATAGAAATATATTCAATCATTGATAAAAACTACCTACCTAAATAATGCATAATATTTAATCTAGTGATTAAAATACCCAGAAAATAAATATATATGGCACGAAACTTTTTATAATACGTTCTGTTAAAACCAGATAGAAATGAACTTTTAAAATACTTTCAACTGAATAGACCGATTTCTACCGAGCTTTTAATAAACGAAAGTAGGTTGTCTCCAAGGGTTGGAATAGTATGAGGGAAATTCCACTCTTGAGGATAGAGTTGAAAATATTTCAGGTGTCCTTCATTTTTGTGAACTTGTGTATTGTGTATTTGTGAATTGTGTAGTTCTGCAACACTGTACGCCGCAGGAAAGATTCGCATCATGGTGTTTGTTCGCTTATTCTTTGACACTCGTGTGATGCACGGGACCAAATCACAGTTCGCTGATAAAACCATAATTAATGGAACATCTGATCGCTCATTTCTTGAACTTCTTGAAATCAGCGGTGCAAATAAATACACCCTTATACAAAACTAATAGTTACACCTAATGTGTGAAATTTTGTTATACTTGTTTATCTAATAGTTTAACACCACTGCAATATCCTGAGTGAAAAATCTGCTTACGAGGAAAAAAGCCTTTTAAATACTAGGAGTGGGATAACACTCCTGTACGGAGGAGAAAGCAATTCACAGAGTATAAAAAGCGAATTCCGAATTATCCTGTTGCGGTTGGACCGCGGTTTTGTGGTCGCACGGCGCACCAAATCGATGCGCATGTCTTCAATTACCTATTTTGCTCTGGCCTATATTTAATACATCAAGTAGTCATGCGTTTAGATGTCAACACTGCCACTGGCAGCAAATGCAGAAATACTGACAACCTTTTTCGCAGTTTTCATAACATTCGGCACTCGTAGTCTACTCAGTGAAATCGGTGACATTAGGAGATCACATCCTGAGATCAGGAGTATCATAGATCTAAATACTAGCTTACTCCACTTATAGGTCAAGTAATGATTGGTCTGAAGGCAGAACACGAATGTAGTACTAGGTTATATTACTATTTCACTCCCAACTAACAGAATATTGACTGTAGCCAAGTAATCACTGTACCTGAGGGAAGAACACGGACGTGGCACTCAGTTGTGTTACTATTTCACCCCCGACTAACACAGAATATTGACTGTAGCCAAGTAATCATTGCACCTGAGGGAAGAACACGGACGTGGCACTCAGTTGTGTTGCTATTTCACCCCGACTAACACAGAATATTGACTGTAGCCAAGTAATCATTGCACCTGAGGGAAGAACACGGACGTGGCACTCAGTTGTGTTACTATTTCACCTCCGACTAACACAGAATATGGACTGTAGCCAAGTAATCACTGTACCTGAGGGAAGAACACGGACATGGCACTCAGTTGTGTTACTATTTCACCCCCGACTAACACAGAATATTGACTGTAGCCAAGTAATCATTGCACCTGAGGGAAGAACACGGACGTGGCACTCAGTTGTGTTACTATTTCACCCCCGACTAACACAGAATATTGACTGTAGCCAAGTAATCATTGCACCTGAGGGAAGAACACGGACGTGGCACTCAGTTGTGTTACTATTTCACCCCCGACTAACACAGAATATTGACTGTAGCCAAGTAATCATTGCACCTGAGGGAAGAACACGGACGTGGCACTCAGTTGTGTTACTATTTCACCCCCGACTAACACAGAATATTGACTGTAGCCAAATAATCATTGCACCTGAGGGAAGAACACGGACGTGGCACTCAGTTGTGTTACTATTTCACCCCCGACTAACACAGAATATTGACTGTAGCCAAGTAATCATTGCACCTGAGGGAAGAACACGGACGTGGCACTCAGTTGTGTTACTATTTCACCCCCGACTAACACAGAATATTGACTGTAGCCAAGTAATCACTGTACCTGAGGGAAGAACACGGACATGGCACTCAGTTGTGTTACTATTTCACCCCCGACTAACACAGAATATTGACTGTAGCCAAGTAATCACTGTACCTGAGGGAAGAACACGGACATGGCACTCAGTTGTGTTACTATTTCACCCCCGACTAACACAGAATATTGACTGTAGCCAAGTAATCATTGCACCTGAGGGAAGAACACGGACGTGGCACTCAGTTGTGTTTCTATTTCACCCCCGACTAACACAGAATATTGACTGTAGCCAAATAATCATTGCACCTGAGGGAAGAACACGGACGTGGCACTCAGTTGTGTTACTATTTCACCCCCGACTAACACAGAATATTGACTGTAGCCAAGTAATCATTGCACCTGAGGGAAGAACACGGACGTGGCACTCAGTTGTGTTACGTGAGCGTCACATGGGGCCGGAAGAATAGTGAATGAGCAGTGAGTGAGCGAGAGGAAGTTACGTCCTTAGAGCATTATGGCTTCGATACAGAATATCAAACGAACCTTAACGCTGCCGCCTTCACCGTCACTTGTTCCTCTGCACCTCCGTCACGTGAAGGGGAGTAAGTAGACATTTATGGAGAAGCTGTATACTTAAGTGATGAAGCAAGTAAAAGGAGCGCACGCAATTCGAACCTTTTAGAAGAGTTACGCCACTAATTTGTTGTTACAATCACATCTATAATTAAATACTGTTACTTTCTCTTCCGATACGTATTGTAGAATAAAGTTCAGTGATGGTTAAAATTTGGGTTTTGGCTTCGGATTGAACTATCTGTCTATTTTAGACCTAAGGATTTTTTTTTATTCCTTGTAAGTATGTTTGTAAAGATGGACACTAAGAAACCTGGATTTAGTAGAAACAAAAGGATTTATTAAAATTTAGAAAGAGTCTGTAGTAGTAAATACTTGGATAATTGTTTTTAATTTTTGCTTAAGATAACTGTTTCATTAAATTCCCATCACTTTTAGCCCATTAAATGCTTAAGCATATCCAACAACCTGAATTCCTCTAAAAAGTCTCGTTCTAGTTATAAATAATAATTTTCATTTTTGACGGAATGCAACTGAAGGCGTAATAAAGGGGGGGGGGTTTCAAAAGGTGTAATCTTGCGTTGTCACAGATGTGACTCCTGGAATCTGGAGTCATGTTCGTCTGAAGAGCTCCAAAAATAGTCGGCGACGGAGAAGCTAAAGAAACTCTTTATATCCTTTCGAGATCAGAGACATCTGGACTACAAGATATAGAGTAATCTATTTTAAGCAGTATTTCCGGTGTCTCGTGACTTTTTCGATCTCTCAGACGAACATGACTCCAGATTCCAGGAGTCAAGTCTGTGACGGCGTCGGATTCCAGAAGCTGCACTAAAAGGTAAATTGAAGCTAAACTCAACATGCACATAGATTATTAACTTTTCATACATACAATACTTTAGATAAACAAGTTTTAGTTGATGGATTCCATAGATTTACATGATAAACATACTTATTTCAGTGCCGGTTCTCTGTTCTGGAAATACTTACTTTTAGTATACTTTTACCTTTGTTCTAATTTATGCGTAAAAAATTCACTGGTCATTAGCTGGTCATTATTGAAAAGGAGATAAAAAGCTAAATTTTTAAGTCTTTTAAATTTCAAAATTTGTAATTTTTTGCTACACGAATGTTATTAAACGTTTCTGTACCTCTTGTGCATGTGGTTCCATTCTTTCTGAAAAGGATAAATAGAGTACCATCTGACAAAAATAGAGAATGAGATGGTTTTCATATATTTTGATTTCTAAAACGTTCCCATAAGGATGAGGGTAGATTGTGGATATCGATATGGATAAGGGATGTCGTGTTGGGCTAACAAAATACACTGCCTCTTTCGATGTCCACATAAAACAATTCGATGATAGACGACTCTCTTTTTCCTGTATGGAATATTCAATAGCATTTTCTAGTCAGTAGACTCGCTACTTACAGTAATGGCATTGAACAGGTACAGCTTTGCAGAATAGAGATATCATTCACTAGTCAGTTATCAAAGGTTAAAGACCTTATCAGTTGAGGGAACTACCCCATAGATACTATCCTCGGTGGTGTAGTAGGTAGCATGCTTTGCTCTTCGAGCACGAGGTCCGGGTTCGATTCCCGGCCGAGGAATTGTTTTTTTTTTAAACTATTTTTTAAACTAATTTCCTAATTCAGTACTTTACATGTGACTTTAAAAAAAACTTATACTATATAGTATCTTTTGTATACTTTCTTGCATAATTATCTATTTTAATAAGAACGTTATTATGATGTAAATTTTATGGTTTGGTGTTGAAAAATTACATAACATTTCAAAATCTAATTTACTATTATTTCAATAAATGCACAGTATGAATTATTATATTGAAATAAAATATATTATACAAATTAAAACTGAAATGTAATACAAGACATTATATTAGGTTTTTACGTTGCAAAAACTTCCAAAATAATGTCTAAACTTAAAAACTATTTTTGGACCAGTTATTTTTGAGCGTTTCGATTTGCACTTTTGTGTGTCTGAGTTGTGATAAAATAATAATTACTTCTATAAAAATCATGCAGTGCATGGAATAATTGATAATTAGTTAATTTGACACGAATAGTTAATCTATTAAATCTAAAATACGGTGCAAAAATTTACTTTTGCATTTATTTTATTAAAGAATGGATTATGTGTCAAGTAATAAAAAAGTTACAATACACACTCTGATAAAAAAAATTGTGAACTATTGTTTGTATGAAATAAGAAAAATTTAAAGAACTTTTTTATTTTATGGAAACGAAATGAATGTTACATATCGTATCAACGAATCAAAATCTCATAGATTTATTCCAAAATTATACATAACTGTCTTATACAAAAGTCTTTATTGACAAAATGAGGTCAATGCTGGGATGGTCGTATATAAAACTGAAGACGTAGAAACCAGGAATATAAGAAACCAAACAGCTACATATTGAGAAATTCCCTCCTGAAGTTGAAATAACATGAATTGAAACATATTTTAACACATTCGCTACCGAAATGTAAAAACTTTTTCGTTAATATGGACCGGCTGGCACACATATGTGCCGGCTAGTTGATTCTTATAGACCGATGGCACATATTTGTGCCGCTCGGTACAAGTTCCAGTGGACCGACGGCACATATTTGTGCCAGTGTAGTATTATTAAATAAAAGGCTGTGGTAACGATCGGTCTATTCTTTCGACTTCATTATTTCATATCGGTCTACAGGGATGTCTGGCACATATTTGTGCCGCTTGGTCTCTCGGTATGTTCACTTTTTCTTCCTTGGTGCAGTTCAAGGTCTAAGGTCAAAAAAGCCATGACCCAGTCAAATTGAACAAGAGGCTACGGTGTCATGTTGGTAGAGTAAGACAGAAAAAGCGGGAAAACAACTTTCTTCATAGGGGCCTATGTTCCAGCTGCACAGATGAAAAAGGACAATAAATTCGGACTCTGCATGCCAGAGTGTTTCAATGAATTTCACAAGTGAAAAACTAAAACAAAATGTGTGTTACCTAAGACATTTTTATTTCCTAACTGTTTTATGTCAAAGATAAAAATGTAGCTCATTACATAAATGGAGTTTATAAATAAGAGACATTTGTGTGAGTTTTTTTTTAATAACATATTCTGCTATTTCCAAAGTGTTTATCCAAAGAATCTTGTTTTAGTTTGTACAATACACATAACTACCATGTCAACACTAGTTGTTTTATTATTTTCCCAATGTGTCCTAACACAGTTATGGCAATTTTTACTTGACTTTCAACTAGAAAAAGTTTATATTTGAGGTTTAGCCTAAGCCTAATTTTTTGCTACAGACCGACCGGCACATATATGTGCCACTAGCCAAAATGTATACAACGTAAAAAAAGGGATGTGGAATCAAGTTATACGTTTGCCTAAGGCTATAAAATGATATATAAATTGATTTGAACAAATTTGTACTCTTGGGCTACGGTAATGACCACACTACTTTGAGCTGGTCTGTGAGAAGTGCCCAACTCACACAATGGTGGTGGTCTATCTTGATGGACCTACCGGCACATATATGTGCCGGTTGGTAGCGAACGTGTTAATTGATACACAAAGTTAGGACTATTATATCTCTTCCATTAATCTCCATACAATTTATAAAATTACATAAATCTATAGAAACTTTAATAATAAGTAACTGGAAGTAACACGAGTAACTAAGAAAAACACAACGTGTATTTATCTATTACTTATAAATTTTAAAAAATATAAAAATTAAATGTAAGGCCAGTATCACAGTAACTTAAAAGAAATATAATAATGTTAATGTAAAGTACTTTTTCCAACATTTTGATTCATGAATGAGTATTAAACTAGCAAAGCATAAAACCATTCATCAATGTTTTGTTAGATTAGGGTAGCATCAAAGCTTCTTGTAAAAGCTTTCAACTTATCTCCTTAGGAGAAGTTATTAGCTAACTGTTGAGTTTAAAAATATGTTCTAACCCATTTGCTTAGTGTGCTGGGTTTAGCAAAAGTAAGCGGAAATTTGTGTATCAGTGGTGTACAAACAAATAAAAGTCTAGATAACTCATACGGTAATTATTCATTTTATAATATTGGGTTACGGATAATATAAACAGAGACACTTGCAATAATCTTATCTGAACTTGGAGTTATCTATTGTTATCATATCTGAACTTGGAGTTATCTATTGTTATCATATCTGAACTTGGAGTTATCTATTGTTATCATATCTGAACTTGAGAGTTATCTCACAGTTCGTGGACGTGTATAAATAGGGCAGACACATCAGTGGTCGAGCTTCTCGGAATTCGATGGCCCAGATTGTCGGACACGGTTAGGACCGTGAGCAAACAAGCCAATTGTGCGTGAACTACCGATAAAGAGCCGCAGACCGACAAGCGGAAGAATGGGTACGGTGATACTGCAGTTATCCTGTACTGGGACACCGAGCCTGGCGGCGGCGAGGAATTATAGCCATCGTAACACAAATCAAATGGCATTAGTTTTATAGGACAAAGAGGTTAATGAAGCGTGAGATATTAGATTCCATTCAGCTCCCATAAAAGGTATACCCGTATCTTGATGTGCAAGGAGTGTATTAGTTGGTAAAGCAGTGAATGTCTCAGCAGGTAAAGTAGAATGGACAATGAAGGCCAAGAGTGGTTCTCTTCACGTTTAATGGATAATGCCTTGAGGACATCTAAGTACATGTAGTCCTAGCCTAGAGGCCCAATTATTGGCTTTTGCAGGTGAACTGGAATGCACCATGAGATCAACAGTGGCCCTCTTCACGTTTAATGGAGAGCGTTTTGAGAACGTCTATGTACATGTAGTCCTAGCCGAGAGAGCCAATTATTGGCATTTGCAGGTGTACTGGAATGCACCATGAAGATCGATAGTGGTTCTCTTCGCGTTTAGTAGAGAGCGTTTTGAGAACGTCTATGTACATGTAGTCCTGGCCTGGGTGGCCGATTATTGGCATTTGCAGGTGTACTGGAATGCACCATGAAGATCGATAGTGGTTCTCTTCGCGTTTAGTAGAGAGCGTTTTGTGAACGTCTATGTACATGTAGTCCTGGCCTGGGTGGCCGATTATTGGCTTTGCAGGTTTACTGGAATGCACCATAAAGATCGATAGTGGTTCTCTTCGCGTTTAGTAGAGAGCGTTTTGTGAACGTTTATGTACATGTAGTCCTGGCCTGGGTGGCCGATTATTGGCTTTGCAGGTTTACTGGAATGCACCATGAAGATCGATAGTGGTTCTCTTCGCGTTTAGTAGAGAGCGTTTTGTGAACGTCTATGTACATGTAGTCCTGGCCTGGGTGGCCGATCATTGGTTTTGCAGGTGTACTGGAATGCACCATGAAGATCGATAGTGGTTCTCTTCGCGTTTAGTAGAGAGCGTTTTGTGAACGTCTATGTACATGTAGTCCTGGCCTGGGTGGCCGATTATTGGCTTTGCAGGTTTACTGGAATGCACCATAAAGATCGATAGTGGTTCTCTTCGCGTTTAGTAGAGAGCGTTTTGTGAACGTCTATGTACATGTAGTCCTGGCCTGGGTGGCCGATTATTGGCTTTGCAGGTTTACTGGAATGCACCATAAAGATCGATAGTGGTTCTCTTCGCGTTTAGTAGAGAGCGTTTTGAGAACGTCTATGTACATGAAGTCCTAGCCTAGGTGGCCGATCATTGGTTTTGCAGGTGTACTGGAATGCACAAGGATTGGCGGTGCTTTACAAGTCTACTGGAATGTGCCTTCAGAGCCAACTATTGTTAGAGTCTGTGGGCTTAGAGTCTCTACTGGCACGTCTAGCCGATATAAGATCAAAGGTCAACTAAATCTTTTAATAATTAAAATCCAATCTGGAAAATTATGCTCATGTCCCTGTAAATTTAAAATTGCAAACAACAATGTAAATAATACCGGATAATATAGTTATTTCTAGTTCAGTATAGATGGTGTTGGTAAAACTGAGGAATTCTGAAATGTCAGCACACGTTGACCTTATGGTCAGTTGAGAGTACTAAACAAAACAATAGCTAAGACGCTGTCAAGTAAAGGTGGAATGTGAATTTGGATGAACCCAAAGTGATTCCGAGTGCCCAAGTTTCTCCGCTGGACTGTGTACCTCTCGTATGGCACTGCAACGCTAAATTGCGGGCCCTGCTAAATTGTGGGTAATGCTACAGTAGTAGCTGTGTCCACAGAGGCAGGCGGGAGATAATTACCATGTAATTCTCTAAAGCTGTTAACATTTCGCAAACACCAGCAGCTGCTTCTGTTCCATTTCGCAAATACTATTCATGCAGTCACAGACACTGAGCACAGCCTCCCTCTCGCCAGAGGAGACCCCATCTCGCTAACTACATGAGGTTGTGAGCTGTGGGTAACTGTAGTAATCTGAGAGAAAATTGCAAAATACAGAGCGTCTTTTACTGTTGGCTACAAATATAGACTAGCTGGAATTATAAAATTTTAGACCTTATATATTCACGTACACTTTTAATTTCGTTAAGGGCAGTTTTGATGATTATTTAACCTAACTACAATGTTACCTAAAACTTAAATTAAATATTAATTAAGATTTCGACAAAATGTATATTTCACGATTTGTGTAGAATTGAATATTATAATATAAAATGATTAGTTGAAAAAATATTGAAAAGTAATACATTATTTTATGCTGCATATAGAAAGAGAAATGTGCCTAAAGCAGGACTCTGAGGAGACTATTATGTAAACTGAGAAAAGAGTTCAATTCTGAAGTCCTTCAAATATTTAATGAGTAAATTTTCATTACTACCTGAAATCGGACTTCCTGCAACATACACTTTCTTGTTCTCAGCACATCGAAAAATAGATTATTTAAACATCATAACTTATTTTCTGCACAACCATACATATCTTCTCATGTATTAAATATTTAGAAATTAAAAAGGGAAATATGTCTAACACAGAATTTAGAGGATTTCTCGACTTTACATAAGCTGTGTGATATATTGAAGATTTAAAATGACGTAATGAGCGAACTATAATTGATGGAATTACCTCTGCAATTCGTCACCATCTTAGGTGGCATCCGCGGAGGGCTTTCCTAGGCCAAATAAACACGAAAGCTTTTAGAATTAATGGTAGAGTTTACGGATTTCCCTGTGTAATATGAGTATAGCAATGATTGTTTAAACCACACGTTCACCATCTATTATTACATGTGGTCAATTAAAATGTGTGAAGATCCGCCTCGTATGGTTTTATTATATGGCTTGTATTTTCCTCATCTTTGTCTAGGTAGGCATGGGTTATCTCTTCAAGACACCATATCACGTTTACAGTTTAAGGACTAGAATTGTGTTTATTGCAGTTTCTGTTGATTGGAAAACGATATAACGTGGAAACACATGAACAATGTTTAAAGCCCTAGCCAACTGAAATAACTGCGATAGGTAATTTTATGTTGGGACCTGCAGTTTTTAAGGCTACGGCCAGGATAAGTTATTAAAAACTTATCTCTAAAATAAAAACGAATGATTCGAACTTCTTAAGGTGGTGCAATCGATATTTGTTGAGATATATATTTTTATTTTCATTGAAAGTCTCTTAAGACGGCAAAAGTAGAAAGAAATATCTATGATGATTCCAGAAATTACAAACCTTTAAAGTAGGAAATTTATACAATTTGTAATCAAACCCAGATTAAAACGGGTGAAGATAAAAATATGAAACTTTCACAGCATGTACATGGGTGGGAAAATCACAAGTTTGTTAATAGTAATTTAACATTCTTTCATGTACTTACTGTTAGAAGTTCATGTCCTTACATTTAGCTTTTTTCTTAGGGCCTGATTACAAGATGCTTATAAATTCTGCCTACCGGTCCTCGTAGAATGGAGACTTACCAACAAAATTGTTCCATCTGAAAAACGATTGCACTACCTTAAGTACCTTTGTTACAAGTATAAGATCTCTAAAAGGTTCATGTTAAAGTTCTATGTAATACCAACTACTTTTGCGGTACTTAACCATCCATAATATGAACAATATTGCGATAAAGTTGACCCATACCGTGAACTCACCAAAGTTATTTCTATCTCTTCGTTAGGTTTTATATTTTAACAGACTTCGGAATAAACGAATGGAACATGGATTTAGGTTGGACTCCGAAAATAAAATAAAATAGTATATTTGTAGTCAACAA
This sequence comes from Homalodisca vitripennis, assembly GCF_021130785.1. NCBI lineage: Eukaryota > Metazoa > Arthropoda > Insecta > Hemiptera > Cicadellidae > Homalodisca > Homalodisca vitripennis. Next base: position 139,243,184 of record NC_060215.1, read on the forward strand.
ACAGTCAACTATTCGCAACCTCATTCTACAACCATCCTCTGAAAATTATAATCCAATCTGAGGGGTAAGGTCAGTTTTTCCATAGGACCACCCCACCTCATCAAAGTGCTAGAAACTCGTTAAAACTATAACAAGTTTGACACCAAGATGTGCCTTAGAAGTGGTTTTAACGCCTTTGGAATTACGAGTATGACACTTTTAATTTACTACGGCAATCTGGTTGTGAAATTATTGTACCTGGGAGTGAGACAGACGCTCGCTACAGCTCGGTACGGACATGGTTTATAAGGCTTGAAACCTTGTTACAATTATTGTATGTTTATGGATAAATGTTCATAAGACACCGTTCTATGCATTTCAGTCCATAGTTATCTCTACATCTTGTCTCACAATCATGTATCATTCGGCCTTTGGTCATGGAACACTTAGAGAAAAATAATTAAATTCATGGCAAAATCAATAGATGTCGTCAATTTATGAAAAGTGCCGTACACACTATCTAAAGTTCACCTTTACGATATAATGAGTTGATTTTTAATATTTGAAGACCCTCATAAAGTTTGTTATCAGAGGCCCCTCATATTATGATTACATAAGAAGAATGAGGAGGATAACTTAAGCCGCCGTAATGAGTATCTGACTTGGGCAGAATTTTCCCAAATACTTTAAAATATAACTTCATGTGGATAATTTAGCACAAACATGATCAATGAGATTATTCCATTTTAACTATCGATCAAAGTATATCCAGTACCTTAGAAAGGTATACTTCCTACTATATGAAACATAACAGCAGGGCCGCAGGGCCTCTCTAAAATTCTTAAAGATCGGCTAGAAACTCAGAACATTTATGGGTTTATTTAGACTATTGAAATATTGATCAATTACACTGTTGAGATCAACAAACGTCTAAAGCTCCAAAATGTATTTTGAACTTCCTCTGAAACTTGTTTTATCACTGTACTGCAAAAGACTTTCCACTAAATAATAACGAAAGAGTATTGAGCCCTGGGGGACTCTGTAAGTCATTTCAATATGTCTGGAAAGTTTACTTGAAATTTGTACGACTTGGGATTTATTGTTTGGAAATTAACTAAGCCATAACAGTGCTCTACTAAGTCTCGAATACTATAGTATTATAATTTGATAAATGATCAGTGATCAACTCAGTGAGATGATTTATAAAAGTTGCCATTCACTTTTTTCACTTTACAATTATACGATAAGATTCGGTCCAATGTCGCAAATTTGCTCTTCCTGAAACCAAATTAGTCTTATGAAACGTAAACATTATTGACAAAGAAAGTAGTTCAATATTTTGCTTGAGGTAGAGAAAATGGAGATAGTTTACAATTACCATTAAAATTCCACGAATTAAGAATTTATATAGCCATTAAAAGAATTGCTTCTCTGCTGGATATTCCGTTTTTAGGAAATTCCATTTTTATTTTAAGTGAGAAACACTGAGGAGATCAATGTTCTCTGGAATTGTATCTCTTATAAACTTATTTGTTGGTTTGTTTTCGGTATGTTTTCAATCGATTGCCTCTTTGTTGACCACGGACACTGTAGCATTAGTGGTGTTAGTGATGATGTTGTCAATAGCCTATTGTGTTGGAGTTACAACCAATTCAAGGTCGAATGATCCTAACGAATCGAATATACCCTTGGTTGATGGATGGTTCATGTTTAGTGCATTCACGTTAAAATCACCCATCGACATAATTTTAGGTTTAGTCATGTATGTTAGTACTGGTTTGAGTTTACAAAAACATATTTATTTATTTTCAGAAGCAACCAATTATGACTTGTTCGTTTGAAGTTCGATTTTGTTTGACTTCTTAAATTTTTGCCAGGAAATTATTTTATTGAACATTTTAAAACTTACCCCTTTTACACAACCTCCCTTAGATTCCTCTCTGCGGTAGACATTCGCCAGTTTGTGATTTGGAAAATTGCAGAAACCAATATTCTCGCAATTGAAACTGTTACCACCTACATCGAGGAAACATGTCTTCAGATTCTTACCCAAGAGCTGAACTTTGTTGAAGGAGTCATGAGAATCGGGATTGTACATTTCTGAGTTTGTCTGTTTCCATCAATTTGTGTTCTTTTTTATATACGGCTCTTTTACGAACTGTGGGCTCCCTAAAAATGTCGATTGCTCATGTATTTATTGAGTACACATTTAGTTATCAAAAACACCGGTTGGGGTTTCCCCTTACTGTAGATCCGGTTCCGTGTACTGACTAAAATAATCTGTTCATTTATGACCAAGATGCACTTATTACGTGTTACATCACTCTGAAATCTTTGACTGAGGAAAGGAATACCCTCCACAATTTGACTACTGAACTTCCTACTATTGTAATAAAATAACTACATTTTTATATTTAGCAGTCGCAAATCATTAAATCTCCTTAAATCTGAAATCATTAAATGTTGTGTCATCTTACTGTTGATATCACTGTTGAACTGTGATAACTACTACTCTTGTTGTAGGTGATAAGAAGTTTACGCAAGTCTCATGTTACTAGTCACTAAAAGTTTGTCTGTTGGATTGCCAATGGACGTCTTGTCTAAAAGTAAATGGACAATTCCAAAATAAATCATCTTAATACTATAACACTACTCTCTAAGTAACGGTATCAACATGAATATATGAAATTGTCAAGCAGATTTTACGAGAATCTTCTTTGATTGGTTGCCAGTGGATTGCGATATAATTACGTGATTGTTACCAGTCTTATCTTATCAGTCGGATTGCAGATTATCGCGCAATCAGTAAGTCAGTCGATGAGTTTATCACGTAATCGGTAAGACAATCGATGAGTTTATCACGTAATCAGTAAGATAGACCAATGAGATTATCACGTAATCGGTAAGACAGACCAATGAGATTATCACGTAATCTGTTTTAACGAGTACCAGTGTGACTCGCAGTGCGTAATTGTCCGCGCTTATTAAGTGTTTCTAGAGTGCAGTGCGAGCGTGTGCGCGTACGTGCGTGTGCGCTTGTGTCCATGGCGGTCATTCACTTGGCTTTCACTACCTGTTCACTCTGTTGTCAGTTGTCCTTCACCTGGATGTTCCTCAATTCTCCATCTAAGCTCAGACTTGTCTGTCGTCGAGTCTCCAGGAGTATCTGTGGCACGCTCCCCTGCTCAATATAGAGCACTTTGTCCTCTCCCTTCGCCTAGTTGAAAACCTAGGTCCGAGGTGATGTGGTAATATGATGAAACTGGACTTTGATAACAATATTACTATGCCGCATCTGTACTGTAAGAGACAACGCTCAGACTCGTTTATAATACAAGAACTTAAAGTGACAGTTAAAACATCCTACTACCAAAACGACGAGGCTGCAATGTTTCAAACTAGACCATGGAAAGATAAGAAATTAGCTTATGCTTCGATACGAGCGTGAAAATTAAATAAATCAGAAGACACGCTACTTAAGTCTCAATACTTAATTCTCTAGTATTATCCAAGTATAATAAGAGGATATTTAGAAACAACGAAGAGAAATGTAACTTAAATAAAGAAGATACCTTTGGGTCCCACCAATCGAAGACTATGGTCCTGAAGGCCCTCCGAACTGGGAGGAGTAGTATGAAATATACGCATTTCCTTTGGATTTTGGATTTTAAACAAATAAATAGAACACCATTTTAAAATCTGTTAATTGGTTTTAATTCTCCAGTAAAATAAATATTAAATGTTATCTTCATATATTTTATCATATCTGGACCTTAAGGGTGCATAATGATAGTTAGGGCCTATGTCCATATGATTCTAAAATGGTGAAATTCGCTGTAAAATGAGCAGAGGCAGCCCTACAAACAAGTAAAGTTAAACTTTTCGATACGGTTATCATGAAATAATTTTACATTCGTTAAACAAAACTTGGAGCAGGGATCTTTAAAAGTCGGAGGGGTGAGATAGTTTCATCTGTAACTCGAAGAATAATGCAAATGGCGCATTGTACATAGTGGGTACAACGGTTATCGCAAGATAACCAGATTAAGTAACGTCGAGAGTGGCTGCTGCTTGGATGGGTGACCGCTTAGCGATCCTGTCCTTGCAAGCAGCCCGCCTGCCCGGCCATTGGTGGTGGTTCGGAAGTCACCTTTAAGCCGTTTGTCCCCAGGTTAAGTGTTAGAGAGGGCTTCTTAGCCCTCACTTCGCCTGGCAAAATAAGATATCTCTACTTTACTTTACTTTACTTTAATAATCCCAAACCCCAATACTTTACCATATTTGTACCATTGGACCATTGTTTTTAGTTCACCTCTATAAATCGGAATTTGTCGTCAAACTTAGTAATGGACTAATATATTATCAGGGAAGGGTATATTTCCGTATTCGATTGAATTAAGTTTATTTGGTCATATTCTACGGAGTGATTATCGCAAACTTCATCGGAGTAGACCTTTTCAAACTTATCGATCGTATGTGTTTTCTTGGAAACAGACAAGATATGTGTTTTCAGCGCATCGCATTAATTCAGTTGATTACTTTGCAGGCTGGGTTTCGTCACAATGTTGGTCAAAGGTTACGTCTCTAAGTGATCTGTTGTAAAGCCTTGCAAAACTACAAAACCTGCTGGTGATCCTTACGTACAGGGAGGCGCGGCGAGTTGGTTGCGCAACCCAGGCAATAACATCCCAAGTTCCGAGAGGCTTGTTTAACTCCTGGGCCTTGTTGGTACAGAACAAGAAAACTGGAATCAACATTACTTCTAGACAGAGTCCAATGGCCTGGATTCAGACCCCAGATGGAATTTTCAAATCAATCGAGTTTACTGCAGAATTTGAAGAGCCCTGTGCTAATTGATAGTTTCTAGGATCCCTTCGGTAGGAGTTTCAGGAGACCAACCAGTCTCTGTCACGGGCTCGTGTTTCCAGTTTTTATCCTACAAAAGCAAACCCAGAAAATGTTTTGAAACTTGAACGGTTAAAGGTATGTACATGACATTTGTACTGCCGTATTAACTTTTCTACTTTGTGTCGCTAGTCTCAACATTAAATACAGAACTGACTATTTTCGTTTTTATAGTTAACATCTCTGGATTTTAAAAAGGAAAAGTATTAAATATGTATGTCTGCATTGTAAAAATACAATTAGTTAATTAACACCCATAACTTCATTTGCCTAATGTAAACCACCATACACGCTTATCTTTTTTTTGCCCATGGAAGCCTATCAAAATTAACTTTTCTAAACTAAATAATTTATGTATAAATTATAATAAATGTATAAAGCTATACGATGTAAACCCCATAGACTCCAATGTTCAGTTTCCAGGACTTATGAAAATCACTGACGAGAGCCTAGTGAGCAAAGTTATATTACAATTATATACCTCCTTTTGTCAATTTTCAAAGTACACTGTATCAACAAAATTACCTTTTAAAATTAATGAAGTTAAACGGAATGCAACGTGACAGATTCATAAATATGTCTTACGTAAGTGGAAGTCAGTCATTTCAGTTCCGGTAACCCTTACGCCAGTTCACAGAATATACGCTTTCAGGCTACAACCCCTTATAGTGATATTAGGCAGATAATACTTTAGTTGGTAGTTGTATGTAGTTATGAAATATTTTGTATCTCGATTTGCATTCAGGAAGATCTTTAAAAAACACTAGCTAAACATTTTCTGGGATTTCTTCATAGTATAAACAGCTTATATTCGAAAAAACTGCCCTCGGTGTTTATTTTTGGAGGAAAAATTTACATTTTCCCCATTACCTTGTTTAGATAGTATCAGAAGCAATTTGCATAATTATCGTTAATGTCATTAATAAGTGCTACTTATTAGCCAGTAAAATCTCTCCAGCAGGAAAAGTATATAGACTACTCTGTAACAGAGGAAACTAAGATCTTCAAATGAGATGAGAAGAGGAAGGAAGAGGATCGGAACATTTGCAGAGCCGTGTGGTTGAGACTGGAGCAGGCATTGTATCGCCGCGACATACAATTAGAAGCGAGGAAAGCCATTGTAACGTGGAGAAAGCGCACGGTATTTAACTTGCGGTCTTAACTGAGACGAACGCGCTTGAACCTTGTTACATTGTTATTGTACCTGGGAGTGAGACAGACGCTCGCTACAGCTCGGTACGGACATGGTTTGTAAGGCTTGAAACCTTGTTACAATTATTGTACCTGGGAGTGAGACAGACGCTCGCTACAGCTCGGTACGGACATGGTTTGTAAGGCTTGAAACCTTGTTACAATTATTGTACCTGGGAGTGAGACAGACGCTCGCTACAGCTCGGTACGGACATGGTTTGTAAGGCTTGAAACCTTGTTACAATTATTGTACCTGGGAGTGAGACAGGCGCTCGCTACAGCTCGGTACGGACATGGTTTGTAAGGCTTGAACTTTGTTACAATTATTGTACCTGGGAGTGAGACAGGCGCTCGCTACAGCTCGGTACGGACATGGTTTGTAAGGCTTGAACTTTGTTACAATTATTGTACCTGGGAGTGAGACAGGCGCTCGCTACAGCTCGGTATGGACATGGTTTGTAAGGCTTGAAACCTTGTTACAATTATTGTACCTGGGAGTGAGACAGGCGCTCGCTACAGCTCGGTACGGACATGGTTTGTAAGGCTTGAACTTTGTTACAATTATTGTACCTGGGAGTGAGACAGGCGCTCGCTACAGCTCGGTACGGACATGGTTTGTAAGGCTTGAACTTTGTTGCAATTATTGTACCTGGGAGTGAGACAGACGCTCGCTACAGCTCGGTACGGACATGGTTTGTAAGGCTTGAAACCTTGTTACAATTATTGTACCTGGGAGTGAGACAGGCGCTCGCTACAGCTCGGTATGGACATGGTTTGTAAGGCTTGAACTTTGTTACAATTATTGTACCTGGGAGTGAGACAGGCGCTCGCTACAGCTCGGTATGGACATGGTTTGTAAGGCTTGAAACCTTGTTACAATTATTGTACCTGGGAGTGAGACAGGCGCTCGCTACAGCTCGGTACGGACATGGTTTGTAAGGCTTGAACTTTGTTACAATTATTGTACCTGGGAGTGAGACAGACGCTCGCTACAGCTCGGTACGGACATGGTTTGTAAGGCTTGAACTTTGTTGCAATTATTGTACCTGGGAGTGAGACAGACGCTCGCTACAGCTCGGTACGGACATGGTTTGTAAGGCTTGAAACCTTGTTACAATTATTGTACCTGGGAGTGAGACAGACGCTCGCTACAGCTCGGTACGGACATGGTTTGTAAGGCTTGAAACTTTGTTGCAATTATTGTACCTGGGAGTGAGACAGACGCTCGCTACAGCTCGGTACGGACATGGTTTGTAAGGCTTGAACTTTGTTACAATTATTGTACCTGGGAGTGAGACAGGCGCTCGCTACAGCTCGGTACGGACATGGTTTGTAAGGCTTGAAACCTTGTTACAATTATTGTACCTGGGAGTGAGACAGATGCTCGCTACACCTCGGTACGGATACGGTTTACCAGGCTTGAACTTTGTTACATTGTTATTGTACCTGGGAGTGAGACAGACGCTCGCTACAGCTCGGTACGGACATGGTTTGTAAGGCTTGAAACCTTGTTACAATTATTGTACCTGGGAGTGAGACAGACGCTCGCTACAGCTCGGTACGGACATGGTTTGTAAGGCTTGAAACCTTGTTACAATTATTGTACCTGGGAGTGAGACAGACGCTCGCTACAGCTCGGTACGGATACGGTTTACCAGGCTTGAACTTTGTTGCAATTATTGTACCTGGGAGTGAGACAAACGCTCGCTACAGCTCGGTACGGATACGGTTTACCAGGCTTGAACTTTGTTACCATTATTGTACCTGGGAGTGAGACAGACGCTCGCTACAGCTCGGTACGGATACGGTTTACCAGGCTTGAACTTTGTTGCAATTATTGTACCTGGGAGTGAGACAGATACTCGCTACAGCTCGGTACGGATACGGTTTACCAGGCTTGAACTTTGTTGCAATTATTGTACCTGGGAGTGAGACAGATACTCGCTACAGCTCGGTACGGATACGGTTTACCAGGCTTGAACTTTGTTGCAATTATTGTACCTGGGAGTGAGACAGACGCTCGCTACAGCTCGGTACGGATACGGTTTACCAGGCTTGAACTTTGTTGCAATTATTGTACCTGGGAGTGAGACAGACGCTCGCTACAGCTCGGTACGGATACGGTTTACCAGGCTTGAACTTTGTTGCAATTATTGTACCTGGGAGTGAGACAGACGCTCGCTACAGCTCGGTACGGATACGGTTTACCAGGCTTGAACTTTGTTGCAATTATTGTACCTGGGAGTGAGACAGACGCTCGCTACAGCTCGGTACGGATACGGTTTACCAGGCTTGAACTTTGTTGCAATTATTGTACCTGGGAATGACACAGACGCTCGCTACAACTCTGTACGGATACGGTTTATAAGAAACGGAATTCTGTTTTCAGACAAAAAGTCTGTTTTGGGACCACTTGGGTCAAAAGTAGCCTTTGTAATAATGCCCGTTCATACGCGTGTAGTCGAAGACTTACAACTAGGACATTTGGTTTGCGTGTGTGTTGTTAATTGGAAGTACCATGGATTTTTATGCCTTGCATTTTTTAATTTCTACAATTTTTGACCCAAATGGTATTTTTTTAACCACAAAACTAACTTTTTCCAAGAGCACAATCGAATAATATGGAACAGGTTTTCAACCTTAATGCCCGTTAGTCGCTTCAAGAGTAGGCAAGGTAAGTTTCCGATAGAAGCCAGCTGCATCTCCAAAAGTCTTCTTTCAAATATATGGAATATATAATTAAGCCAGGGCCGGATGCATAGGCCATATAGGCGCGTGCCTAGAGGCCCGCACCGCAATTACATTTACAAAATAATGTCACTGGTCATGTTTTATTATCGTATACATACTTTGTACGTACATACTTGATTCAAGGCAATCATTGTGAACGTACAGGGCTAGTGTATGGTTACACTGGAGGTTTCATATTGGTGGGTGCTCTGGGTTTAGCAATAATTAAACAAGTTGGAGACAGGGCTGTATTCAATTTTTTGGCACGAAAGTTTAGGTCAAGTAAACAAAACCAGTAAAGATTCACAAACCCCTTGAATCGACGTGAAAACAGCCGCATCATTGTTTAAATCTTTGAGAAGCCTGATTCAAGGTACACGGGAAAATTTCGAGGAGGATGAGCAGAAAGCTATCAACTTAACTGAGGTTTGGGTTCCTTAACAAATTGGCCATGCACTCTAATGATTGAGGTATTAGCAGCAAGCAAAACGTTAATAGACAGCCACAACGAAGATCTAGGCGAACAAATTGGGCAACGAAGTTTTACAATTCAAGAATTTTTCCAACTATTTTCAAAATGAATGTGAGCAAAGCAGAAAGGACATTAGTAAAGAAAGGTGGATGTAAACTTACTCGTATGATGGAAAACAACTTAAAAGATTGCTTTCCTAACGTGGAAGTGACGTGAAGAATGTGCCTTTCCTTGATGGTGACTAATTGCTCTTCGAAAAGATCATTCTCTAAGTTGAAGCTGATCAAGACTAAACGTTTTGGCCTTGCTTAGTATAGAACACGGCATTCTGAGACAAGACAACCATGAGTAGATCATAAACGGCTTCATTGCGGAGAAGCTTAGACGGAAACCAATCAGCGAGAGTGACTAAGTGAACATGATTGGCAGTAAATTTAATTTATGGTTAAAGATGTATTCATAAGTACTATCCCATTATTGACTTGTAATTTTCTAATTAACTTACAAATGTGCATTAAAGTGTTAAAGGCATGTTTACTTTTGTGGCTTATCTTTATCTACAATAATCTGAGTTATCAGTTAAGGATGTTAAATTTGTCTAATGTCTTAAATTTTCTCATTGATTTGGGTACAAACATTGTGTTATAACTGACGAAGATTTGATATTTTCATGCCAGAGAACACAGAATATTTAGCGTTTATACTAGAGACGTGAAGTAATTCGAACAACAACCAATGATAACTTTTTACTGGGATCAAATATTATCTGATTGAAATTACAAAAACCTCAACTGCTTTTCTCGCATGTAATCAGCAACCAAAACAGCTGGAACATTTATATTTAGTGAATATGATTAAAGTTTTGACAAATGAAAGTTATTTAGTTGAACTTACATGGATTCAAAGTGTATTGGGAAAATAATACTTGATAATAAAGGTGGTTGGGAAACGTGATTTAGTACTGTGAAACATACGCAACATTTTGGTTCTATCGGGAGTAAAGGTCGGTGTTGGGTTTTTCCACTCAGTAATTCAATCTTTAATTCGTAGAAGCCCGGCGGGGCCGAGGTGACGATGGCCGTAGTGGAAGCGGCAGGAAGCCCGTCCGTGAAGCGCAACGATACGATATGAGCTACGTACGAGCTGCTGCCTACGAGCGCACAGCTGAGCGGATGTACGCGCCTGTGCGTGATCCACCGTCACGTTTCCCAGCGAGCGCAAACCCCGGGCCCGAACCGGACGTGGGACGTGTGACGTGCGAGCGGCGAGCACCTGGCGACTCGGTTCGAGTTCTCTCTACCAATTAAACTCGATCCAACCGGACTGAATATGAAAGGGAAAGCTCGCGATGAGGGGGGTAATCATGCATTGCGCGTTGCTTACACTCGAGGCCGAGGTGTACGGAAGAGACAGAGAAATAGATAGAGAGGGAGAGAGCGTAATGAGAAGAATAACATTCTGCACGGAGGATGTAAGGAGATTATTGATTTTGCGACGAGGACTTTCATCTCCTATTGATGAACCTCATATACCTGAAAGAACACCTTATCTGGTCATATTCTCTTATCTGCCCCCAAAAGTCTTTCTAGGAAATTAGGCGAGTTTATTATCTGTGACCAGACCCTTTGGAATTTTGATGTGAGCTGATAAGTACTATCTAGGGGGATGTTTTCCAATCGCAGCCCATTACTAACAGCACGATATAGACTGCGAGTCGATAAGATAACAGTTTGGAAATTATACATACTTTCTAATCTAGTTCAAATAATCGTAAAGACTGATTTTCTTGTTTTGCATTTTTATTTCAGTGATCATAGAAAAGTTTGGTAACAGATAAAGGAATAACCCTTTTCCAATAAATGAATTAGAGTTTAATTACACATGATGTAAGAAGTAACATTTCTGTTAGTTCAAATTACAATTAACATTTTCTTTATTGCATTAGAAAATGTGTGCATGTGTCAGTGATATCAGTGCCAAGAGTCACAATTCTTTTGTTAGTTTACGACGCAAACAATGAGTCATTTTGCAGTACTGCGCTGTTGGCTCGCAGAATAATGGGTCCAACATTCCCTAATTTGTTCAGTAGCAGATTCAGAAGTTCTGCAGGAAATGTTTCGAAAGTACGGAATATGAAATAGTCACTAAAGTAGTAGTAAATAATCATTTTTAACATAATAACAGGTTTCTCAAGGCCATTGAAGATCCTAAAAAGTAAAAAATATGAATATTTACTTATACCATTAGTACACGTGACGAAAAAGATTTATATTCCGAAAAAGGGACTATCAAAATTTTCTTTTTCGAGACGAGTTTCAATTTAACTTGTTAAGGACTACATTTTGATATTAAAATCTAAAACATAGTTCTATTGGCTCCATTGATTTCAGTTTTAACTCAGAGATAAAAAGTTATTTTATCTCAGTTTGATATCGGTATATTTAATTATTTATCAGTATATTTTGATAACTGATATATTTTGATTTCAGTTTAAATACAAACACAACAAAACTTGTTTGGTTAGTACGAACCAAAATTACATATTAGAATTACAGTAGATTTTGATTCTGCATGTACAGTCAGACACAACTAGCATAAGGTTATTATTATTAGAATTTTAGCTAACAATTTTTTGTTGACTTTGTTGATATTACATATTTTTTAATTGCAAGAAATCCTCTATGGAAGTAAAAGAACCAAAACATTTTGATTTAGCATATGGTTTTCAAATAGTCAAAAATCAGTTATGTTTGTGTGCTTGACAAGACTAAAACTTGATGATGGTATAATTGTTGTGTCAAAACACCATCTTTAACAACACAATCATCGGCAAAGAAACCTAAAGGTGATCCATGTATTTATGTTTTTGTGATTTTGATTATAAAAAAACTAATATAATAATAATATCTTCAATACTATTTTCCAACCATTTAACATTATGTTCCAATTGTCAAAGCATATTTCATTACGAGCCTCCTGAATATATACTAACACATAATTAAAAGTCATAATACGTATACCCACACATTCAATAGACACACTGACCCCATATCCCATATAGCGTTTGCAATAACTACTTTATTCAATTTTGTGCCGTGTAATAGGAGTTTTAGGTTCTTCTTTGAACCCTGCCGGAGCCCCCGCCTCACAGAATCTGCGGGGGCGTTATCACTGCTACTGGGCGTCAATGTGGTAACTACTTGGACCCGCAGAAAAGACATTTATTGCCTTATGTACATATCGACTTTCTCCAGCCATGCACTCAACACATTAGCGAGCCGTGAGGTGTTTGTGTGAGTACTGTTAAAGAGAAAGTCAAAAGGTCCCTCAAAATATCACATGGCAGTGATAGATGTCAAAGAATCTTCACCTACGTTTCTTGGGAATTGTGGTCTTGCTCTATATGGTGACATAACAGCAAAAAATGTAAAAAGAGTTGTGATCATCCAGAAAAATCTATCAGAATCCTATCAGGTCTACATCATCTGGAGAGTTGCAGAGTAGCTTTCAAATCCTTGAAAACTATAACAACAATTGCTAGAATTGGTAACATACCAGAAGTTGTAATGTTTGCTGATGGAGAAGATTTGCCAGAAACAGAAATATTCACCACTACAATTACAGAAATGGTGAATTATACAACTGTTCAGTACCCCATCTGAAGCTATATGAATCTAAACCATCCTACATGGGCAGGTAACTTCACATCACACAACCCCAAGACAAGAGAGGTCATTAACTAAAAGCAGTGCCGAAAGAATGGCTCATGGACCATTTTGCTATTGAAGAATTGCTCCGAGGACTTTCCAGAATTGACCTGAGCCCACCATAAGAATTAATCTTGACACTATTTGCAATCTTTATGATTATAGATTATTATGATTTTGTTTCTTTGGGTCAAAGTTGATCTAGTTGTTTTACAAAGGCCATCGTAGTATCACCAGGTATTAAAAGAAGTGATTCAGCACTTGCAGCAGTCGTAGGCGATGAGTTATACTGAGGTTGGAGGGTAGCATACCGAACAGTTTTTCTAAATGTCACTTTGATGGCAAAGAATCATTGATGACGTATGATCATTGATGGCATAGGATCATTGATGGCGTAGGATAATTAATGACAGAGGACCATTGATGGCGGAGTATCATTGATGGTTGAGGATCATTGATGACGGAGGATCATTGATGACGGAGGATCATTGATGGCATACGGTCATTGATGACGGAGGATCATTGATGGCGGAGTATCATTGATGACGGAGGATAATTGATGGCGGAGTATCATTGATGGTGGAGGATCATTGATGACGGAGGATCATTGATGGCGGAGGATCATTGATGACGGAGGATCATTGATGACGGAGGATCATTGATGGCATACGGTCATTGATGACGGAGGATCATTGATGGCGGAGTATCATTGATGACGGAGGATCATTGATGGCGTTATAGACACAAATCTCACCAACTCTTTTCTGCCCTGTTGGTGATGGTACAAGAGTAAAAGTCTGGCGGCCGATGTCGAGCTGTGGGAAGAAAGGCAAGGTCGATCTCACGACGGCCGCGACGACCGACTCGGTGGCAGTGGCACTGATCCTGGTAGTGGCATTGCCCTTAGACCCCGGGAGATCCGTTCACACGATCGTTCTGGTATCTCCTTACAAGCGAAACTCACGGCCTTCTAGTTTTATAACGATGTTTCTACAACATTTCATCAAAATGGACCATTACCGTTAGGTCTAAAATTGTCATTGGGATATTTAAAGAGAGAACTCGATACGTTGGCAATTTAAGTCAAAGTAATTGGAAAACCAAAAGAAGTAGGCCTACACAGAAATAAGATCGTCAGTAGTTTGTTTTTTCTACAAAAGGCTGATTGTTCTTTTCTACAACTCAGGAACCAAAAGTAATGGCAAGCAGCTTGAATGATAACTGTAATATTGAATTTTAATACTATGCTAAAACCTGGGTAGTATGTTTATGCTAGTGCCTCGATTAGTGTAGGTGGGAATTAGGATTTCGTCATATCAATTTCTTCCATGAAGGTTTTCTTAGATTTTCTATGTTTTACAAGGTTTAAATTGTAACCAATGTTATTCTTCACTAAAGGTAATGTTGAGTAGCCTTGGTTTTTTGACTTCGATATTCGGAACAATCGCGGCACCGACATCCAAGTAACGAGTCCTTACTCTGGACCCTGATTAGGTCAGTAAGCAAGACCTTGCTGTCGGCAACAAAAACTTGGCTGCTCTGTCATTCTCGGACAACGCCATCTTTCGTCTTCTACCGGCTTTCTACGAAAACAATTTAGAGCTGAGCTAGAATTAAAATGCAATAAAATAAATTCGCAGCCCGTCGTACTGACTCGGCGTGCCGCGACAGCCTGGTCACCTTGCAGGACCTGTTTTTATGCCGGGATAGTGCAAGGAGGAATTTACTTTTTGTTTGGCATTTTGGAGACGCCAGACGTATATTATTTTGTCCTCGTCTTCACTGTTCTGCAAAATGAAATGAAGGAATTCCACTGCTCACAGTGCAATTTTCAAGAAAGGTAACACCAGTCTTGTTTGCAAGACTTGCGGGATTCTTCCACGTTACTGAGAACGCGAAAAGAAAGACTCATTATGAGTATATGTGTCTAGTTCTGTGAGCGGCGCTACTTCTCAACACATCAGAGCATACGAATTACAGTATTGTAAGTTATGGATACCTGAACTAGGTGAGTATTTGAATATCAAGTTAACAAAACTAAAGTTATTGAAAAAACTATTACAACAATTTAATAGACTATCCTACACGGTTTACGACTACTAAGAATCAGTTTACTGCGTTATTAGTGAAGATATCCGAGCCGAAAGGCTTATCGCTGTAAAGATAACGACTTGCAGCTGGTCAGCCGGGCTTAAAACTTTTTTTACAGATATAAATCCACTGAAATAGGTGTGTAATATTTTTAAGTTTTCTGAGAAATGTGCGATAAGACCGTCTAGAATTGTATTGTTTACGTGTGCTCTATCTTGAGCGGTGTTTTCCTTTTATCGATGCGAGGATCGATCTTCAGTGTAGCCGGGACCACTATCAGACCGTTTAGAATATATAAATACTTGCTAATATAGTTGAAACAATCCTAAAGAGTTTTGTTGGATTGAATCACTATTTAATTAGTTAAATTATCATAGAAAAAGTTTAAGATTTTGGAGCGGCCATCGGAATTTGACCTGCAGTTTTCAGGAGGACAGCCCTGCAAAATATCCTTAAACACTTCAACACTCATCGATGATTTCAATCCCTGTGTATGGTGAAATAACAAGCAGGTATACAGAGTCCAAATTTGTCATGCCAATAAAGTAAGGAATGTTTGCACGTCATGGCGGAACGACTTAGGTAGGAGAATTCCACTAAAGTTTTCCTGCGCAAAACGAATTGTAATAAAAGTGTCATTTCAGCTTTGTCACCGATAAACATACCTCCACAAACACTGGTTTATTCCAGAGTATTTCGAGCAAGGAATGGCGAGGCGGGGGCGTAAGTGAAGCAGGTATATGAGAGGTTTCCAGCTGTTGTCGTCAGTTTTACCTCCCGTGAAGTCGGCGACGTTACGCTGACTGCACCTGTTATCGCGTCCAGTTTATCGAGTTCACTGATTTGTTTTTGTTTTTCAGGAATACCCTGATGACCGAGGAGACCTAGGATAATTGGATACTCATTCTCTGAACCGGTGAGTACTACTGGAACCCCAGTTATCTGTGTCCGAACACTAATATGAGATCGGGCAGAGGTATCACGTGTAAGCGAAACTCCTAGCACGCGTGATACCTTTAGCATTTTACTTAGAATAACAAGTTTGAACGCATTTAAATCTAAATGGTAAAAAATCATTAACATCAGTAGTTTGATATTTTGATCTGGCATTATAAGTTATTTTTATAAAAGAGCAAAAAAACTTAACAGAAATTGAATGTTTTACAATATATGTTACAGGTGAATATTCAACATTAGTTCCTCAATATTAATTTGTTCGAAAGCTTCTAGTCATTTTATTAGTTAAAAGTATCTAGCAAGTGTTTCATGCTTGTTTTTATTTCGCACGTTACGAATACAGTAAACAATACTAATCCTAGGGTTTTCAACATTGTTTAATGCAGAGAAAAGTAAGGGTTTTAAAACATTTTTGAACTATGATGGGATAAATTTGATGTTTCCGTGGAGACTTATGTTGGATTTTTGCCAACTAAGTTTACTTTCGTGGAATTGCATTTTCCTAGTAGTAAAACGGATGCAAGTGACTGCTAATGACATAAATTGCAGAAATCACCTCGATTACTAATTAAATCGGACTAATTCTATTAAGTGCACTTTACTTGGGAGTTAGTAGAAAGTTTGTGGTCTTAATTAAAGAATTTACGGTTTTTACGGTACCATTAACTGCACTTTGTATACAATGATTGGCCTAATATTTCGGCATTGGGTCACAAGTAATAGAAGGTAGAGTTTCGTTCAATTGCTTCTCATATTAATGTTATATTGTATTTCAATGTGTAAGTAATTTAGACAGGAATCACCAACTTTCGTTTATAAGACTAGCAATGTTTCGTAAACTTGTAAAAAATTCTCAGAAACTTCTTAAAACTTCTTTAGACGTCTTAAAAAAATTGTAGTAAATAGATTTTTAAACAAAAAACTATTAACGCTTTAACTTAGAGTTTATTACCGACCTAAACAGACAACACCAAGAATAAAAACTTTTTAAACACAACACACGTTGTATAGTATATTTTGTATATATATATATATATATATATATATATATATATATATATATATATATATATATATATATATATATATAGTGATAAAATATTAACTAGTTTGGATGGTGAAGAGGAAAGACGATTACGTTTTTTCACATGTGTTTCTCATTAATCCTACATTGATTATATAAGTAATTTATTCGGATTTTGTAATGGACTATACTAATACTGTGAGGAAAGATTATTAGTATTGATTGGTGTATTATTTCACTCTAAGAAGTAGGGAGCTTTTTCTTCAACTAAGTACCACATTTGAAATTTATACTTTCTGAGACTTGTTGTTGATTTTGTGAACATGAAAAGTAGGAATTGAAACTGCAACAGTTTTAAGTAAATGGATACTATCCACTTTATCATCAAGAACGTTTTAGAGAGGGGGAAGATTTCAAAGATGACGTGTAAGGGGAAATTTGGGCACAAAGCGGATGACGCTTTAGAAGCATTTGGAAAATGGAGACAAAAAAAAGAAATTATTTGAAAACTCTTTCAATACAAAACAGTATCATTACATTAATTTCATTAAAGTTGGAAATCATAGATTTTAAATAGCTATGTTGAAGAAGTACGTAAAGACTTACTTTTAGTTCTCAAAAACTATTATGATTATTTAAATACCACTTTTGATTATTAGGTTTTAATGCAGATAATTAAGTAGCACAAATGTAGCTTTTAATAAAACTGTTAGATTTAGTGAATACAATTTGGCCCAGTAAATACAGATAAAAGTGTCCAAATATTACATATGAAAAATGGCTTGGTAAATTGTTTCAGTACATTTAAGTTTTAGGTTAGAATTCATTATGTGTCCTCAAAACTGTTTTGCTAGGAAGTTTTATATTCGTGATCAGAACCTCTAAAATTTCAATCTGTTATGTGAGGCATAGTGTTAGCCTGATATGAACTATTCTTATGAGGTTGTAATACTTATTTACGTAATAGTAAAAAGTTGTTATTTTGAACCAAATTCTTTGGCATCCACTATTATTGTTTCACGGATCAAAAAGACGGATGGCCTATTCTACAAAATAATAGCTAAACATTAAAAATACTCTAAATATATAAAGTGTACTTTTATTGAATAAAAATGTGTACTTTTGTTTACGAAATTATATTTTCTGTGTTATTATGATATCGAAGTGACATTAATTTCCATTATACTGTTTATCATATTTTTTCACTTAGGAGTTCTCAAAATGCATAAAATATTTTGGTTTCGGGGACAAATAACTGAATTCACCAATTTTAATATGAGTGAAAATATAAGCTTTAATATACCGGCAATTAATTTCCTTACAGCCGAATTTAGCTGTGGGTGGAGTAACCGTTTGCTTACGAATTGTACTCTTACGGAATTGCTCACGAATTATTGAAAGCACGTTCATAGGAAACGGAAGCATCAATTTTGGTGACAACAATGGTGACTAGTGTTTGCGATTTAACCTTGCGTGTGGACAACTCCATGCATTAGTCATATCTTGTTCGGAATACCTCCACATGATTGTTTGAGTTTTTAGTTGTATGTTTATATTTGAACAGCAGAGTTTTATTTTCACACTAAATTATCTAACTATGTTCACATTGACAAATCTTTGAACTTAAGTGTAAAAAGTTCCGAAAATATAAAATATTGAAAATACAACTCAGTTAAGTACGGTTTTGTGAAAATTATCCTAAAAAGAATTGTCCTTAAATATTTGTTAGGATGATCCCAACGGTCAGGCTTTGATCTACGTGTGTAAATTGTTTACAAGTTCAACTACTTTAATTTAGCAAGAATCAATCATACTTCTTTATAATTTTCAAAATAAATGTTGAGTATAATTTAGACGTATTTAATACATTTTAATATATACATTTTCTTACATACAAAATATTTTAAAGTAATTGTAATAAAGTAAAAAATGCACCACAATTTGGAAAAAAACAACTACTTTGTTCCTGTCTGTTTATCTTTTACATTGATGATTAAAAATGGCAAATTGAACCATTATTGTGCATTGTGAAGCATTATAAGTTACATGTGCATTGTGCATATTGTGCATTGTGATTCTCTATTAAGTACTACCTAAAGATAACAATATTTGTACTGGTTTCAAAATGGCGGCTCTAACAAACTGGCAATAAAACTGTCTCGAAAACTGAAAAATACTTGGGCGAAAGCATTACTTTTAGAACCTCATGCGTTAAGATAACACGATGAATAACTGAAAAATTACGTATGAACTTTTATTTCCAACTCTTTTCATATTAGGAGGCACCCCTGTACGCTGCACTCGACTGCATCCCCTTGCTTTAAGTTGCAAATCTCACCGTTTATACACACCTCATTAATTGCAAAAATGATAAAAAAAATAAATTAAACGTTTTTGACTTTTGTAGCTGATAATTAGAACAGCACTAAGTCCAAATGTACATTTCAAAGGTATTAACTTGATTAACTTTGTTTTGATGGATTACCCATATTATTACTTGTATTTCAGTGTTAACTATTTAAAATAAAGATGACATATTTTTAGGCTTATTCTAATAGTAATACTACAGTTCCTTGGTTATTGTGTATCCAAAAATAACGCTGTATAGTATACTCGAATTACGTTGAGTTAAAGAAAAGGAAACGTTTAATGTTAAGACAAATCGTTAGAAAAAACTGTTTCCTGTTCAATCTAATTTAAAACAACTTCTTGTGTAACACATAAAACCAATGTATAATCTTCTTTCCATCGATTTTGAAATGCAATAATTTCTAGACTAAAGTTGCTGTAGCCCCTGACTGTCAGATACCATTTAATTATGTCATCATATATATATATATATATATATATATTCATACAATTAATCGAATCAGTTTTTAATTGGTATATTACTTTTATTTCATAATCAATCTCCTTTGAGGATAGATTCTTTACATTTTTTAAATAAACATGGTTACTATCCACAAATAACTATTGGTACTGAAAGTAGAAGTTTTGGAAAATTTTGTGACCATGTTCCAGGAAATACTATAGTATGTTTAGGAATTATAATTAAGCTATTTTACATCGCTTTATGAGATATGGCTTTGTAAGTTTTCAATGCAATAAAGAAATTAACGTGTTTTTATATAAAAACATGATTTACTTCAGTCATATTTCATATCAATTCTGTAAAGTTTAATATATTTATATTCACACGGTATTCCATGTGCAAGATGTATAGTTGACTCAAATTGATAAATTGAAAATCCATATAATTCCTGATAGAAAGAAACAGTTTTCTCCACTCTTTTCAGTTTTCATTGATGGCATCTTAAGTTTGTGATTATAAAATCTTAAAAAACTTACTCAAATAAAACAGGCTACACCATTTTAAGATTTTAACACCATGAATAACATCTTATATCATAACATTTTCTAGTCCATGATTTTCGAAGTTCTTCCCCTCACGACCAAATCCAATTAAATGACAAAAACCAGATCCCTTGTTCACGCCACATTTTACCTTTTACCGGAACAAACACCGATCTCAAGGAGCGTGTAACCACCGTTTAAACACATGCAGCTTGCCTTTCCATAAATCCTCGTTCTTTTAGTGGGTATATAAATGTCAGCCTCATAACGGCAATCACGTGGCGTGAAAGGTACATAAATCTGAACCAACAAATTTGGACTTTTACTGCTACGCTATTACAGATTTCACGTACTTAAGTTTCGTGCCATTCTGGTAACGAAATTGCTACCCATTCGTCAATAATACTAATAACAGCGAACCCATTGTGAGCCCACCACTTCGCCATTGGCCAGCATCCCTCTTCTAGTTGAGGCATAAACTTTCGTTTGGTGCCATTTCGTTGATTTAACTGCGAGTACCTGCATCTCAGGTTCTTCAGTTTTATGCCAAGTTCTTGGGTTCAGTCCAATAAATGTCTATCCTGGACACTTTTCAAGTTTTCTCTACTCTAGGTTCAGACAACATTAACTCTTCTGGAATCACTGCAATTCTTTTGCTATGTTGCCAATGCCCTTTACAAAATGCAAAGGGTGTTTACTAAGAAGATGGCATATATTTTGTATTTTGGCTGATAGTTGGAACTTCTTGATTGTTTGATTCGTAAATAAATGATTACTTACCTTATCAATCCTTATTTGTAGAGATGTGATACCGGTTTTGAATTAGATTAAATCATCTTCTGTCACGGGGGCATGTGGAAATATTATTGTTTATTATTTTATATTATTAATATTAATTGTTATATATAATAACAAAAATAATATATAATATAAATTATATACAATGTAATAATATTAATTATTATATATTAATATAATTAATAATTATTATTGTTATTATATTATATGTTTATTATTATGACCCCCTTTTCGGGTCGCTGGTTCATTTTGCACATTGATCACATACGTAAAAGATAAATATCAACACTATTTTCAGGAAACAAATACATAAAATGATGTTTCATTATGGGCAACCATCCTAACTTCGGATGAAAGAGAACCTCACTGTGTCTAGAATTTGGACGTCAAGTAGAACTTTCATGTTGACTCTCATTTAAAGTCAGTCAGCTGTCTGAGTAAACAAAAATAATAAATGAGGTTTATTAAATTTCACTAAGGTGTAAAATATGGCGTTACTTTGACCATTCAGGATATTCTTTCAGTTCTTTTTTTAATTACTCTGTATACATGAAATTGATCGAAGGTATTTGTGCTTTTTGGTGTGTGTTTAATCATTTCCAGGTCTTCTTTTATATTATTGTGATACAATCAGTAATAATAAACCATTCATGTATATTTGAACTTTAAGTTAGCTGGTGTTTTTCTTCTCCGTTTTTTGGTTTACGCCACATCAGAACACAGTTAACGCGTTTAAAATCTGGTCGTAATTAAATTAATCTTAAACTGAAAATTACATAACCAGCGATACACGTAAATGTGAAGAGAGTGCGATGAGAAGCGAAGGAAGTGCGAAGGAAGTGCGAAGGATGAGAAGCGATGTGCCTCGAGAGTGAAGAGGACAGGACTATATCGTGATTAGAAGAATTCAAACCGATCAACGATATAATATGATGCATTAGCAGTAGATATTTATCTGAGATACACACACAACAATGCAGGTGAGGGGAAGGCGCAGACCTGTTTTGTGATTGGCTGAACTAATCAACAATCAGTACGACCAGTCAGCGAACACTTCTATATCACATACTGTGACAACCTTTTGATAATCTAATGCTGTCTTTTTGGTGAGGTTATTTTTTATTCATAATTTGAAAGGTTTGTCTTTGGGTGGTTTTTTTTTTTATTCTGTTGGCCAAGCTGAGATCAGTACTGTTAATCAGTGATCAATTTCAGTTGTATATCAGAGTGTGCCAACTTTTTGATAAGCTGCCTCTGCATGCCTTAAAAAACAAGACATTTTTTCCTCCCAATTTTTACTCTCAAGGAAAAAAGCGAATAGTTAAGTTTTCATATATACTTCTTCCCCTTAGAGATTAGTAATCTTAGTTCTTTGGCTTACGCGGTGTTGGGTTTTCCGGTTAGGGCCGCATCCAAATATGACGTAATGTTGTTTTATATGCCTGCAGTATTAATATGGGTAGTATATTTTTTATTGAACCACTTAAACATTACTAATCAATTTCTAGGAGTTATATGGATTTACAATTACACCTCTATTTCCCACTATTTTTTATATGTTGGTGACTTTTGGACCATGTGTGGCCAAGAATTGTTTGAGCCGTGTTTTTTCACGTTTTTCGTTAGTTTAACTTTGAAAAACAATCTTTGGATTCCCATTATGTTTTCATTACACATTTCAACTGTGTTTCACTTTTACATTCTGCGATTAATCTGTAATTTAATATGCCACATTGTGTTCTGTAAAAGTCGGAAATTCTAATCGGAAAAAGATTTTCCGTCTGGCTCTGGATTGTCTGGATTGGTCAGAATATGACCCGTTCATTAATCAAGATAACTAAGTCTGTTTTGTTTAAATAATCGATATAATTAAATGGCCCACATGTTTATAATTAGTTGATTATTATTTGCTTCGGAGGTTAATGCACACTGATGATGGTGAATACGGAAACACGTGTATTACAATAAAATATATAAAAACATTTTAGTTCACTATTTATTATACTAATATAAATAGAACCCTGTAATGAGGAGGTAATAACATAAATACATTTTATTTCCCATATTGAAATACATATACGGATATAAACAACAAATCGAGTATGTGAGAAATAAAACTGGCCACTTCATCCTATAGCGTGGCCAGTTGTACAAAGTTAAACTAACAATAACTGTGAAAACAAGGCATATTGAGTCTAGTATTAGTTTTAAAAACTCATTGCAATAAATATGTTACGCTACCGTACACTTTTTCGAATTGCACTTTGCTTTTCCAAAGATCACTTTGTGTGTATGCAGCCTGATCGCCAAGTGACGTGCTACACCATGCGTTTGCCTCTGCACCTCGATAAACAAGTGAAAGTGAAGATGAACCTGATAATTTCCAAGCACCGACAGTCCGGCCGCTCCCTGTCTCCCCCCCCCCACACACACTACACACTCACATGTGTTGTGTAAGTTACATACCGGCTCGCTCCAGCCTCGAGTAAGTAGTGGAGGTTTCATAACACCGGACATCAAAAGCTTTCGAGTCTTGAGAGTCGTCAAATTAAATTTTAGCTTTTACAATCTTGGCTTTGTCCTGCAGTCAAATCTAGGCAAATTGGCTTCAAAAATCGATTAATAGCTTTTATTTTTACAGGACCGCATCTATATAGATAAAAGGAGTAATTGATTACCCTCCGGAATGGCATCTGTTAAATTCCAGACAGTATGTAAGGAAGGTGTACCCAAAGAGTCAAAGGACTAATAAGTTTTTATGCCTTTATTTTTATAGCAATGAAACTCTAAACATAACCATAACACTGGTTTTAAGGAAAGTCAGTGGACATTTTTAAACGCAAACAAAAGCGAAGTTAATCGCGTACTTTAAAGATGTATATGAACACTGAACAAGCCCAAAAAAGGTAATAGCATATGAAGGAAGAAACACTGGGGTTAAATAAATATTGCACTATGAGCACTGAATCAAAGTTTATAAGTGATTTCAAAAATGTGTTTTTAGGATAACTCCCTCGTAACTTACGTTTATACCAGAAGAAATTATAAAATTGGCATTCAAATGTCTAATTCATGTAGGAAAACGGTTTTAATACAAACGATTCGCTAT